>NW_026915181.1:0-345986 GCF_034315485.1 Pezoporus occidentalis | reverse complement strand
CTGCCAAATGAAAACAAAACTCCTGGTGGAATTATTAAAGCTCATTCACAGGGAACCAGTTTGTTTAAATCAATGTGATATTAGAAGAAATAAATCTCAAGAAAAAAATCTGAATCCTGTAGTAGATACAGGATTTTTGGTCGGCAAAAGCACAAGGTAATGGGTCCTAGTAACGCATCCAGGGAGCACAACAAACCCTGTGGCACTGCAGAAATACCAGCCTCTATGAAGAACTAAGAAACCTTACGCAATTCATCTCCTTAATTAAAGGCATATATCTAGTCGTTCCATTGGATTCTACCTGAGGTACAGTATGCTCTTAGTCAGAAAAAAAAATCCAGGAAATAATTAGGAAACCCTAAAGCTGTTAAAGTAAAATTAAACACACAACAAAGGTCTATTTCTGCCTCTGAGCTAACCATCTGTCAGAACAGCCTTGTAGATTCCTGCTTTTAGTACCTGACCTCAGCTATTCTAGGTCTTGAGAAATTCCATCCCACTCTCCATCATGACAAACCACGTTATATAGTTCTAAATACATAATAAACCTGCTCTCATCTAGACTAGGCCACATTAGACATATTTTCTGTGCACCAACAAATCACTGAGATTAGATTACAAATAATAAGACATTTGTGAGCTGTACCATAGTTCTAAATGTGACTCAATGCTATACGAAGAACAATGGTGACAAACTGTATAAAACCGCGGCAGTGATCGATGGTACTTTACACAATATCTGCTTTTCAGTAGCAGCAATCTAAGAGTGAAAAACTGCTTGCACAGTACCAAGCCTTGTACCAGTTCGTGGGAGTTACTGCTATTAAAAACTGAAGAAAGAAAAATGAATTCACAAACTTTATTTTGCTGTTTGAGTATGTATAAAGTCACTTTTTATGCGACGAAGAAAAACCACTCAGTAAAAAGAGCTATTAGTTCTGAACACTAAAATGATATCATGATCTAGCTACACATGACCTGAAATCTTTTAACAGGCAAGAAATGCTATAAGCATGATTTTCCAAGTGCAATTTGGGTATGTTTCAATCCACCCAGCAAGTAGGAGAATGAGTAAACCCACCACTTCTAGAATAATTTACAAAGAGCCTGAGAGCAATTCAATAGGTTGCACCACAAGCAATATCACAGGACAAGACTTGTAGACAAAAGTCATTCCTGGCTATCCCAACTGAAGACACAACCCCAGGAAGGCAGGCAATACCGTGCCTGCCTTTTGCTGAAACAGACTGCTCCACTTGCACCCCAGGCCAGCAGAAGTCATGTCACAGCCCCCAGCACCATGCTCATCCCAGCCAATAAGCCTAGCTGATGCCTGGAATGGGCTTGGTGCTGCACTACCCTAGGATTCGCAACCTCCAGCAGGAAATTCCTGAGGTGCAGCAGACCTGTACCCACCTACAATGGGCTGAACAATCAGTAGTTCTAAACCATGTGCCATTTGAATTCCCACAACAAGAAAGATACTTGAGTTCATGCCTGTGTCTGCAGGAGCGCTATGAGAATGCCATGTGCCTTGCTGAAATAAACACAGACAACAACTCTGCCTTGACTTGCATGGAGACCTCATAGCATCCTTCCAGTATCTGAAGGGGGGCTATAGGGATGCTGGGGAGGGACTCTTCATTAGGGGCTGTAGTGACAGGACAAGGGGTAACGGGTTAAAACTTAAACAGGGGAAGTTTAGATTGGATATAAGGAGGAAATTCTTTCCTGTTAGGGTGGTGAGGCAGTGGAACGTGTTGCCCAGGGAGGCTGCGAATGCTCCATCCCTGGTGGTGCTCAAGGCCAGGTTGGACGAAGCCTTGGGTGGCATGGTTTAGTGTGAGGGGTCCCTGCCCATGGCAGGGGGGCTGGAACTAGATGATCTTAAGGTCCTTTACAACCCTCACTATTCTATGATTCTATGATTCTATGACTTTCTCAGCAGGAAGTTTTGTTTTTCCACCTCCTAGGAAGCTGTGCAGACAACTCATGAAAGGTAAACAATGCTCCCTAGACAGAAATTATCTATGGTAATCTTAACTCTGAAAATAAAAGGTCATTCATTTCCCAGGTAAACGCTTTAACAACATCTCTGTAGCCAGAAATTATGACTGTTCGGCAAAATATGAACTCTTTCCTACCCACAGTCTGCACTATCTCAAAAAGTCATTTAGCATCCTTTTGAAATACACAAATTATGCAATCTATTTATAACTTTAAACCTATTTATAACCTTTGCAATCTGGTTCAGTTCTCAATTTAGGATGTAGTCCATCGTAGGGAATCGCAGACTCTGGTTATCCTGAAAAAACAGGATGACCAGTGCAGCCCACCAAGGGCTAGACTACAGTCTGTAGAAGCCAAATGTGCTGAAGGATGTAGCAGGATATCTCTAGATTTGTGTTAATGGCTTACTGAGGGTCTCTTCTTCCCCCCTTCCCCCCACCCCCGAAAGCCTGAACTGGAATCAAGAGAGAATGGTATAATAAGAGGCAATTAAAAAAAAAATAATTTTAAAAAATTAAAAGAAGAGCTGCCCCTGGTCCTGCTCTGCTCCCCTTGTTTGGGTACCTGAGGTGCCTGCCCTGCCTGCCTTGCTGTCACCCTGGGCATTGGGCAGACCTCTCCCACTGCTCCCTGACAGCCTGAAAGCATCAAAATGCAAAAAGCAGATGCATTCGAGTCCTTTTTTATTCTCTCTGGCCTTCAAAAAACACTTGAAAGAAAATTAATCCACGCTCAATCTGATAGTGTAAGAAAACCACAAGGTTCCACCTTGTTTCCATCTGCAATGTCAATGTGAAAACTGCCTCTAGCATGCACTGAATTATCCTACCTACCTCAGTAAAATGAGATGCTGACAGGAGGGGTTAAAACTCAAGGGTACCCCTTCCAGCAGCAAAGCCCACTGAGGATAAGTACTGTCTGAGAAACAGAAAGCAACAACCCAAGACACATTTTATAGTAAAAAGAAAAAAAAAGGAAAATAAATAATTCGTAATTAGGACAAAACCTTGCACTTGTAAAAGCCTCCGGCTCTGCCTCCTTGCCTTTCAGACATAAAGAGGTAATCACTGAAAAAAAACAAATCCCCTCCTCCCTACCTGCATCTCCTCCTGACAGTTCTATGATGTTCAATAAGACAGGTCTACCAAGCAACAAAGAAAACAGGCAAGAAGTAGTATTCGGAACAGAAGAACATCCACCCCATTTCTGAATTCCCTATTTTCTATTCCAAAAAGGAAAATATTTTTCTTACACCTGAAAGCAATAAAATTAAGGCCCTTATTCTTTGCAGTTGGCTGACACAACTTGATTGAAATCACCAGTTGTCAAATTATCCTACACTTCTACTGATGGTACAAGAAGTGTGTTGTAATCCATACAGAAAATGAGAAAAAAACAGAATAAATTGATTCGGAGATGGATAAATGCCATTATCTGGGTATTATAATCTGTTTCATATAAATCTAATTTATGAGTTGCTGCAGGTTGACTAGATGATTGCAAGTTGAAGTCATGCTGGTTACATCTTTTTTCATTGCCAGGTCTGCCACACGTAATGAAAGGCTTCAAGCTTCCTGAATACAGTAAAAGTGAACTGAAAGGGCAGTTCACATTTGGAATTTTATGGGGTTAGCAAAGTGCCATCTACCATCACTACCACTAACCAGAATAAAAACTGCATCATCTTCAGCCGCTCTGCTGCTTGCACTGCAGTAGAGTCTGGTATTTAAGTCACCAAGAACCACTTGTGCTCATGCGAGTGGCAGGATTCACAACATCCAGCCTGGTTCACAGGCACTTTAACATCACTGGATAGAAGTACAACTTTGTACATACAAGATGTATCATGGATATAACCATGAATCTCAACTCTCCTGAGCCATGCTGTGAAAAACACATTTGCACCTGTAGAGCTGTAAGTCAGCACAGAGATGAAACCTATTTTATGTTACAAAAGTTTTGTAAGCAGAAGCCTTTTTCCACCATTACCCTGCATACACACATACACAAATTTGATATAATTAGCAAGTGCCAGCCTACCTGCCGCCTGAATAAAGGCAATTCCCTTAATAAACATAAACTCCAATCAAACAGATAAATGTCAGCAAAAGGAAAGGGGGAATGTAATCCAGCGCAGACACACCACATCCTTGAGGAACACATCAGGTTACCTTCTGCAGTGAAGCTTCTCACAGTGGGCATACACAGCAGCATCTACGCAAACATGAGCATTAATAACTGAGGAGTACCAGCAGCATTAAGCCTCCAGAAGAGTTAACTTAGTTCAAATATACCTTGGATGAAGAATAGGAATCAAAATGAGTAAAAAAAAATATATATATACATATTTTAAATGGTGATTGCAAGAAGAAATTTATTCAAAGAGACTGTCTTTTCATGATCTGTAACACCAACTGAAATACAGCAAGAGGCTCTGCTTCTGAGAACCATTAACAGTCAATGAATACGACTGCACTTGAATGCTGACTGGAGAGATGCCAGTGATGCCAACGATACCCCAGAAGCAGCTACGGCAACATCTTTTCCTCCTTTACAGAAAGACTGTTTGCCTGACAGGATCTGTAAAAAGTCTTATAAAATAACGGAGTGAAATTTTTTTACCTCTGACCCCAGCATACACGTCAGGGACTATGTGCTTCATCTCTCTTACAGTAATTACACAGCATGATGATTCAGAACTAAGCTGATCTGTGCTTGGGAAACATTCATGTTGTTGTCCAAGAGTTCCAAAGTCTTTCCTACATCTATTTCATACAAATTAAAAAAAAGGTCAAGGCTAGTAATCAGTAAAAATCACTTAAGAATTAGGAGGCCAATGGCCTGGCTGTAGAATAACAGTCTGTCCTTTTGTCTGCTCACACAGGGTGTATTTGGGTTACATGGTTGTGCCTGTGCTACGTGGCAGGGAGTGAACTCTGACGTGCTATGTCACCCAGCCTGCACATTAAGGTTTCTTTGATGTGGGAACATGGACACAGAGGTGTGGAACAGGGGAATGAAGGGACTGCGTGCAGACAAATATAAATACGGAGAAGCAGGACACAGCCCCAAGAGAGAACTGGAAAATGTTCCTGGGGTTCTGCAGTTTAGAGGGATCCTTTTGTATCTCGTTATTCCTCAACTTCAAAGGGAGGGAGAAACACTTCTTTGTTTTAATGGTGCACATATAAAATAAATCATTCACTGAGAAAGAATTTCAAAGTACAGAAAGAAATCTTTAGATTCCAGGATCAGTTATGTGCTTGATCAGCCAACTTTTCTATCCTACTTAGGATATGAACACTCTGGTATTGTATCTGTCCAAAGCAGAGCAATGAGCCAAGTACTCAAAGCTTTCCACCCATGAATGTGGCCTGTACAAGACACATGCCTTGAATTTCAGACCAAGACCCAGCTGTAGAAGAAGGAAACATCCCATTCTCCTATCAGCTGAAATCTTCTCTCCATGTCTATAAGAATTCTTCTGCTTCCCTTCTCTTCTTGCCCCATGCAGGCATAATAAATCAACCACTGTGTCTCTTCTTTCAGCATACAATAGGATATATTCACCCAGAGCAATTTAAAAATGAGTGGTCTCCAAAAGTGAAATTAAGTATTTGTATTGCGTAGTTACTGCCTTAAAACACCTCCCCCTTTGGAGGGGGCTTTTGCATGTCTTTCATCAAATTGCTTTTATAGGCAAACACTGATAACTGTTAGCAAGCAAACTTTCAGCCTTGTGACTAGTACAGCCAGGTTGTTTTGGCAGTGAAGTCTAATGGAAATCAAAAGCAAACAAGCCAGATGTATAACCACTCTACCCTGGAAACAGGCTTTGTTTGAAATGGGTTGTGTATGGAGGAGCTGGCAATAAAGCGGCGGCTGTCAAGTTCTGCTGTTGAACTATTATTGCTAACTTAACCAACCATTCCAAACAGACTGGAAAGTTCTCAAGGAAAAACAAGAAAAAGCCCCAAGTAGTGGCAAATGATCAAATGAGCCCTTAGCCAAGTGAAATTGCATGTTACAGACAGCTGCTGTTTAAGGGTCTATGTCCATTTAACCATCTCACCTGACTGTCCCCAGTATCTTTCTTAAGATACACAGAGCTAGGGGCTCTACTACCAGCAAAACTGGAAATGTGTTGTCAGTATTTCACCTGTCAGATTAGAGCTCATATGCAGTCTGGCATCAGTTATTTTGACCTTCAAGTTTTCCAAAGAAAACCCTGTACAAACTCTCAAATGTCAACAGTTATTTCACATCTCCAAGTTTCCAGAACATGGTACTGACATAGTGATCATTACTAAACTTGCATGGTCTGGATTTTTCTAGTCCTTCCCTTCCATTTACAATTTTCTCCTTTGAGACTAATCTGTGAATATGAAAATGATTTAGGATATACTGAAGAGCTCACCTCTGTTCTTGGTTGTCTTTGTTATTTACAACACCGACAGGTCATGATCTTTCTGATATTTTTCCCAGAGTATTTAAAAATTCCCTTTGGGTATTTCAGAAAATCCATCCACAACATAGAAAATGCCTGCTTAACAATTTTACATCTGCTTTTTATTTTGTACAAGTTTCATTCTCTAGCACATAGGGTAATGTGCTGTTGATTTATCATACATTTTCATATGCCTTTGGGTTTGTTTTTTTTTAATGTTTTAAATCTGAAGCAAGATACTAACACACAGGACTCAAAATGATTAAGGAAAAAAAGGTAGATTCAGACAATAAAACTTCTTGTCTACGTGATAAAAAATTCTCACAGCAGGACACCAGGAAAACTGGCTGTGGTATATACCCTCTGCAAGGTAAGACAAATCAGAACAATTTTCCCATCTCTTCCTTGGGACCACAGTTATGCAGCATTTTGTTGCTAATTAACCACTTGCTTTTGGATTTACTATAAGATGTGTTTGCTCCATCAGGAGAAAATAAGATTGAGAAGGGAGAAATGTGTGTGGCTTTTACTCGGCAAGGATCATAAAGCACAGTTTGTAATAGGCTCTTCAGCATGTGATTAGTAAACCCATTAACAGTGGTGCAAAACTTACTTTGTGGTCTCTAAAATTTCTGAGTCAAAACCTGAGAATTCAGTGTCCAAGGCACCTACAGGAGTAGGCCTGTAAGTTGAATAAATATAACACTGATAGAAAGAAAAGAATATATGACAATGCATAAAGAATACCAAATCAAGTATCAAATTTACACACTCCCATTGCCAGCCTCTGGCACTCCAACAATGCAAACTCTAAAAAATGATGTGTTTCCCAAACAACGTTGCAGCCAACGATCATGGTCTATTCTACTGGGATGAGCTTGTAGAAGGAGAATATTACCAGGCTGTCCTACAGCATCAATGGTATTGTTTGTGTGAATGGTCCCTGTTAAAGACAACTTTGTTAGTGACCTGCTTTAAAGTAAAGCAGAGTTTTATGTCAAAACTTTAAAGTTGGGCAGAGTAATTCATCCCAAAGAGAGCACACTAAAATCTTGAATTCTCTGAAATGGTGCCTCAAACTGAGAATGCAGAGAGCATAATTATTTGCAAGGAAAAAACAAGCGTAAAAATATCTTAAGCTCAAAGCCACTCCTACCTACTTGACATCATGTACTTCTAACATAAAAATTGGTTTAGCCTTCATTGTAACCCATAATAAACTACTAAACTTCTACTGCAAGAGACTCTGCTTTGATAAAACCTAGACTTCGGCTGTCTTTTTAAGCAAAGTAACACAGGAAATTCACAGCAATCACTTTTCTTTGAAGAAACGTTTAATCTTTATACAGTTGAACAAAGATCTTGTTAAATGAAGTGGCTCTTTAAAGCCTAGGCTACAAATGTCTCCATCTATTTCATACAAATGAAGCTGGAAGCACCTGTCAGCCCGATTCGGCTGGATTAACAGGACTAAGGGACTCTGAAGCAGAGCAGGACATAATACAGAATAAAGCAGACAGCAGATGATAATGGGTTTTTCTGACCTAGTAAGGGCAAAAGGATAGGTGACAAACAAGATGCTTTACAACTCCTATCAGAGCAAAAATGTCTCTCAAAGTAGTAGCATCAGCAGGAAGAGCTAGTGAGGACAGATTCCAGACACAACAACAGGTCATATTTGTAATCTAAGACTGAGATGTATTCCCTTTCCTAAAAAGTTCAGACAAACCTGAAGCATAGATAAAAGGTATAAATACAGAAGTAAAAATGTGTTTCTTGGTCTGAAGATGGTAAACTGGCACCATCAATCTAATTAGCAGGGAGAAAGGGGGAGGCAGTAAAACTCTAACAAAAGGAGTACCAATATGAAGTATTGGAACCCATTTCAGTGGCTGAGAACTAACAATTTTGTTAAGGTTATACTCTTTTTAAAAAAGATTTTAATAGGGTGTGGACAGTGGACAAAAAAAAAATAAAATCAAACAATGTAAGCACCTGATCTGAATTTTAAAGGAATGCAATTTACCATGTTCTACTTTCATTATCGAGAAAGAAAAGATTAGGCAACATGAACATCTAAAACCACAGAATATACTTACATTTATTTATTCTACTACAGAACAGTAGTGGAATACTACTGCATAACTGTGCAACACTTGTGCATCACAGAAATAAATGTTTGTACACACATACACAACATCAGAAAATCTTGGCATTTTTCTTGGTTTTCAGATATAAAAAAAATTCAAACCCAGTATGAACTGATGCACTTAACATTTTTAGAAATTCTTAGGTTAGCCAATTCCTTTGCCTTTCAAACACACACATTCAACCAGGCAAAGTTTCTGAGTCAATGTTGATTCTGACTTAGGCCTCAAATCCGGTTAAAGACTCCCTGACTACAATGACTTCCATCAGAAGAACAGTATAATCTGCTAGAAGAAACTCTTCAGAGGAACCTTCTTTTTCAAGGACATCCTGTTGCAGAAGATGTCTCAAATCTTGACTTGAATTTGTTACTATAGCAGAAGGGCCACAACAGCCTCGATCAGTGCTATTAACCCATGTCATCTCACCAATATTTACTTGTGCAAAGTTGGAATATTCACTAGCACATGCCTTGCAGTGTCTCACACACTGCATATATCCTGTCAGTTTACTACAAATAAGGAAGGCATTTGTCTTTTTAAAAATCAAGAAGAAAAAATCTAAGTAACATTTCATTTGACCTTTCACATATGACCTTTTTTTTTCCCCTTTTTTCCGATGTTAGGGATACAAGAAGAGAGATGGACTAGCTAATACTCTGTAGTACAGTTGTAGTAACAACCAGATTAATAATCAAGAAGCTTGTCAGAAAGAGAACTTGGAGTGTCTGTGGGTAGAGTAGCTGCTAGAAAGCAGCTGAGGTAGATTATACTCCTGTCAGTAAAGGAGGATCATCAGAAGGAGGAGAAAGTAATGAAGAAAAGGAAGGAACCAACCAGATGGATGAATGCAAATGCAACTAAAGAAGGGAAGAAGAGCATAGGGGAAAGTCTGGTGGTAAGCCAAAAGCGGACAACAGCAGTAAAATAGCATAGTCACACACTGGTAACAAGTCACACTAAATAGGAAAAAGACTAGGCTGGAGAAATGACCCAGAGCATAAGAAAAAACACAGTCAGTGGTAGTACAGGTTCTTTTTACACCAGGGGGATTTTTAAACTGATTAATTCAAAGCAGGCAGGCCAGAAAAGGGACTGAAAAAAACCAAGCACCAGGCAGGTAACCTTATTTACAAAAATCTGTGTGAGAATACACAAATAATCTTGAACACTTGTATTCATATGCAGCAGCCTATTCCACTAATAGCAGAGACCTGGCAACAGATCACACTGCATTCCTTGACTGCTGAAGTGTTTCAATTTGAGAATGTAACAACAAGGTAACATACAAACTCTGACTTTCCTCCTCAGAAAGCATGGCAACCATAGATCCTATTGTGCTTTGTTGCTGCATAATTGTTAAAGAAATGCTTTCCGATGCCCTGTGAGAGGGGGTACTATCTCGAAAGCTCAAAGGGATTGTTCATTTGATCACTAAGCACAGTATTATTCTAACCACTCATGCACGCAGAGAATGCCTCTATTCTTATGTTCCCCTGAGAGTTGAGATCATCTGAGATATGTTGGCTATCACATATATAAAGGCTGAGGTAGAACTGCTGGCAGGACGTTTTAAGGGAAGGATTTTCACAAACGTAGAGTTTCTCCTCCACATTTCTGGACAACAGCTGAACTTACTGACCACTGGGCTAATTTAGAACATGCAAATATAAAAGCAAATCTTTAAAAGCTTTACAAATCTTTACAGGCAACTTTAAGAATGGTAAAAGATACAGAAGTATTTCTAATTCCAGACTCATGTCTCTTCCGCAAGGCTGAAAGTGAATTTGATCCAAGGCTCTCAGCATAGGCAAATACTAACACAAAATCAGAAAAAAAACCCACCATAACAACCAAACAAAACCACAAACCCCCCACAAATAACAAACAAACCCACCAAAGCAGGCCCACTCCAACACAGAAGGAAAACCCCTACACTCGCCCCCCACCAAAGACAATGCGATTAGCAAAGAACAAGGTTACTCGATGCTGTCCTGTCCTACCATCTCCTAAGAATATGTGAGTTTTTATTTCTGACAATATTCGAGTCACTCAGATATTCTTGTGATGCACTTTAATGATTCTTCAGTTGCCTTGTTGAAAACATTAATCTGCCTACCAGTAATCTCAAAAATGAAATGCCTAGCCTCTTACCCATACATATATTAATTAAAAACAAAAAATCACCTCTAATTCATGCCACTTTAGCACAAGTAGCATATAGGCAAGAACTCAAATCAGTATTACGTCCTAAAATCTACAGACTAGTGCACTTTTCCAATTTAGGCTTGAGAGGGACAAGGAAATTGCCTATGCATCTCTACAGCGTGCACAATACTATTCTCTGCATTAACACGATAATCACACAGGCTTTACTATGCATTAAAGATGCATGTACAGCCCACAAAAGGGCATAAATAAGCTGTATCAACTTCCTCCACTTAATCTGAGGTCTACAGTTTTTCTTCCCTTCTGTGGAAAAGATGGCTTATTAGCATGACTCCTTATTTCTGTGTGTGAATAATATCCTTAAAATAAATGCACAATTGTAACCACGATTTTTTTAAGGAGGTCTGAAGGATTCTAAAATCCTATACTTCATGCAAATAAAATGCAATTTTCAGAAAGTTCCACCACCAAGAAATGTTAGGACATTTCACTCAGCTGCAAATGTCACTAGATATTTTTAATTCTAGCATTGTAAGTAAAAAAAAAAAAATAAACAAATTACACCTTTACACATTCTGACTGAGATCCTCGAAATCAACCCCCTTTTTAGTCTCTACTTAAAAAAGAAAAAACACCTAAGTGAAATCATCATAAGGGGTCAAATATTTCTGTTCTTCCCTCATAAAATCTGTTAAAGGGGTTATATTTTTATTTAAATCAGACCAATTGAGTTATGAATCTGACCCTTAAAATACAAGTCTTTAGGCTGCAGTGCTGCATCACAACGATGTCAACATAAGCAAACTACTATAGGTGGTGGAGAAAATGCTCTAATTTTTAAATAGGGAGCTATTTCCAACTAGCTCATATTCAGCCTTTTCCCACATTTGATTCCTGATAAACAACATAATTAATATACTCCAAATAACACAATGAGTGGACTAGAAAAGTCAGGTATTTGTGTATGTCAGCAGTGCTTTATTACAAAGAGGTCGGAAGTCATGATGACTAACCAAAGCACTGTGCAATCTTGAATAACATGCTGATTTTAAGACATTCAATTCCATCTTCTTGTGAAGGCAGCAATTTTTCTTATTTTCTTTTTATTGGAATCTTGAAAATAACTTGGAAGAACATTAAGACTCAGGAATCCTATAACAGTTACCGTAACTTTAAGTAGAGCTAAAAAAGGTCCTTTTTTTTACATGAGAACTGAGAAAAATGCACTAGAAAAGGTCTCATGTTTTCACTGCAGGAGATATTTGTATCCAGCACATATGTTAAACAAAAAAAAAAACCAAACATGGGTGGGAGGAGTGTAACTCAGAAACTAGGATGACATTTGTCACGCCTTATAATTATTTAGGGGTGAAAGAAAATTTACAGGTCCATATAAAAAGATTGTTGATGAGAAGAGCTAGAAAGAGAAATAATTTAACTGCTTGCCTTCATGGAGCAGTCACTGACAGAGCTATATTGGTACAGGTGTGACATTTCAGCTCTCTGTCCAGAACAGAAATGGTATGCAGAGAAGGTGCTAATGAAGCACCCATCTACATAGAATAATTGTGGTATTGTGATTCTGATACAGAGTTTTCCCAAGCAGAACAGGCTTTAACATAAAACTGCAGTTTTATCTGCAAAAACTACAGCAATTTGGCTCTTGTTAGAGAGCAACAAAATGCTTGGTGCAAAAGTAGTCTGACTGGAAGTACTTACTTTGAGAAACAGGAATGAGATGGGCGCAGAGCAACTTTGTTACAGTATTCCCATTCTGTTTATAGATCAATATAAAGGAAAAATAAAATCCCAAGCACATAAGCATTTAAAAGTCTCACCTCCTGGACTTCTCAATTCCAGAAAATCCTGTTAATTAGATTCAATCCCACTTATCACTTCAACTCACACACTAAAATCAGGCCACATAATACAAGTTACTACAGTCAGGTGAGCGCTGATTCTGGAACAGAAGCCAGATTTATTGTTGCTGGCATATGGAAGCAGAGGTTAAGAGTTCTCTGCTGGAGCCCAGAACAGAATTTATTATGGAAAAAGGGGAAACCAGTTATTTTTCCCAATCTTCTGATTCTCACCTTAAACCCAGACCCATCAAAATATCTATGTCAAAATCTGGATAGTGCTTCAAAGTGTAAAAGCACATTACTAATTCTGCTGAAACCTAAGAAAGTTCCTCTATTAGTTCCATTTATCATTGTCGCTTTGTAGGCTGTGCAGTTCACGCTGATGTTGCCCAGGCACTTATCCCTTACAGCAAGAGCAGAGTAATTCGGTGGACAAAGAAGAAGAAAGCTTTAATTTTTCAGGGGTCTTGGCACTTTTTGATTGAGGGTTTTCTTTCAGCATGGATCTTGAAACAAATTTGCTTTCAGGTCTTTGTAACAGATTTATGTATTTTGAAATGGAACAGCAAAATTATTTCAAGAAATTTTGGCACATAAACTGAAATAAGTAAACTTTCAGAATTTATATTTAATGCCAAGTAAGAGATTCAGACTGAAATTAGGCTTGTTGTATAACAGGCATCCACACAGCTTCAGTTTTCCATTTCATCCTATTTTGTAATAGATTTCCTGTGTTGACAAATGCAGAGGATACTACAGCTATAAAATCTGCAGACCAAACAAGAGCTTCTTGTGGTCATTTTAAAGGATGCCTAGTTTATATACAAGACTGAAGATAACACACAAAACAGGGGCAAGAAAGAAAGTTAGAAGTTCAGAGAATACCACCACCGATCTGGCAAAGTCCTGTTCATGCCATAACCTTACCTTACAAAAATGAAATATTACAACATTTTAGACGTGATCAATAGGTAGAGCAAAAGGAGGCAAAAACATGCTAGAACTAATCCTGCCTGAAAAGGTTTTGCAAACAGTTCGCTCTGCTCATGACAGTGACTGTCAGAACTGTGTTTTGCATTTAAAACTTAGCCCTTCAGCTCAAGGATAAAATTCTCTACCTCTCCATTTGATTCTGCATTGCAAGACATCTACAGACAAGAAAATGGAAATGCTTCAGACAGTTTCTTCCTCAGTGGCGTGTGGGATGCCTGATGCAAAAGATAGCTTCCTCAAGCCTGTGAGCTGAGCCAAGGACTTCCTGTACCACAGACCTAAGATCAGCATCCTTCTTGATAGAAAACTTGGGCATCACATAGGTCTGTTAAAATCAGTAGAGCTACTGTGCTCTAGTAGGAGGTCCTGTGTAGATAAATCAAGGCAAGTAGAGTCACCACATCCTGATAAACATTCAGGGAAGGCCACTTATTTCAAGGAAGGAATACTTAAGTGTTACGTATATATTTTAGAGGTATCAAAATTTTCATCTTGTCTCCACTGAGTTTACTGAAACCCAGTCTATTTACAGTAATGTTGCGTGGAGGCTTAGTTAAGGGTCTAAAACCCACCACTTTTGTTTCAAGAGTGTAGTCAATCACTTTTCCACAAGAAAAGGTTCAAAAGAAAAACCTATCACAGATCTTTCAGAACAGAAATCAGAACTCTTGTGAATTTCTTTTATCTGTAGCCCATTTCTATTGAAATCACTTGAGATAAACAGAGATTTGGAAGTATTTTTGCAACAGCATCCTTAGATGTGTTTGTTTAAACACAGAGTTAAACCTTTAAAATGATTTCTGCTGCAATCCTCCTTGTCAGCACTACCAGGGACACTGATAGCTTTCCATGGTTAATATTGCACACAGCAGAAATTTTAAGTTGCTACAGCAAGGATCAAAAAGGAAAAAAGAAAAAAAGACATCACAGTGAATGACAGTTAATAGAAATCACTGAGACTAATTTAAAATTCCTGTTTTGATCGAGATATTTCACATCCAGTAGAAAAATGGTTCCTTCTAATTAAGTGGGAATATTAAAAAGCCGAGACAAAGCCAAGTTTTTCATTGGCAACAGGGAAGGGAACCATAGGGAAGGCTCTAAAGAGGGAGCCTGCTCTGAACAGCACTGAAAATAAAGAGCAGCATTATCATGGCTGTTCTCTGCTCCTTGCAAGGCTTGTAAGCGACTGCAGTCTTGTCGCCACCAGGATGTTTTTGTACAAGTACCAGTGTGTGCACACCAATAAATACTAGTCCTTTTCACTTCTATTTTCCTCATCAAAAATAAGATACCTCAGATGTGAATTTCTGCTCTGTGCCTCCTTGGTAGCACTTAAAGGGACACTGTCACACCCATAAAACTGAACTATTGCACAAGCTATGTATTTGAAGGAGTTAACCCAAACAACCGTTGGCCTTCTTGAACAAATGTGTAACAGAAAGCCATAGCTTCAAGTGTGGCTTGGATTTGCTGCATGACATGGTACTGAAGCCCTGGAGTTTCACAGAGCTCCAGGGTGCAGAGATGGGAGTGCCATGGGGAAGCTGACAGATGCCAAGTCCTGCAAATTTTCATTCACTCATTCAAAAGCTCTGCATTCCTTCTTGCAGCACCATTAGATTCATTTTCAGTCTTCAGGACACAGTTGCAAAAGTCATTTGTGCTGAAGCACAATTTAGATTAACTCAGCATAGAAATAAAAATATTTTGTCAGGGTCACCACCAGAGCAATGTGTGTGGTGTTTGCCATACACTGACATTCTCTACTGTCATAATTCTTTCACGGTGCACTTAGTGCTTGGCTCTCTCCTTCCAGAGATACACCCATCACATACCAAGTCTGGTATTTTTGCAGAAGAACTGCTGCTGGACGAGAGGATGCAGTTACAAGGACTTTCTTGCCACCTTTTCACGCTCTTCAGACAACTGGAACATAAGAAGATCCACAGCTCTTTTCATACTCCAGCCCAGCCATTTAATGCTGAAAGACAGGCTGATGGATTTTTTACTTTTAAGCTCTTTATAGTTCTGCCAAAGTAAACAGAACTACTTGGAATACTGCTGATGAATGAGGCTAAAATGGGGGCATAAGTGGGAAATACAACCAAGAAATCCAAGCCAGAATTTCTTAAGCCAATCTGATTCTGACAAGGAATTAAAATTTCACCTGATTGGTAGCATATTGGATGGTAAGCACCAATTTAATACTGACTCACTGTGTTTATGAGGGAAGGCTTTTACCTCTGTATCCCCTTTTCTTCCTGCTTTCTGTCTTCTGCATTCAGGTAAGTAAAAATCTGGGTTAGGATCTCTCTCTTATGATGTGTGCTATAAGCAACTGAATGGAGACCGATAAAACAGAGGTAATTAGGTGGGTTAAACCATCAGCAAAGGGCTTCTTTTTAACCAGGATAACTGACCACTGAGGAGAATCCACTGGGTTTATACAATTCTTTCAATAGGACATTATTTCAGCTGAAATCATGCATTATGGATTTGGTCCAGGAATTACCCAAATTCCATAATTCTGATTATGCAGAAAGCCAAAGTAGGGGACTTTCACTTCTTTTTTTTTCTTTTAAGCCACAAAAGGCTTATCAATCTCAGCTGGCATTTCTGTATTCTCCTAATAGCTTGCACTAAACCTCATTCCGGTTCTTTTCTAGCCAATGCATTAAGAAGTGAGTCACATCATAATAAAACTTTAATGACAACATCTGTTTCAGCAAACATGACAGAAGCGTTGCTGGCCCACGGAGGACTGTTCTGCTTCTTCACTCAAACAAGAGTTGAGCATTTATTCAGTCTTGGCAAAACTGGAAATAGGGCAACAGCAACAGATACTTTCCCCAAAATAAAGATCTTTCAGAAGCACTTCTAATTTAAAGATAAAACCCTGCCTTAGCCAAACTGGGTGGTACATAAAAAAATCAGTGACAACAGTAAGGACTCTGTTTCTTCTGTGCAATCAGAATATTTCCTTGGGCTGCAGCCTGCTAACAGGACAAAGATGACAAAATAAGCTGGGAAAGGAGTAACTTGTTTTCATGGCTAGCTAATTAGCCAAAGGCTAATATCACCACCCAGCAACATGTGACATTAGACCACCCTTAGCCATTCTCACTTTTACAGTCAGCTACAATGTGTGCTTTGGATAACAATAGGATAGCAAATGCCTATTGTGTTTCCCCCCATCTCCCACACTGACTGACTCTTACTGATTAAACAAGGAGAAAAAAAAAAAAAAAATCATCAGATCCTGTACACTGTATAGCAAGCATTAAAATAGTGAATAAGTCATTTCTTATACTGCCACTGTGCTGATTAATTACAGCAAGCACAGGCCTCTAGCCCTGCCCTGCCCCAGTAAAAATGCAGCAGGCAGCACATGATCAGGCTCATGTCTATGCTAACAAATCTAGTAACAACTCCAGTCCCTATGGAAGAAGGAAAACCCAAACCTCTGTTACACACACAGCTTGCATGTGGTACAGACAAGAAAAAAAGAAAAATTATACCACATCAAACTTGTTAAAATGAAAGGAATATATAAGGAAGATATAAGTTCTTTACTGTCAGGGTGGTGAGGCACTGCAATGGGTTGCCCAAGGAAGCTGTGAATGCTCCATCCCTGGCAGTGTTCAAGGCCAGGTTGGACAGAGCCTTGGGTGACATGGTTTAGTGTGAGGTGTCCCTGTCCATGGCAGGGGGTTTGGAACTAGATGATCTTAAGGTCCTGTCCAACCCTAACTGTTACATGATTCTATATCAACTAGGTAGACGTCCAAGAACTACTGTTACTGTTTAAAGCACCAGAAACCTGCCAGGAAAAAAAAAAAAGTTATTGCTATTGTTAAAGAAAATCCATAAAAATGAGCCATAATCAAAGAAAACACAGAATTAACATTAAAAAAATTGCTAATATCTCTATGTCAGAAAAAGCTTCAGACCCTAAAATAACAAAAAATCCCACCAGTTGGCCAACTGCTGCCTCTGAAATCCTGTGGGTCTCAGTTCTCCAGACTTCATCTTATCTTGTCCCTATGTAAACTACATATTGTTTGGAAAAAGCATTTTATGATAAAATACATGAAAAAGCAAAAGCTGCGAGCAGTACATCTGAGATCCAACAACTGCACAAAAAATGCCAAGCATTTTTTTTATTAAAATGTAAACCTATTCTTCCCATCTCAAAAAACTAATCCAGTCTTCTTGTCATTTTGATAAGCCAGTGGTCTCTGGCTGGAAGCAGACAGGCCAAGTCTTGCAGGAAATTGGGAAAAGGAGGAGACGGTGAAGGAAAGTGGATATATGTTAATAGTTAGAAAAACAGAATCACTACTTAGCTTATCATGAAAAATTACAGGAGGCTAAATTCCCCCATTTACCTCTCATGCAAGAGGGAATAACTACACTGTGGTAATAACATTCATTTTAAGACAATTTGCTGTCTCACCAGATTCATTATTTTGTGAAAATTTGCCATTATTTTGCATTAAAGTAATAGCTTGTGTTCCACAATCGATTGTGTTTACAAGGAGAGAAGCCTCCCAGTAAGGTCACTGAACTGCAGTAACCCTCAGCTTTTAGCAAAAGCCTGACTGGACCCCATCACCTCCTGATAAAGTCATTGCGCAGCCAAAAGCTGCTAAATGCCTTCCAGCTCCTTCTTTCGTATTCTCCCTCCACCCTTTTTTAAACACAAATCCAAAAGAAAAAATTGATGGAGAATGAAATCCATACAGATGTAACACACAGTGACACATATTCCTATGTTAACTTGTGAGAGATCAACACTGCCTATTATTTCAGGAGAATGGGTTCATGTATCATCATTAAATCCCCAACTGAACAAAAAACCCCAAGAACTGGTATCCAATACACAGCATCCAAAAATTCCTAGGTGTGGACAATGGGACTGCAGCAACTGCAGCTTCCCTTTCCTTACCATGTTAACGGAGGCCAACAGTGAGCATGACTATGTTTGTCAAACTATTAGAGATGGAAATCTCATGGAGACAGTATTTCTTCAACCTGTGTGGGATTATACAACTATCCACAGGACATTCTGCGTAGCACACAGCAAAACGCATCAGCATAAGCAATGAATTGCAGGGCTGCTGTCAAATTGTGCTGAATATACAGTTTCTAGTTACATCTCTGAGCTCTGCACACAAAGATACCTCCTGATGTACCAAGTGCTGCAATTAGAAATGGCAGAATGACGGACTGATGGATGGTGCTGTGTTGTGTCACTTTGCCATACATACCTTACCTCTTGCCCAGTGAAAGAAAAGAAAAACCTCCACAATTCTGATATTTTTTTCTTTCCTCTATAGGAAAGATTCACTTTCCCTTTTATAAAAAAACAAAACAAAACAACAAACCACCCCAAAAAAACCCAAAACCCAAACACAAACAAAAACCACCAAACCCAAAAAACAACAACAAAACCCAACACCCCACAGTACAGCTACAGCCACACAGCACATATCGCTGGAAAGCATTAAGCCATGAAGAACCGCAGCCACATGCACAGATACAATTCAGACCTGATCTGCTAAATAGATCTTCCTTCTTGAGAAGATCATAACTTACTGTGTCTTGAAAAGTTAGTACACTTTGATTTTGAATTGCTATCAAAAAAGGGAATATGCTTATTCAACCCTATGAGGGTGGGAAGTATCAATAAAAATCTTCATTTATCCTTTTTCCAAGTTAATGCAATATGGGACCAAACAAAGGTACAATCCTCCCAGGAGCCAGGATGACAGGAATTTTGCCACCTTGCTTGTGCCTCACAGATGCAGAGCAGTGATGGATCTAATAAACTTCTGGAAATAATCTCTGGAAGTAACACCAGCAGCCACCTCCTGATCCATTTCTTTAAACACACAGCACTTTACTCAGCAATTGTCTTCTCTCACTTGGACTGAGATGTCATTCATGATCCTTTTCTGACTACATACTGGTTGCAACAGAGACCATGTTGACTACGTGCAAGTTCAACAGAAGATTGTAGCAAGCAAGACATTCTAGTTCCACATCACAGATGCATATTCAGTATATATCACACAACAGAACTCTGTTGGGTGTCACAAGAAAATCCTTTCAAAAGACAAACAAAACTAACTCTTGTTAATTCAGAAATTCATAGTTATAAATACCATTACTGTGCAGACTAGATTTCTCTCTCATATTGTTACCCTTCTGCTCCATTTATCCACTCTATCCTCTTGTATAAAAAGTTCATGACCTTTGAGAATTACGTCTCTGAAACACAAGGCATACCTGATTTGTTTGTTTCATAAAGCCGCTGATACAACTTGCCTTCGTTGTTCGTAAGGACATTTCAGCTATACTATTTTTACTATTCAGTGTGAAAATAAACACAAATGCAAAAAGACCCTCCAGAATGGTAACTCTCAAATCCAAATCATATGAAGAAGAAAAGTAAGACATTAATGTTCACTCACCAGTGGCCCTCCACAGTAGTGGATCAGTCTTTGCTTCTATATACAAAGAATGCTGTTGGGTCTATCAGACCTGAAGGAGATATCCATACTTGGCTCCTTAGCACAATAACATTTTCTATCAGTGAGAACATGCTTGCCTCCAAAACTGTACCCAACTGATAGGGTAGTGTGCAGGCACCACACTTACTCTGGGAGCAAGTATTTTGAAAATAAAAAAATACACTGTATTCAAACAGCACAGCTTCCTCAGATATCTTCTGCATAACACCCTTGGATACCTTCTGTGTAACAATCTCCGACAACTGCACCTATTCCATGCTGTTCACAGTACAGGAAGTTTCCTTGTCCTAAAGGATCATACTGTCACCTGGTCCAAGACAATACACTAACCTTGGAGAGGGGGGAAACCAGAGCAAAAGAAGAGATTTCTGTCTCCTCTGCTGAAGAGCCTTTGCCCTGGCAGTCCAGGCACTCCAGTGGCTGCAAGGACTGGCAGTTGCTGCCACCAGGTGGCTCAGGAAAGAGGGACAGCCAAGGCTGTCAGGGGGACCGGACCTCCCCAGGCATCCACTGCACACCCATGCACCAGGACAGAAAGAGTAGGCAGCAATCAAGGGGTGCTGCCGCCTGCCCTGAAGGGGGCTCATTGGCTACATCAGGCAGCAATAAACTTCTCTGCTGCCTGGGCTAACCTTTCTGTAGGGGGTGGCACTGTCCAGAGAAAGCTGGGGAGAGTGATCTCTGTGAAAGAGAAGACAAGAGTTCTGTGTGAACAGGGGAGGCTGTGCTGCACCAGCTCAGAGAATGAAGGCTATTTAAAATTCTTCAGAAGAGGGATCTGAGTGGAAGCTGAAGCTATAAATTAACCAAGTGCTGGTGCATTCTTGAGACTCGTTATAATTAGCATCAATGTGGAAAAGAAAGCAAAAAGAAATGACGGACAGCTTGACATAGATTAAGCCAGAGGAAGAGTAACCGAGAAGGGTCTGCAACCTAATCATTTAAGTCACAAGAGAAAAAATAACTCGCCTATGGAAAACTGATTTCTCCCCTGAGATGGATTTAAACATCTTAAGAAATTGCCCAGAACTGCAGGGAAAGGTAGGTATTTACAAGTGTCATTCTCAGATTTATGAAAGTTGTGTCTGCCAAAATTTTCTCCCCAACTCTCAGGGAGTCTCACGCTGAAGTAGTTTCATTTGCACCTTCAATCCACTTTGATGTCCTCACTTGAGCAGGGTGAAAAGATTACAGACTCCATTTGAACTGTATTTTCTCCTCCCCCCCCGATTTTGATATAATCTTAAAAACAAACTTTCATTTGTAACATGTTAAAAGGGTTGATATAAGTTTGGTTTTGGAGTTGGAAAGACATTTTCCTCCTTGTGGTGCCAAGTTATCAAATGTTGATGATTGGCTTATCTTGGATAAAAAGTACAGTTCACAGATCTGGAACACGGAAATACTTAATCTGTTAGTAAATCATTAGCTTTAAAGAACAGATAGTACACTGTATGTTGACCTTAAATCGTAAAAGAATTCATAGTGAGGATACGGAACACTGGATGGCGAGTTTAAGCCTACCAACAGTTAACTTCATGGTGTATCATTTCCATTTTTAAGTTCACAGTCCCCATATGGACCACAGGATTGACTAACCACTGGTTTAGCTCACTGGGAGATGGTGCTAGTGACCAGAATAGACATAAAGTTTAAAAGCCTTCTTTGGCCTCCACTGTGCTGTGAGAGAGGCAGATGAAGATCTCTTTGCTTTGCTGTTTCTATCCTTCCCACTGAAAGAAAACCAGAGATCTGAGTTGAGAAAGATTAGTTTGAGATGCACATTACACAGTGCCACAGGGCTCTATAACCACTAACACTGGATCGACTGTGAGTAGCTGGTGGAGCAGATATGGAGGAAATGAGGTAATAGCTTCACCACTGAATTAATAAAGTTGAAAACTAGTTCTTAAGTCCACTTATGGATTCTTCAGACACTGGCATTCTGTGATCAGCACTGGAAACATTCATACCAGGAATACACACTCTTATGCCAATCACACTACATTATCTCACTGAGGAAAGCTGATTTTAAACAAAACCATTTTAAATGGTCACAGAATTGTTTCCATGTAGAGTAAGAAAGACTTAATTATTCATGCTCCATTCTTTTTTGTACCTCAAAAGAAAAAATTCCTTAGTATATTAAAAAATATTTGACTCATCCAAAAGTTTTCAAGCTAGTCAGACTTAATAAAATCCACATGACTTCTGCAGATTTTGAGTTTCCACTCCAGAACATAATGGAGCTAAATATTACACCCACTGATAATCTTCCAGCCTTGCTTTCACCTCTTCTGCATTAATGCTAGACTACTGCTTTTTTATTGAAGTCCTATTAGCATAAAATCAACATAAAGTGGGAATAATAAGGTTTCCCTGTCTCTTTTCCAAATCTTAATGCAGAAGAAAAGGCAAACCAGTTTTGAGATCAAGTAATAAAACTACCAGCAAAACCTACAGGGAAAGCAGAGAGGGATTCACTGAAAACCACCAAGAGGAGCTCATCTAAAAATCTAGGCCTTGAAGTATCCTCAAAGGTCACCTAGTCTATTCTTCTGCCACAAGCTGGACTACATTACATCAGTTTAGCCAGTTACTTGTCTAATCTGTTTTTAAAGGCCTACAATAATAAATCTCCACACTTTCCAGATGATCCCACTGTTTTAATATTTCTTTTCGGATTTCCCTTCCCAGCATTTATTCAAATCTTTTTTTTTGTACAAGTGAATTTAAAGAACTCACTGCTTGTTCTATCCATCATGGACAAAGAAAAGTTTATTTTCCCTCTTTCTTCATACATCTTTAATTTTGTTGAACACTTGGATTCAGCCTTTCTTCTCTGTGATAATGAACTGCAAAACTTTCTACAGATAGTATTAGTTTCAGATCTTTGGTCCCTCTGTATTTTCTACTTAGTCCTTTCCCCCACTTTTTCAGGTCTCTGTGGAACTGCACAGCCCACACTCAAATGCTATACACAAACATTAAGTAGATCACAAGGATTTTGTGGGAATTCTCTTTTCTCAACTTACAGATCAGATAATGTTTTGCAGCTGAGTTAACTCACCAAATACTTCGTTATCCTCTGAAGACTGCTGCGTTAGTCTGGCTGCTTTTGGACTCTCTTTAGCTGATTCCTCCACCTTGGTTTCAGCATTCTGTAAAGCAAGCGTTGCTTCAGATTAGGTCTTTTATAGTTATCAACCAGAAATATTCTTCAAACTTCTTAAATATGCACACATTATGTTCTTCATGAATACAGAATCATTAACACAGAGGGTCTTCGTATCTTTACTACATATATGTAGTTTTACAAAATACTGAGTGAAAATACTTTCAGAGACACAGTTGTGGGGGTTTGGTTTTTGGTTTTGTGTTTTTTTTGAGTCTGTTTAACTACAGGACATAAAATTGAGGGTTAGAGAAGACATCTAAGTAAGAGAGAGATCTTAAAAACCATGACAGACTTGTAAGTTTCCACCTTTCCTCCTCATATTTCATTTTCTTTCTATTGGCATCTTCCGTTGTTGACTTAGTGAACCAAGAGATCAGGAGATACTGCACAAATATTTCTCCTTGCAGAGCAAAGGCAAGTGAGCTAGAGAGAGCTTAGGAGCAACCACCTTCAAGTCTTTAACACCAACTCATGCACTTAACTGTTTAAAGCGCAGTTATCTATTTCTGAAACAAATCTGTCAGTTAGCTACCTGGTGTTGGACTGGGCCGAAAGATAATGCAACAGTTTCAGCACGTAAACTGACAAAAGTCAAAGCATTTCCTTCTTTAGCTAGAAAAGACTGAAGAAAATATAACCTGTGAAACACTGAATTTTTAATATTTATATTGCTAATAAAGAAAAAATAACTCACGTTTTACTTTGGTACTCAAGAGAAACGTACATGAAAGCTTTCAGCAATGCAGACAGTAAACTGCATATGCGGTCAGCTACTGAGCAATGGATATGAAGTGGCTGATGCATTAAATATTATTGGAAAGAAAGGACTACAAGTTGAAGAAGGAAAAAAGACAAATGTAGTTAGTATGCCTATGTTTTTTACAGGACAGATACTGCTCTATTCAAGTAGACAGTCCTTCAGAAGGCTTTGTGTGGAATTTTGGAGAAATCACGTTTGTACAATTTAAAAATTCTGACTTAGTTTAGAAAATGCTGCTATACAATATGTCCATCAAAACTACTGGTTCTGCCCTCAGAAACATAGCAGTATACTTCCAAACCATAAGCTGTCTCTTATTTCCCTTACTAATAACCATATATAAGAAGGCAGGTAGATTAAGTCTGTCCACCTCCCTATAGAACACAGGAGTACAAACATAGGGCATGTAAACTCAAGAGACTTTTAAGCAAGACAGCAAGCTTCGTCGGAAAAAAATGAAAGAAAAACCTAGGAAGCCTACTGGTGTCACACAGCAGCAAACAATTAAAGAAAACAGAACAGGAAAGAAGGAGAAACTGTGCTTCAGAGGAAGAAACACCTGCATGAGAGAAATGATTCTGCTGTTCCTCATGCTTTTGGGTAAAAGCTGAAAATCTGTGAACTGCTGCAAGGCATTCAAGAGCAGTAGCAACAAAATACTACCCAACAGATACTCAGTGGTGTCTATGAAACGAGTTGCCACTCCAAGTTCTTACTAGAGAGATATCTGCATTTCTTACTTTAAAAATACAGTTTTGGCAGTGTCAAGGAAATTAGAAAGACTGAACCATAAGAGATTTCGGTTTGAGTTAAATCACTGGGAAGAACTACACAGCAGCTGTGCTCTCTGCTCCACGGGTAAGACACAATGTTGGCATTGACAGGTACCAGCTCCAAGACATTGACAGGAAAGTTGTGTGATATATCAGCCTAAAACAAGACTGCGCATGGCTGGATGTAAATCCACTTGGCATGGCTTCTCACAAAATACAAACTTTTAAAAGATTTCTTTTGCTTTATTATTTGCAATAAAAAATTTACACGACACATTGTAACTGGCATTCCTAATATTCGTATTACCAAAACCAATACAAGAAAAATCACTGCAAAAGAACAGTCAATGGTCCAGATGTTCTAAAACTAATACTAATAATACAAATCAGCATTTTAAAAGACAAGATTTAGCCTGCTGCTTAATTATTTTTTCTAGTGCCCTAAAAAATTCTTGTGTGTCTCTATCCTTTCAATAAATTAACAGAAAATGTGAAAACACATTACCCTTTCACTGCCTGAGCTGTGCCAGGAGGGATTCTTCACCTACAGTTATAAAGTGCTTATGGTTGGTTATAAAATAAAAGTGGCTTGTACATAACACAGTAAACGTAATTCTGTCTAGCTCTTACTTTCAGGCTGTGCACTCAGAGCAATTTTGGAAGTGATGTGCAAAACAGGTTTATTTTATAGTATCAGTTCCCCAGAACTACAAATTACACCTGATTTTAGCAGGAAATATATATTACTTAGGCCTAAATTCACAAAACCTCTCTCTCTCTCCAGAAAGCATCTCCTCAACCACCACAAAAACAAGCGTTAAACTGGAACTCAAGCAGCTATGTTGCCAAGAAAATACAAGACTTGGAATGGAAAGTTGTACTCTGGGGTATCCAAGCCAGCTTTTTAACTATCTTGCCATTTTTGCATACTAGTAAGGAAGAGCTTGTTTCTTTTCCTTTAACCACAAAGCTTTTACTCAATGACTTCAGAAAAGTTAAAACTGCTCTTCAGAAAACCATTATTCAGAAGTGTTATACCTAAAAAGAGAATTAAAAAAATCCAGTGTGAAGCAGAGATTTGTATTGTCTGTGCTCTCATTCCTGCCCTTTACAATTTACTCTGTTTTCTAATTATGTAGCTAGAATGTTTATCTCCATCTCAATGGCACAAATGAAAACAGACTGCAATTGCAATTTCCTTTCCCCCCACACCCCCGAAAAGTCATAGCACAGCCATTTCTCCAGCTCCTTCTCTCATTCTCATTCACTCCCTGCACTTAAGTCATCAACATCTAGCAGAAATGGAGGGGACAGAGGGTGACAGACACACACATGGTAAAATACTTCATTCTTCCTCTATGCTGCAGCTAGGAAATTAATATAAAAAAACCAGACACCACCTCAAAAGACAGACAAGAGTTTCTAGTGGATAAAATCAGATTTGACTGGCAATAAATGTCCATTTTGGAATAACAGGAAAAGGGTAAATTGCTGCAGGCAGTAGCAATCTTGATAATCTATACTGTATCCATAGCAGGAGATCACGCAACACCAGACCTGGCTGAAGAACTCTGCAAAACATGCCTCACCTTCCGCTTCTGCACTGACACTCACCTAAATTCTATCATGCAAGGCTACCTTTTATCTATTATTCACAATGTGTGTATGATGTTCAAGTTACAGTATACCTTCAGGACATTGCATGTTACCTCTTCTCAGATCTAACTGATCTTCCACAAGGTTCCAGGGGGAAAAAAAAAAAAATAAGAAAAATCTTTAAATCATGGATATGTGTTCCTTCAAAAATGTGACAGTAACATGATTGAGAGCCATGTATCAGTAAGTCTGTCAAATGCATAACCGTTTCTCTAAATACCAAATACTGCTTCAATTGGCAGGACAGGCTGTAAGTCATACTTAACAATAACCATTTCCTTTTCACTTCCGTATTCTGCATCTGCAAATTAAGCACCTACAATGCTGTTTTCATGAAAACTGGAGATGTTCCTTGCTATTTTCTTCTCATAGACCTCCATCAGCTTCAAAGTTTTTATCTCTTGTTCACTGTAATGAATTTTACACACACAGCTTAACTCAAACAGATGAGATGCTGTGAACAACCCTTATTAGCAGCAACAATTCATGCAATGGCAGTCAACCCTCTTTGGATGAGCAGGTACCTCTTGTACCTGCATTACTTTGTTCAAACATCTTTCTAAACTCACTTGTTAATTCTTCTTAACTGGAGACTTTCCAAGCCTATTAATACAGAAACCCATACACATACTAGCAAGCACCAGGCTTCTTGCACAGAACATAAATGGCGAATTTTAACAATGCCATACTGGCTAATTCCTACTCCCAGGCAAGACTACTACCATCATTCAGAACAGGGTTATGCCAGACTGAAGCTGGGCTCATGTTATCTCTACAGCTTCAAGCTCTTGAAAATGCTATGTTAGTTCATTCTTTCATTCCCATCAGTTATGAAAAGGATTCAATTTTTCCCATCAATTTTCAGACAAATAAAATAACTTTTAAATAGCAAGCTAATCGCAATCATTATATCTGTTTTTCAGGTATGCCTCACATTCTCAGTTTAATTTTCACTTACACAGATTCAGCTTCTAAAATGCAACACTCAAAATATCCTCCACTCCGTAACTTCTATATAGAGTAATTATTCTTATGTTCCTGTGCATGTGTCAAAATTTTACTTAAGGCAAAAGAATGGCTAAAAAAAATAAATGATAGAGTGATGGAAAGAGAGAGGCCTGGAGTTTTCCAAGGATAGTTTTCTGCTCCTCTCAGCTTCAATGGTACAGTTACTGCTAATGTCACTGACAGATAATTTCAAAAGAAGTTTCAAACAAAAGGATCTCATCACTAACCCCCAAGGCAAGCAAAGGTCCTTTGAAAAATGGTTGCGATGCCTCAAACATAATATCCAGGTCTTTGAAGAAAAGCATTCAATCTATTTTAAAACCTTAAGATACTGAGGAATTGCAGTAAAAAAACCACTGAATTCCAACTCAAAAATTTGCTACATTCCCCATTATAAGTTCCACACTATTTTGTTACATGCTTCCCTCCATTTATGAAGGGCACTTTAAAACTGTTCTTGTTTGTGGAGAAGTTCTTACATACTGGGTTAATACACAGGACATCTTGCCTTATATAGCAATTCTGTTTCATTTTGAGAAAAGATTTCTGACCACAGTGGGGTTTACGTGTTTTATAACTGAACCAAAATATCTTCAGCTCAGAACGTAACACAAAGACAAGCAATGGTTCCACCATATGCCACTAATCAGCTTTTACTAGTCCATAACTTACTCTCACAATGCTGAGGAGGGAGGCTCAAGCATGCAACAGGTAGGAAACAAGTGATTATGTTACTGTGTCCATACCACTGGCAGAGGTTAATTGCATTTGGGAGCAAGGTGCCAAAATGACAGAGTTCATTTGGGAAACAAACCAAAATAAAAACCAGGACAGACAACCATGTGTAAGAATCAAGAATCATGAACTGAAAAAAAACCCAAACAAATCAACAAACCCAAACTCATGTACCCTATACACAGGGGCAGAGGGAGAGGAAGAGCCATGTGAGTGAGCAGTTACTCTGCAGGTACTCTTAGGACACTGCCAGAATCTTGAATTCTCATAAAACAGCAAGGAATTTGCAAAACAAGACAAGACACAAAAATATGCTGCAGGTCAACGTTTTCAACTTGAAGCTAGAATCCTGCCATGTGTTGTTCACTCTGTTCACATTAATCCTGAGACTGTACACAAGAAACCTGAATATGAATCACATAAAATTCAGACAAGTATGGACAGAGACATGACTTGCTATTTCCTCTACCAATCCCACCCTACAGAGCACAGCAACCACTGTATCAGCTGTACAAAGCAGGGCAGCAGCACACACAATACAAATCTGTGAAGATCAATGTAAGGATCTAAAATCGCACTTGGGAACACAGTGAGTTTTGACAGCCTCCAGAACACTTGACCTGAAACTAATGTTATTAAAGCACATGTGCTCCCTCCTTTAAACCCAGACAGTTCTTCTATAGTGTCACTGAAAACGGCATCTGGCAGGCATACTGTTGGATGCAACTCTTGTCCTCATGAATCGAACAGGAACTGTGACACCACTTGATGAGCAAAACCAAATATAGTCACTTTGAACATCAACATCAAATCTCTTTTACAAAAGGTGTGGAAGTAGATTTTCAGCATAACCTGAAGAGTGATAGCTATCAATAGTAGTGCTTTCACAGTCTGCTCTTTGCCTTTATCCTATCTAGACTGTTTGCTAATTTACTTTCCTTTGAGCACTCATTTAGCCACATGCTGAACAAGTATAAACATTCCACTTTTTTTTTCTTATTTAAGAAAAGGATATGGTTTATGTCATAAAAACAACATTGATGCTGCAGCCTTGACTCTCAGTGCATTTCCTTAAGGGCTTCATCAATAGATTGAACAATGGCAGTATCCAACCCCAGCAGACTAGCAATTTTCAAATGCATCACCTGAGGTCTTTCTGAAGCGTAATGAGTGTATAAAAGTAATCCTGCTTCCTTCTGCTAATGAAACCATGTTATATTCTAGCATAGTGATAAAATCTGAATTCATATAGATATCTGATACACCAGAAAAAGATAAAAAAGGTCATCTAAACATCTGAATACTTGATCTATGCTAAGACACAGCAGAGATGCAAAAACTAGCAACTAGTTAAAGAATAATGGAACAAAGGGGGGAAATGGGGAAACAACCAAAATGGTGACCAATAAAAAAAGTGAAAAAATAATCCACTGGTCAGGGAGAGAGGACTGCAAGTATCCTGGACTTCTTTTAGGCAAAAATTCCTTTTCAACCTTGTACACTGAACTTCTAATATCACAGGTTTGGGTTTGTTTTGCATTAATTTAAATGAATAAAATGCAAAACACTTGCCACTGCTCAAATAACTAGAGATCCTCAGCCTTGAATCCTCCTGGGGAGGCTATACAGGACTGTCTGTGGCAGTAAACCTGTTGACTTGCCCCTTGTTGATTTTAACCATAAGAGAGGTAAATGAGATGGCAGTTCTCTATGGGGAGCACAATGCAGTGGTACAGCATGGCACTCAGCAGCACTACAAACATGCCTCAAAGCAACACAGTGAGGATTTCTGCAGGGTGCACAGCCCCATGTGTGCACTTCTACAAAGCAGCACTGAAAAGCAAAAGAAGCAAAGGCACTGAGAGAGTACTTCAAACACTTCCCTGTGGGCAACATAGAATAGCTGGCCACAAAGGAGCATGTTTTGGAGACTTCACCATTCCAAACCATGATCCAGTGCAGAAGTTACCTGATGTCGTGATACTCAGAGGAGAGACTACAGCCCTTTCCCAGACTCCCACCAACCACTGGCTGTATGACGCTGCATCTGCCTGCTGCTTATGGAGGCTTACAAACAAACAAAATCACACAGACCCATACTCCCCTAATCCCCCCCACAAAACCCAACCGAACAAAAAAAAAACAACCAAACAAAAAAATCCCACCAAGCAATGTCTAAATCTGCTTCATCACATTAAAGGATGCCTGCAGTGGCCAAGGAACAAAAAGATATTTAGTGTCGTAGAGTAAAACCCCTGCATATTCAGTTAAATATTATTTTCTTCATTCTATTACCTAGAAGGTAATGAGTAAAATATGTTATAAAATGAAAGTTACTACAGAGCATCTCAGAAATATTCACTGGAAAAATGTCATGCCTAAGAATGATACAATACCATTAGCAATAAACCAATCTGCACCTTATCAGCAACAAGACATCGTTTCTGGTCTCCCTGCTGTGAAAACCTTCTGGCTTTTGCAGTACTCCAAATGACAGTGGACAGGTATTTTTGACAAAAACCCAACACAGCTGACATCCTGCTTCTGCAGCCAGCATTACCTTTGTTAAGAGAAAACAGGTTTCCCTTCTCAATATAAATTGTTGACCCTGCAGGCCTGTAGAAGCAAAGTGGAACTCATGTGACTGTGTGGGCTACAAAGAGCTGAAGCACAAGTGGGACAACAAAACATACAGAGAAGAGACCCAGCACCTGACATGACAGCTCTGCCCAGTTCCTCCACAGCAAACCAGACTGCAGGAAAGGCAGAATTTCACTTCTGGTATTTTATTCTTAATTCCATCACATGCAAAAATGAGTCCTTCAGCGTGCAAAATAAATACACCAGCATATATGTCTGGGTTGTTTCTATAGGTGGCTGAAAACTGACTTTTCTTAATAACAGAAGTATTTTTTTTTAGTGCTTGCTCTATGTTAAAAGAGTACCACCAAAAAAAAAAAAAAAAGGCTAAAAAGGGTAGACAACTTTAAGGGACTTTCTCACCATTCTACTCCCAGTCATGCATTAGGGTAATCCAAATTCCCTTTTTGTTTAACGAGTAGGAAACACACCCTGAATGGATTGCCACTGTGCATCTTTCAACTTCCTGCATTCAATTTTCACTTCCAAACTTTTCGCTCATGAGGAAACAAAGATCACAAGCTGCTATGTAAAAGCACTTTATTTCCAAAATTATATCCCTGCAACTCCCTAAAATCTACCAAAATACTTAAAGCACTTAAAAAGCAAAATTCACACTCACTTGCCAAGAATTAAAAGATTAAATTTAGCACAGAGCAGTTAATTTTGGAAGAGAATTTTTCCAACATACTGATTCAGAAGGAAGACCATGTTCACTTGGGAGTCTCTAGCCTTGTGAAGCGTATTTCCAAGCCAAAGCTAAGAAAAATTTTACACACAAAATGCCCAATATTAAAAAATATTACATTTACCTGCAAGACCTGTAGAAAATTATCAAACTATTAGGAAATCTTGCACAAAATCAGTTTGTTTGTTGTGTTTTTTTTTTTTTTTTTGGGGGGGGGGGGGGGGGGGATAAAGATGTCTTAGTCTTTGAAAAGCAGCATCATATTTTAACCCAGATATTTGAGCTCCTCATTAACATGCACTCTCCATGGCCCCAGCCTTGCCTCATACCCTAAGCATCTGTCCTTCCCTTTCATCAATCCCTCAAGCTGGGCTGCTCCCAACACTTGTTGGGCCCTCAAGGAGCTGGACAATGGGTGGAAGAAGGGCTACAAGTAATCTTTCTTAACAATGGGAGGGGAGAGACTGGGAGAGAGCTGAACTAGATTGGCTCTCCAATCCAATCCACCACACAGTTTCCCCCCAGTTTTAATGGGAGAAACAAGGTTTGCTATGTAACATTTGCTTGAAGGGGAAGCTGCCACAAACTCACCACCAGTCATGAAGCATGAAACTTTCATATAAATACTCCCATTTATCCACCCAAGACAGAAAATTGCCGTCTATGTAACAGCATGACAAGAGTGTTACTACATCTGTGTTTGTTTTAAATAGACCAATATTAAATTGACTTGGCCAGGCAGATTCAGTCTTTTCTGCATAGTTCTCGATACCCAAAGAGGGTTTACAACAAATGTGGCTGTAAATGCCAAATGCCTGCTGTCAACATCAGTTTTGCAACCAGTTGTTGACTTCCATCATCCATCCACTTCTCAAGCCCTACACCCCTACCACAAGGATCAAGAAGAAAACCCTTGGCCTCTATGCCCTTGTTCCTCAACCCCTGAGCCGTATAACCATGCTTGATAGGCATGTTATGTTAGTTTTTAGAACAATATTAAGTGACCTCAGCATGCTTAAAAAACAAAAGTTCCCTCCCTGCCCATACCTCACCAAAGACATTAAAAGAAGGTTCTTAGAAATGTTAGTCCCCTTTGCAAATCTTGAACAAAACCAGATTAAAAAAAAATAAACTATCGAGCTCTCTCACTTTTCTAACAACAAAATATGTTGCGTTTTAAGAACTTGGATTTAAACCCATTCATCATTAACTATTTCTTAAAAGAAGATATACAGGCAGACTGTACTCCAAAATAACAGCCAGCATAAGTAGATTTTTAGAATAATTATGTCAGCAAATACATATCTTCATTGTGTTTTTCTTTGACATAGAAGCAAAGTCAGAGATTTATGGCAGCAGTTAAATGAATACAGTACTGCAAAAAATTACAAAGGAAAGCCATAACATAAAGTACCATCTTTCCCTGCCCCAGTAAATCAGAAAGCTGCAACTCAGTAAAATGAAATGTTTCACCAATAACGGCTCCTGCAAAACATGTCCATACTTTTGTAGCATAAAAGATTTCCCCCTCCTTCAAAGAAATCCAGTAAATACAGACTCAACCATATTTCTCTGGAACTACTAAGCCACATTTTAAAACACACAATTTTATTATGACTTTGTCCATTTACTCTCAGCAATTTCAATTCTCACACAAGACAATTAGAAGAAAGCAACAGAAAACTCCATGCTAAATTTTAACATGAAAAATCACAGCAGGAACACCACCTTTTCAGAAAGCCACAGTACCATCCCAGGGATTTGTTCACCTCATGACCAACAATGGGCTGAAATTTGGCTGGCTTTCCTTTCAGCAGGCTACTGTAAATCTTTCAAGTATAATGCAAATGCTGATAGTAGATAGTCATCAATGATACATAAAAAAAATTACTTACTAGAGCACAAATACCTCAAACATACAGAAATACCTTCATGCTTAGAATAAAAGGCCATCCTAGACTTTTTTTTAAGACAGTGATTTCAGAACACTTCTTATAATCAACTTGTGCTTGTCTTCAAATGTCTTGAACAAAATCACAAGGACCCCTTTCTCACCATAGTTACCTTACCAACCACAAAATGCAAAATCTAAAGATTTAACTGATTTCTGCAATATTCTAGCTGTCATTCTCCAAAAAACTGTCTAAACTGAACCACAAAGACTGTTATAAAATACACAATAAATAACACAAACCAATATACCGAATTAACACTACAGCAATACAACACGAGCCAGGAGAATCTCAAAAAGCTATCCAAAAATAATGCACTCAAATAAGGAAAAAATTCCACGGCAATGTCTGTAACACAGATAGAAACTGCTCCCATTCACCACTTGCTTTGACTTCTGCATCTGTTATCAAGAACGGATGAGCAGACCCTTACTGGGATGATAGCTTCCCTTTCATAATGGTCACATGCACTAAAAAAGATCATGGTTCTTTATTAGCATTTTCAGAGAGAAGGCAATTTAAAAATCATTAGGAAGCCAATTCCTCTTCAGACATCATATACACTCTCTCCAGCCTTCAGCAAGTACCCATTCAGTATGCACACAGATCACTCACTATGCAAGAATGCTAAGGAGACAGGAAATCTGACATTACATAAAAATTGGTACTTCCTTCTTTGATGGCTTCTCCAGAAGCAATTTTGTGGCACTGCTAATACTGAGAACTGCAATTCCAAAGACTCCAAGCAAGAGGCTCTCACCATTAAAGCCTGCCTCTTTTTTCACAAAGGTGATGGCCTTCAAAGAGAAATTTTGTCAGCCACCTTTGTGTAACAGCCTTCGTGTTGATGATTTGTGTAAAAACAGATACTTCTTCCCATTATTTTGCTCCTTATTCTGTTATTTTGTTTTCTAAAATCAAAACAAGAGAACAATGCTTTCCTCCATGCTTTAAGTCAACACAGAGGCACTCTCACAAAAACTGCTGTGCAGAGCTACAATTGCACCAATATGATCAGAAGAAAAATGGACCATTGTAACACATGGACAAAGCTAGCAAGCTGAAATACTAACCTGCATGATCAGCGGCTGAACTTTCCCATCTCAGAAGGGAATAACAAAGTCTCAGAGGCAAAACATCTTGGAATAAATTATATAAATCCAGTTGTTTACCCAAACATGTACAGAAAGATGACATTTTAATTGTTTATTTTCAGGGAACTGTTCAGCCTGTGTTTAAAATGTCTAAATTGGCATTCAAAGTGTACTGACCACTGTGAAGGGGAAAACAACATCAACAGAAAAACCCCAAACCCTGAAGAGCTACTGCTGTTAATGAATGGCAGAGGCTGATTTCATTAGCTGCCCTTATAACTGGTATATGAATGTCCTCTAAAGCAAGAAGGAAGCTACAAGAAAACAGAGGATGCATTGTTTCATTCAGCAGCAGTAGTATCAGAATGTTTATGCAACTGGGAGATAAATGCACTTCAATAATCACATATTTTAAACCCAATGAGAGCACCTGATATCACTGGGGCTTCTCATCCTTGTAAAGGCCATAATTCAGAGCCTGACCTCACCAAGTTCTGGCTACCAACCAGGCCACGAAGTGGTTTGCTATACCAGTTCCACTGCCACCTTGAGATTTTGGTGCCCTCCTCTGGAAGCACACTTACACTCCATAATGCAGCCCAGGCTGTAATATGCAGATATGGATACTTACATTTGATTAACTGCAATCTGATTAATGTTTATGCAAATGTTGGTAGAGTGACATGGCTAGTTTCTAACATATCTTGGTGATTTCACAGGCAACAAGCATAGGTAAAATGCTGCACTTTTTCCTCATGTATCAAGAATGTAAAACAGTCCTAACTTTCAGAAATAGTCACCTATTCCTGAAACTATTAACTATTGTTCTTTAACTATTGTTCTGTACCACAACAAGCCAGTGGTAAGAGAAACCTTGAAATAATGAGGAAATGACTCACTTGGATCTCACACTTAGTGCTTCTTCAGTCCCAGGTGACACCTAATTCATCAGCAAATGCAAACACTATTATTCACCTGGAAATAGGGGAGGTTTTCCTGTAGAACTAAATGCTTCCATTTACATACACCATGGTAAAAAAAAAGAGAAAAAAATAAAGTAAAAGACTGCAATCACAAAGCATTTAGCAAAAGTGTCTTCAGTCATCCAATATGATACCTGTTCTGTAATATAAATGTTTCACAGCTGTTCTCATACCTTTTGAAAAGTATGAACAGATAATCTATCACTGGTGTCATCTGCACCAGATCTCCCAGAGCACTTTTTGTTTTGTTACTGTATTTAAAATGGAACAGTTCAGAGGGAGAGTATTGTTTTAAACAATTGTAGCTACCATTTTCCAAGCATATAAAGTCAAACAAAGAAACCAAACCTGAGAAAGACCATTTTCTCCACTACCAACATAAAGAAGTATCAGAAGTGATGACAATGAAAGACTCATGTGCATGTACAGACAGGAGGAACGGTAATACCGGAAATACAAACTGTGAGCAGCCACCTTATCACACAGTGAGCCAAAAGCAAATAGAAACTGACATTTAAAAAGATAATTTAGTTTACCAGAGTTTGATTCATTACTGTGGTTCTAGTAAAAATCCTACACACCTTCAGGAAAAGAAACGTATCATGGCAGAGACAAAGACTTCCCTGTATCATGTTGAAATTTGAGAGTCACAGGTTTAAAAAAAATAAATAAATGAAGTGATTTAAATAAGTGCTACTTTTCCACCGTCTAGTCATCATCTGTGCAAGCCCCAAGGTCTGTAGGGAAGAATGAAGCATTACCAGCTAGCTTTTCTATTCATAGCCTGGGTCTGTCTCAAACTTCAGGCAGTAAAAAATGTTCTTGTCTTCTGCAGCTTCCACATTTTCCTTCATTACCTAATTTTTAGAACTTTCATCTTTTTATCTACTTAAAACCAAACAAACCCCCACAAAATACACCCCCCTAAAAGAGCCAACCAGCCAACCAACCACCTTAGCACAGCCAGTGAGAATTGCCTTTCTTCTGTGACCCCTCCACACTACCTCTGTACTGTTGTTGAGTTACCATATAGAGGCTGGCATTAATTTGCCAGGTCTTTGTGAATCTGTGACCAGTGTCCATCTTTCTAGCTAGATTTCAGGCAAGCAAGGATCATTATCCAACTAGAAAGTGCACTTCACGCCTCTTCCCTCTTCCTCTTATTTTTATCTTGAAAGAAAAAGTCTTCATCTCCAGTCAATTATCCCAAAGTGCAATACTTTATTGAAGTATAAAAGACTATTGAAGGTAAGGCACATTCCGTGCTCAAAAGAAACCTCTGTGTCTACAGTGTAGGAGTGATAATCCATTGGCAAAGTGAGAGATATACTTAATATATAGCATGTCAAATGTTTGCCCATTTTTATCTTTTTATTAAAGGCAGATGACCTAACAGTTTTAACAGAAATGGTTCACCGTGGAGAGAAAGTGCATGGGAACAGCCTACACAGATTTACCAAGTACAAATGGTATGTGACCAACCTGATAGCTTCCAGTGATGAAATGACTGGTTCTGTGTAGGAGGGGAGAAGCATAATGTCATATCCCCTATCTTTAGCATGGTCTGTGACACAGCCTGCCTCAGTCTGCCACTCTACCCCTACAATCAAACTGAGAAGAGAAAGTTTGGGTAGATGGAATAAAAGGGGGTGGGTGACGGTTTGGACTACGTGGCTCAGAGGATTGTGATCAACAGCACAAAGTCCAGCTGGCAGTCAGGCAGTAGCTGTATCCCTTAGGAATCAACACTAAGGCAAATATAATTTCATGTCTTATTAAAGACCCAAGTGAGACTGGGGGACTGTTCAGTAAGTACACTGAAAAGCAGAGCTGCTATTCAGAGAGAACTTGACAGGCTACAGAAATAAACTGACAAGAATCTCATGAAGTTCAATAAAAGGAAAGCCATGCATCTGAAATGGGATAACTCCATTCACTAGGTTTCACTGGGAGCCAACTGGCCAGAAAGTGGCTTTGCAGAAAAGGATTCACTTTTTGCATCCATGTTAGTTAAGTTAATATAAATGATTGTTTACAGGTGTTTCAAAATGATAAGCAGCCCCTGAAGTACATCGGAAAGGCAGGCACTATTAGCAAAAAGCTTAACCCCATTTCTCCTGAACTTGGAGATTTGAGAGAAAAAAGACACACATGAGTCCCTATGGAACAACAAGAAAAAGGCATGGAAGGACAGATATGTACCTGTTTTTTGTGCTGACAATTTTTCTCTCCTTGTTCTGCTTTGCTGCTTCTATAGACAAAGATACTTAGCTTGGACTCAGTACTTGTCACCAGAGATGACAGCTTCCTAAGGGAAAAGCTGTGGCTAATACACCATTTTAAAACCATTTGAACAGTCACAGATGGTCACAGAGAGTTACAGAAAAACAGGGGCCTGAGTAATGAAGAACTCAGGACCAGTTTCTCCCCAGAGGAAAAGGTTTCTGTTTTCAAAACCCAAATGGGTGGACTGTATGAGAGACTATAAAAAATCCTCAGATACTACGCTGTCTCAAACAGAGACAAAAATGCAGTCAGACAGTACTTCAGATTTATAACCCAAGTCAAGAGACTCTACAATGCCAGGAACAAAAAATAAAATAAAATAAGAAACATCAAAAAAAAACCCCAAGTATCAACATACAGAGCTTTTCCAGGTTTGGCTTTGGTTTGAGTTTTTTTCATAAACCACCCATAACAAGGAAAAAGAAAAAAATTAAAAATCAATTGCCATGAGTGAACAGATGAAGTGAATTTTGCAAAGTTTACAAGTTACAATACTATTTACATGAGAGCGGCAATGTTGGCTACTGAAGAGCACAGGTAGATAATATGAGGTCAACTCCCACCTATGATACATTTGTCAGTGATTAGGAAATAACATTCCTGGATTCAGCTAAAGCAATGTTATAAAAATCCAAGAAACTAACAACTAAATATGCCTGATAAATATTTATGCCACGTTTATAAAACGACTGTGGTTACTTACCAACATTTATTTTGAACATCTTTTACGTACACTGACATGATATAATTAATAAAAGAACCTCACTAAGTTCTACATAGTCCATGATAAGCAAATCATACAGCCTAATAAGCTCATGTTACTTTCCACTGCAATAATTACTCATATACACACATCTTCCAAGTATTTACAGACAAAAAGCAGCTTTGTAACAGAGAAATGAGTTAAAACCTGCACAACTTGTGACAGCTCATTTTCATCACATACAAAGGTCTCCAGCTCAAAGCATGTATGTTATACTAGGTATAATTTAAAGGACACTCCATCTCAAGGCTAGGCACATAGCCCTTCCAAAGTAACATTCCTTGAAAAAGAATCATTAGGAAAAGAACAAAAAACAAAGCAAACAATAAAAAAAAAAAACAACCTTTATAACCTCTGTGCAAAATTAGAAGTAAGCACAGTTACTAGAGAAGACACAGCTCAAGGCAAACTTCTCCTTGTATTATCAACACCCAAATCTATCCCCGTGTCACAACAGTCTTTGTTTGCCATTCAGCCTTCTTCCCCCGGAAGGAAGATACACACCTTTTTATCTACTGTTAGATACAGATATAAATACTAATACACACGCAAATACATCAAGGTCCATAATTATGGTGTGGTACGGAGAGGATGAGGTAGAAGGGAAAAACTGGGTTTCATCTGCCGTCCACAAGACCAGGCTGCCGAGAGATTCCAGCTCTTCAAACTACACTCCTCATATTTTTCCCAAGGTTTTGCTCACACATAGCCCACAGCAAATCCCGTTACATTCATGTGCAAAATCTGTTAATGCACTACATGGCTGGCAATGTTAAGTGCACAGGCATCATGCAGTTAAAGTCTGCATTTCCCTCAGCAACTGTTACTTAGTAACCCCTCTGCACATAAATAGAATTTCACATTACCACATATGTGTTGTGAAGGCTAAAATCCATGCCTCAATTCTGTAGGCAAGCAGGAACTAAAGGAGTCACGCAGGAAACCGTGTATCAAACTCGCACCAGCTAACATTCAACTGCTTCTCTAGGCAGAGAATTTAACTGGAGAGGGAAAAACCGTGCATGAACAAGGAGGCATTTCCTCTACTTTTCTCTTGCTAGTATTTTAATCATAAAAAAGGGGCACATACAACTTCAAAGAAGTCTATCTCAGACAGACTTTTTGGTATTATCCATATACTGTGGAGTGGAGACTTCAGACATAAGCACAACAGACTTTGCAAAGCTCTTCACCTTCTCCTCTAGAGGTAGTATAATCCACTAGCTATGTAACTTCTACCTAGAATTAGCACTGTCAGAGCCACTGTCAAAACATTACTTAAAAAAGACATGCAAAACAGATCCAAGGCTGGCTGAAGAAAACAGGTGGAGTATGATGTATGCACAACACCACCACATCACACTGCCACCACCACCAGAACAACAACAAATAATAAATAAAATTCATCAACTCTAAATACAAAAACTTAAATAGCTGTTTTATATTAATTCATATATTTGATGATTCCCATATACAGGCTACTTAAATTAACTGACAGCCTATGCAAGCTGCTTGAGTAACTATTAACATGGAACTTCAGAATCACTTTAGATCAAGAGATTGACTTTTTTGGATTGAACAAAATAAGTGGCCTGCTGGAAACACCTAGGCATCTTTTAAATTCAATTCCCTACCATTGCAAAGGAAATATTACCATTACTCTGGTTCGTCCCATTCTTTACCGCTAGCATTCCAAGGTTTTAACTCCTAAAATGATTTATTGTAACAGAAGTGGATTGTCTTGACACAAAAGCAACTCAGTTACATATATTGCATTTCATGAACAAATACATTCATATGAAGCAGTTACACATAAACTACAGCTGCAATTATTACACCGGGTGATTAAGTATGAGCATATAGATAAGCAGACGCACTTCATCGGCAATTCTATTAGCCAGTTTACAACCTCTTGCAGCCTAGCACATCTCCTTAAATGCAGCATTCAAGTAATAATTTCCAATCTCCTCCTAACAATGAAAAATAATTACCCTAAAAAAGGATTCCAGAGACTCTAGCAAACCAAATTACTCTTTCCCTCAAAATTCCTCAACCACAAGTCTTGTCTTGTAATGGGCAACTCAACAGATACAGAAGTTCTCCTTGCAAAATCCCAGAGAACCAATCCTTCAAACTATGGATTCCGACTTTAGTTTTTTCTTCAGCATAGCATAACCATACCTCAATACTAATGATGTTGCAACAAGCAAGACGTCCTAACTCAGACCAAGAAGCCTTTACTCCTGTTAAGCGTCAAGGCAATTTTTTTCTTTTCAGGGAACAACAACCAGCTAGGAACCATTTAAAGATTTGAAACTAACCACACTATATATTGTGACTAAAAGAAGGCCAGATGCTCAGAGATGTCCCTGAGCCCCGATTTTCTTAAAGCCACAAGTCCCAAGTTGGCAGCACAGCAGCACAATGGAGAACTGAGCAAGAGACCTGGCCAAATCTAACTCCGTGATTGGGGCAATTAACTGGCCATCAGGCTCTCTGCAGGAAGAAAGCAGCTCTGCACCTGCTCTGCCAGCCCACACTTCCTAGCCTAATTGGTTAAAGCAAGCTGATCAGGGCAAAAACCAGAATAACTTGTCAACTGCTGAGACCAGAGCTCAGACACTGGGATCAAAGCCAAGGCCCCCTGCTCCTGGTGGAGCCATCTCCCTTGTGGGCCATCTCTAAACACATTCAGGGGGTCTCCTGTCCTTACACACAAGCAGCAGAAGGCTGAATTGGACTTGATCAATGATAGGTAATTTAGTTGATGCAAAGTCTGTGTGTCAAGCCCCATAAGCTTCCAAAACACCACAAACCTTTTACTGTCCCATAAGCAGGTGACTCAACAGCTGCAACATGGTGTTATTACAGCATTAATTGCATTATAAACTCTTTCTGCAAAATCTTAGAGTAGCATCTGATGCCTGAAAGATCTCAGCATTCCTTTTCAAAGGCAGACATAGCACACGTTCCCCTGGGTGTTTGTGTAGTTGGAGCTAAAGGTCACTGGCCAGAACACTGAGACAATCTGCTATTAGACCCCAGGGCTCCCCATCCCACCTGAATGCATCCAGTGACAGACACCTTCTGCCTTCCTTTCCCCAAATCTCCATAAATTTTTCTATTTTTAGATGGTTTTACTGATCCTTTATAGGGCCCATATAGCATAGCATAACATAATAATGATAAAATAATAAACAACAGACAAAGTGCCAAAGGAAAGGAAAAGGCTGCAACAGGCAGAAGAGGTACACTGAAGAAATTCCAGAATGGAGTTATGTCTCCTCTCCTCCTGAGAGGGCTGAAGGGAAGTAAAACACAAGCACTGAGGTCAAAACAAGAGGAAAAAGAATTAAATAGATATTACATCTATTTTTTCTACTTACAAATACCTTTACTTATAAAGCAAGAAATGAGCTGAAGGAAATGTAAAATAAAATTTTTAGTAAGAATTATATTTTTGAAAAAAACTAAGTTGCAGGAAAAAAGCAATTTGTCAAGTAGATGAACCTACGAGAAACCTAAAGCTAAATGTTCAGGTTCACATTGTTAGTGAAAAAGGAGAAAAGGGAAATCAAGGCCTCTGCTTATGTAGTGCTGGGCCTCCTGGTCCATGTGGTATGCAAGGACTTCCAGGTACTCAAGGAAAGAAAGGGCATATGGGATACCCTGGAAGAGATGGAGAAAAGGGTGACCCAAGCTTATCTGGTGCAACGGGGTCATCCAGGCTCCTTGGGCCACCTGGCTCTGCTGGGTTTCCTGGACAACCTGCCTACTCAGGCATACAGGGGGATCCAGGAGAAAAAGGCCCCCCAGGTCCTCCAAGAGCTGTTGAAACTCCACTGCTTCCTATAAAAGGTCCACAAGGAGACCCTGGATTTCTGAGTCCCGCTAGTGAGACAGGGTTAGTTGGACCTCCTGGAGCTCAGCTCTTCAAAGATAAAGGGGCAGCGAGAAGGGGGCCTGATGCCATTGTCAACACTGTCAACAGCTACAAATAAACATCATCATTTAAGCCAATCTGAATCTCCAAACACAGATCTGATTCAGAAAGAGAGGATTAGCACCACACTATAGGAAAGAACCTCTTTGCATCAGCAAGTATCCTGCAGCATAAAGCAAGTTATTTCTTTCAGCAGAGAAAACTAAGTTTTATTCTTATTATGTACAGCTTGTGATCTCAAATCTCATCTCATGTAACCAAGCTCCAGAAGGAACATCAATCATCCCAAACACACTGAGTTTTCTGTGTAGCAGTGCACCAAAGACAAAAAACAGTTGTTACTTTACGCAGTGGGTTTTACCTACTGTGGGCTTTGAAGCCTTTCCTAGAACATTATGATATATTTATCTATATTAGTACTTTGGATTTGTTAAGTGTATTACAAACATATTTAGCTTTTTTAATCAACACATAGTATAAGTATTGAAATATCTTTAATATACTTCATGAGATGTAAACATTCCTCAACTGTTACAGGCACAGACTTAAGATTCTCAGAGTCTCACATTCACCAACCTTTCATCTGCCAAGCCTCAGAAAAACAGGATTGTCTGGAATTTCAGACACTGGGTTTAAAAAAAAATATAAAAATATATAAAAAAGAAAGACTGTGGTTATCAAGGCTTTATCACCGCACACCATAAGGCCAGTTTCATCTGCAGTAGAAAGCTCTGCCTCAACATGAAGAAAACATTTAGCCTGTAGCCCAGAGGGAAGATAGCCAGGCTCCCCAGGGTGGAAGGCTACTGGTCTTGCCTTTTGAAACTCATATAGTGAGCACATTTGCAGCCCTATAGGGACATGAATAGAGTATCTACACTGGAAGATACGGTTGCATTTATATATACTTCTAAATATACACGTGTAATTTTTTATATATGGACACATGCACAGATATATACACAGGCACACAAGGAACTGAGGTGGGATTTAGAGTTTTTGCACACAATTTCACTTCACACTGAAAAATTTCAGCCATGTTTCCCCAAAAGAACTCAACAGCAATTCTCTGTTTTCTCCATAAAACAAATCTTTACAGGTACAAGGTAGAAAACCAAGAAAGCAACACAACTTTATGACAAAACAGTATATAAATATTTATGATAGTTGGTCATAAAAGTAACAGGAGATGGTTTTGATTTTCAGCTTTCAAGTATTTGCAATGGCAGTAGTGGACTGCTTTGTAAAGCAATGTAGTGTCATAGGCTGGGATAGCCGCTGAAAGTTGTATGTCTAAATAGGGAGAGAGAGCTGGATGGAGAGCAAATTTTTCAAGCGGAGGTGTGTTGTCAAAAAAGTGCAAACTTTCTCTTTTCTTCTACAGTGTTCCCATCTTCCTGACCAGACTGCCTGTTAGCTGGCTCTCTCTTCACTGCTTCTAAGCAAGCAACTGAACTGTCAGCTCTTAAGTATTGTTTCCAATGCCTCAGAAAAATCAAAACATGGCACTGAATTTGGATGGCATCAGAGATGGAAATGCTGGCAGAAAGTAGTGTGCAGGAAGAAACCGTGTGTAAGAGGCTGTAGAAGGAAGATAAACGAAGCAGCTAGACATGCAAGTCAGTTATGACCACAAAAACGAAACAACAACAACAACAAAAAATAAATCACTCGGATCTCAACATACCAGTCTCGGATAGTGCCTTGTAACCAATATGCTTCTAGTATACTGCAATTTGCATAACTCATCTGAAAACCTCAGCACTACCAGACAGTGCATCCAATCCCAAAGCTCTTACACAGAATGGGAATAACCAAGGACTCCAAAATTAGGCCTTTTCTGTGGCTTTCTGGCTGCACAAGGTTCATGAGCAAGCCTAGAGCCCTTACGCCTCCTGGAAGTTCATCTTTCAGTTCCAGCTAAGTGCAGCTACACCAACATAAATGTCACTCTGTGCCACTGTGACAAAGCCACATGACTTCCATTATTGCCTCTTCTTGATTCTAACTAACGCTCAGAAGTCCCTTTAATTACCCAGGGAATATGGCATGCATTTTGTGGCCTCCAGCTCTAGGCAAATCTTGGTATTTTCATGGCCACATCCACGGGATGCTACACTGAAAGATCAGATTGTTTTTAAGAGTGAATCTTATCTCAGCAATCAAAAATAACATCGTATTTCTCTGCTTAAAAGTTTTTCAATTTCCTCTTGCAAAAAAACTTTTTTTCCTCTTCTGTAAATGCTACCTAAGTATTTCCATCAACTTAAAGCAGAGGGCATGAGAAAGTTAAGTAAAAAGGAAAAAAATTCCATGACATTTTAGTTCAAAGTGGAAAAATCAGTTTACGAACTGCAGCAGCAGATGAGTTAAACTTAGTGTTTAAATAACTGTAATTAAGTAAGAAATTCAGCTTCTGAAGTGCAAAAGGAAGCCACTGCTAAACTGATACTTGGTCTGCAGAAGCCCTGTGTCTTTTCAGATGTCCATTTCACAATTGCTGAGTTCAGAAATGAGAACAAAATTCAACTCGCCTTAGTGATATGGAGCTCCTTCCTCATAGCAGAACATTTTGCATCAGGTCTGAACAGAGCTGGGGTATTGGTTTTGTACCAATGCCAAGTGTAAAACCGCATCTTACAAGTAGTTACACTGATGTATCTGCACAGTCAGTTACACTACCAGAAATGCAAATGTGCTGGAGCAGTGTTTTATTTTTCTTCTGTTTCACGCTAGTCTTCCCAGCTGCTGCCCAGGATCATCAAAGACAACTAGCATTAGTGGAAAAGGATGAGGACAAACTTCAAAACGCATTTTTTTTGCAGGTTTAATACTTTAAGTGCTAGAGGAGAGATTTACCAGTCACCGTCTTAGATACTGGAGATTCTGCTGTAGTTTGGCCCAGGTACCCAAAGGTAAAGCTTGTCAATCTCTCTAATAAAGGGAATGCACTTACCACGACCCATTTTACAGCTATACCTGCATTCTAAAGTAATACATCACTGCAAAAGTTTTTTTTAGGCTCTTCTCAAACATAACGGAAATTCTAGTTTGTTACTTTGACCTATCTGACCCAATTTCAGAGCAGGTGGTAGAATATCGTCACATACTGATCTACGACCACTACAACACGGGAGGTACAAAAGGGTTATGTGACAAAGGAAGATACTGCTCTTTTTCAGGCTCTCCACATCACTTACTGCTTCCTCAAGATTAAAAACATAAACAACTTTTTTTTTTCTGGTGTGAAGATGCTGAAGCACTGACCAACATGTTCCCAGGCTGAAGTATGGGCTGACTTATTAAAGTAATTTCAGCAGCTGTTAACAGTTCACAGAGAGTTCACAAAGAATGGGTGGTGTATTACACCTCTTTTCTTCCAACTCATACCCGATTTAAGTGGTACTTTCATTTAACTTATTTCACAGTACATTTATCTACTTCTATATCAAAGCTAACAAGAAGGGAACTATAGGAAACTATACCACAATAGCATGGCATCTGAAGCACAAGACCTTAAAAAGTACAGAGTGTACTTCCCTCTTTTTCTAGTCAGTTCTGCAGAATAAGGGTGGGAGAACAAAGCCTAAGACCCTACCTCCTCCCCAGCCAAAACCACAGTGACTGCACCTCTTCCTTTTGCACTCATGCAAGCTCAAACAGCTTGAGACCTAAATCAAGAAACACTGTTACTTGTGTGCACAACAGAAAAACATGCTCTCTACTTACGAAGGTAACGGTTATGCGAAATATTTAGTCGCATTTCCATTGAAACACAGATCTAGTTACATACTGCCAAGATTATACAATTTAGGCAACTCTTTAAACATTAGTAGCAGGCATTCTGGCAGGGATCAGAACTTGCTCCTCACTTGTATCTGCCCTGTGTCCAACCTTTAGGTCTTCCACCAACTGCTCTGCACAGCAGAGCACTGCATCAGTGTCCTTCACATACGCACAGCAAAGGGAAAGGTGGAAGTGTAGAAGTACCAGCTCTGATCCAGTGACAGTTTCTGTTCCACACAGACTTATAATGAGGTTACTATATTTTAGACATTAGAAACATAAACCATTATAACTAGAACTGACCCTTCAGTGCCTGAAGAATTTAATGAACAGTCAAGTATTCAAACACATGACTTCAATTTAGACACATAAACTGTTCCCTTTAACTTTACAGGAGCTGCTTGCCTACTTAAACTTGGACTTGCAATACCATACTGAATGATGGTCTCCAGGTCAATTTTTGAGGACAGATGTCATAACTACTGCATACTTTGCATTCTCAGACATTTCAACCGAAAAGTCATTTCCGTTTTGTTATCATCTTTCTACCTGAAGCACATTAGTGCCAGAAGGCTCCACCTGAAGTCTCCAAGCACTAGTACTAGTACAGAATGATACTGCATCTGTTCCAACAAGCAATCCAGTTAGACAGTACTATGGTTAAGAAATTAAACAGGACAGAGCAAGCACAAAAGGATATATACTCAATGCCAACTGTAGGTCAATGGCAGAATTTAACCAAAGAAACATATGTCAAATTGAACTAGTTTTGCTTAACCTGACAGCCCAGAACTTCCCTTCACACCCTGGAAGAGGGATTTGCCTCTTCCAAAAGCAGTACTTCCTTGTACCAGAAACTGGCTTAACCAGGAACTGGTTGGTCATGAGAATTTCTACAGGGTGCAACCTGTAAAACTCACTGGTAAAAATGTGCATCAAATCTCACAGCAAACATTGGCAGTTTCAACATCTTAAAAGTATTTCTCTCTGCTTTGCCTTCAAAAAGGTATTGGTTTGAGAGGGAGTGTTATAATCAATATATCAAATCACAAAAAATACGCCCCTATAGCACCTGTGCTCTTTATTGTTTTACAGCAACCCTGAGATCACACAGCTGTACTAGAAAATAAAAACTGTTATACAGCTTTGATAGGGGGAAAAAGCGGAAAGGCTTCACTCTGATTAATTTATGCATGGTAGTAAGACTATCTATTTAAACGTAATTAAAAAAAATATCAAATGCCATGTTTGTTTTTAGGCTTGTTTTGTTTTTGTTTTTGTTTTTGTTTTTTTTTACAGAAAAGCATATCCCAGATTTCAAAATCCACATAATCTGTATGTTACATATCTTTCAACCTGTAAGTATTGAAAAATAAACTTCGGTGTTACAAAAGTAACACTTCAGAGCAATTAACAAAGCAAATAAAAATCACTTCATCTGTTGGTTTTTTTCCTTTCTTGATACTTCATGATACATACCAAAGGGAAGCACCTGTAAAAACCACACATATGGCTCAGGCCTGTTAGAAACCTCAACCATGAGAGGTAGGGCACCAGATGAGATTAGTGTGAAAACTCTTGGCTTGCAGATCATTGAGCATCTATGAAGTGAACAATACAACAACTGTGCCAGCCATCTTCAGAATTTCAACTCTCTCTCATCAGTGAGAGCCAGAAAACTTTTTGCCAACGTTACTAGGAGTAATGCTGTCCAGGGTGCAAATTCCTTAACATTAACAAAATGATTGGGGAAAAAAAGAGGAGAGAAAATAGCATCTCCTCAGAAGCAGCACAGAAACCTTCTGATTTATTCATGAGTGCTCACTCTAGCAATTTACCTTGAACTAATTACACTCAGCTCTCCTTAAAACACTGAGAACCTGTCAGTTTATTATCAGATCGACAACTGCAAAACACATTATAAAATGGGCAATTAAAAGCAAATTTTTTCATAAGTTTACAACATAGGAAGACTTGGTCACTGTTAACAGATAGCTTTTAGTCCAAACAAAACACTAAATTGTAGACTGAGTGTCTTACGATCACTACATCTGTTTTCAGTTTTGGCCTGTGAGAAAGCAATATACTGTGGCAATTACATTTCCCAAAGTTTTCAATTAGGTACCAGAAGTAGCAACTAGATTTTATTCCTTGGTGTTTATTTTCAGCACACCCCAAGTACGTCAAGGTCATGAAATAGGTAGTTGATTCAGTATTTCCAATAATCTAACATGTTCCAGGCCTGTGTAAGTTGCTTGAGCAATCCCTTGGCATGGCAGAACCATGGATTTTGATCTTTTACTATAGGTCACAAGCCTGGGTTCCAGCTCCCACAGTACTATCTGACCTGAGACACATGAAAACCAGGCTCCAAGGACTCAGTGCATTTGGTAGTTGCTGTGGAATAGATGGGACAATGCCAGAAACCTTCCTTCCAACTCCATCATCCTAAACAACCAATGACGTTAAGGGCCAGTTTGACAGGTACCAAGAAGGCTCAAAGATTTTGGGATGGCAATGTATGTGCTGTACAGAATTCTCAGAGACAATAAAAATGGAGAGCAGCAGACAACTGTGCTGTTGTAATATTTAAAATCAGCATCAGTCATTACAAAAGAGCACATGGCACCTCATAGCTTAATGATGCCAAATTCACACAGAACAACTACAACCCTAAAAAAAAGAAAAAAAAAAAAGGCCAATAAAACTTTAGTCATCTACTCCATCTACTCCTCTACATTCAGCTCTTGGAGAACTGTTAAGTTCTCTGAGAACTTTAAGAAAAACAAGGCATGAAAGCCCATTCTTTTCATTATCATTGCTCTTAGATACATTCATTTCAGTTTAAACCCAAGTATTAACACTAAGAAACTTAAACAAAATAAGTACTTGCACATTTACTAATGCATCAAGTAGACTGCAAAGTCTATTATAATCCAAGGTAAAAAGAAAGAAGATGAATAGCTGGGTTCACTGAATAGTTTTTATGCATCTTACAAAACCATAAAACTATTAAAAAAAAGCAGATCCATTAAATACAAGAAAAAAATCTGACTAAAATGGAGTATGCTATTGTTCTGCATAAAACATGACAGTTTTGTAAATAGTTTTACATTATTTAGGTCAAATAGACCAACTGCTTTTCAAAGCATTCAATTAATTTCACAGTACCTCATTATTTATTAAATAATCGCTGTAGCTTGGCACACTTACAAATCAAGAAAAGGGCAATATTTTGAAAGAAGTAGCGCAGCATAGGAAACCATTTTTTTGTCTTCTGTAAATTTCTCAATTTGAAAGCATCTTGGTGTCATGTTAGACATTTGATTAAATAATTACTTTCCAGATCATTATTTCTAAGTTTGTAATTCAAGTACTCACGTTTGCTCAAAGAAAAGCAAAGCCAGATGCCTACTAAAAAAAAAAACAAAAACACAAAACCCAACAAAACCCAACAAACTAAACCCAACCCATAGTAATTGCTGTATCACAGGACACTTACTGAACAACCAAGAATTATGATTGCTACAGTTTGGCAACAGTCTCTCTAATGTCACATGAAACAGCTGCCTGGAGAACTTGCCTATCAGTTCAGGAGCCAGTACGGCATTTGAGACTCAAATTTGACATCACATGTTCAGTTCTTTGGTACTATATTTTTGGGAAAGGAAATACAGTTAAGAGCCTGAAGTTAAAAGTAACGAATTTCAGAACGACCCATAATGAGATGGTAGCCTCTTTCATTGAAGTTCTGTTGCTAAGAGCAAGGAGAGGCATTTCCACTGTAGTCTCTGCAAGCCTTCAGCAATTGTTTCCCATACCACTCTAGAAGCCTGGTGGGAAAATACTTCTTATTTAGAGCTATATTGAACAGCAACAATTAAAAAAACCCAAGAAGCTATTTTAACCAAAAAAGAAATAAGATCAAAAAAAAAGAAAAAGGAAAAAGTATGACATGGTTATCACTTTCACTGAGAACTTCAATGATGCCTGTAAGAACTAAATCAAGACTGACATTACATGGAATGCATAGCTGCACCTTAACCATGCATTTCCTGATTTTAAATCTGTGGCCTTATTTCTTGTGACATGATTACTGTCTTACGTGCATAAAGGGAAATTTTGTAAAACATTGCCTATTTTAAAGTTCAGGGGTTTGGTGGCTTAGGGTTTTGTTACTCTAGAAGGATGAGTGAGGGACAGAAGATACTTTAGGTAAATGAACATTATTTTGATTGGAGAATCAAGTATTTGCCATTAACTAATTAGGAAAAGAAGGAATTGAAAAATACTGCAGCAATCCATTTCCTTGTAGACATGTCTCACACACAAAGCGCAACACTCACAGCCACCTGACTCTTGCTCACAACTGCTTGCACTTATGGTATAGGCTTATTCAGTTGGAAGAATCTTTTCCTTTTTGAGGGCACATGTGCCCCACATCTCACTCACCTGCCACCCAGATGCATCAGACACAGGTAATCTCAGAGCAGGAGAAAAGTTATGATTTTCTAGGCAAATGTCTTCAAAAACCAAAGATGGGGATATATGGCACAAACAGACCATCGAGTTCCATAACCTGCAGTATCTCACACCCTTGGTCAGAAAGGATCAAAATAGTTGGCTAAGTACATCTGTTTGATGCATGTGACTTTGCTGGATCTGCACAACAGTTTTGTAGAGAGGAGGTCTACAAAACTGGTCATTACAAGACCACAACTTGGGACTCCTACTTTTCTTTGTTCTGGAACTGAAACTTTGGGCCACAAAACTATTTTGCAAAATACTGCACAAACACAAACCAAAAACCATACGTACCCAGTTGTCCTCACTTCCTCCTGATTTTGCCCTATTCCTTCCAGCTTGCTTATGTATCTTCCAGAAGGAGATGGAAGTACTAACAACTGTATGAATTCTAGTGTGTATACCTTTTGGGGATAGCTGCTTGCCTGTCACAGCAATGCAAACTACCCCCATTCCTCCAGACAAAGCATAGAACTACCTGTTTACAACATCTGTCCAATGCAAAAGGCAAAGCTTTATACAGTGTAGGCTCAGACTGTAAACTTACTTTTGGGTGGGGATGGGTGGAGGGAAGTTAGCAATAGCTAGCAACAAGAAGCAAATTTTTTTATAGACATAGATATACACACACAAAGATGCCTTTTTTAAAAATATGTGTGAATTCTTTTCCGGTACAATGTAGAAAACAAATAAACAAGATATTATCACAAGGCAAACAGATTTAACACTATGTGCAAAATAAACAACAGTGTCAGCAGAGGCTAAGAAAACAAGTACTAACTTCTAATTAACATTTTAACATTTTGTCCCTTTTTTTTCTGGGGATGAAATTTTTAAAGCTGTATCTCCACAGACTGAGTATCTTTTCCTTTGGAATTCTCTTATGTGCTTCTCTCATTTTACGTGTTTCTATATAGCTTCTTTCCTATGGATAAAGCCAATGACTGCCCAAATGGAGAGCTGTCAACATGCAGAATATAATTAGATCACTGGCTCTTTAAAAAATTTTTACAGTATTACGTGTCTAAGGCTCATTTAATTCATTTCTACCATAACTGAGAAACATTCCTTCTGACGCAGGAAAACACCACATCCCTCATAAATCCAGCACAGAAAAATCCTGGTCTGGCCACATCTCATAGGAAGTTTTTTTTTTTTAAAAAAAGGTGGTCATTTTACAGTGACAACTCCAAAACAGTAATGGTGAAAGTGATCTGGTAAATACACTGCTGTGCTAAAAAAAAATATGTATTTCATAACACACATTTCTAAAGTGGCCTTGCCTCCACAGTTTTCTGCACTTACCTTGGTTGACTTGTCAGCACTATGTTCTCGTTTTCCTACATGGTTCCCCATGATGGATCACCAGAACTTCAAATTCTGAAAAGATAAAACCAATACAGCATTTTTGAAGCCAATACATTTGTACTGAAATACAAATTAATTTTTCATCTGACACAGAACAAAGAGACTGTTCCCATAAAATAAGCATTTTTACAGTCCAAGGTAAGAGGTATGAAAGATCCTAAGGGGAAAAAAAAAAAAAAAAGAAAAAGCTTATCTGGTCTATTTTGCAAATCTAAACAATACTAGAAAGCTTTCCTTCTTAGAAAATAAAACAAAAATAGCCCCACATATACAGAGCAGGAAAAATAAAGCATTTCTTGTGAAATCTGCACATAAACCAAGACCAGATGAGACATCAGGTAGAGGCTATGTCTTTTGATATTATGTTTATAATAAAAGTGTAATATATATCAAATGATCTGTAACTATGAATTCCCATAAAAGATCAAATTCTTTCACATTTGCCATTATAAAAACAGAAGTTACTGCAAGAAAGCACCACACTAAATTGCTAACAATTTGCTGTGGAGGTGAGAATGGATCTGTTCCTTACAGCCCATACTTTTCCTGACAAGTAAGAAAGGAATGCCAGCTCTTTGAATTTTCTGGCTCATCCTGTTGTAGCTCAGCCTTAACAGAGTTTATGTAGGTTAAACCACAACACTTGAATTTCAGCTTTTTAGAGTATACACGTGGTTCCTCTACATATTTCTTCTCATAGAAGCATGTGTTTGTAGAGGTTCTTACATACCACTGCTGCTTTCAGCCAACCTGAATGCAGTGCAAGGTCACATTTGAAGTCTTGAAACTTAAAACTCTATGCAAAAGATGAAACTCAAGTGGACTTTTTCCTCTCAGAATTCTGAACTTTCAGTAATAAAGGTCAGTTTCTTCTGGTAACAGTAATACTTCATTATTCTGCAATAAGCAGAGCTATATACCATAAAACCTTATCATCAGAAATCCTGGCACAAGGCTCTCGTTATTAGTGTTGTTATTTCCACCGTGATCTTATGAAAAGGCTTGGGAGAAAAGGACGAGGCCTTTGCTATGATACAAAAGAGATGAATAGATTTATTTCCCCCTCCTGTGCTAATAAATTTTCAAATTAGTTTGGTTCTGCAGTGCTCATTTGACTATTTGCTCTAAAATCAAAATGCCACATATTGCTGTATCTGATTAAATAATTTCTCACAAATACCCACTTCAAAGGTCTCACAAAGGAAAAAGTTACAGAACATCCAAACTCAGTAAATGCAGTCAAGGTAGAGTTTATTAGGAATTTGGAAACAGATATTTAGTTTTAAATAGCGCTATGTATTCCATAAAACATTAAAAGAAAAAGCCCTAGCCTTTCAAATTGTGAAACCAGCAGAACCAATTCACATTTTTTTGTGAAACAATGAACATTTTCAAGGAAAAATACAAAAAATCATATACACTGGGTTTCAGAGCTGAACTGTCTCAAACTGGCCTTTACCCTACAAGTTAAGAGCAGGAGTTCACTCTCATCACTTACTTCACAACATAAGGAAAATATAGTGGAATACAAAACTGTAAGAAATGTTTGCAGCGGAATACAAAGGCATAATGTTCCAAGTGTTAATCTTCCAGTCCTTTATCAAAAGATTAACTGAACTTTATCTGTAACACACACACGTTTAAGCAAACGGATTATGGAGTTGAGATAGTACTTGCAAACCAGAACTCTGATCAGCATCCTCCTGCCTCCCCTTAGTCTCCCTGGTGTCTTTGGAGTAATGCTCCAGCAGTGACCAGCCTGTTGCATGAAATGCTAAGCACTGCAGAGTCGCAGTCCTGCAATGCCAAGTTAGAAAAAGATGGCAGATGCAGATGAGCTGTACTGTGAAACTGACAGATAGATATTTAAAAATTGTTTGTTGCCCAGTGAAAAGAAAAGCCATAAAAACTTCCATGCTGCCACACCACAGATACCTGACAATGATAAGGTCAGTTTTCTGCTCGAGAGTCTGCACAAAGCAAGCAAACAGAACAAAAACCGAGCAAACGGAGGAGTGTAGGAAACAGCTGATCAATGCACTCCCTGATTCCCACGTGTATAATTCCTTCCACAAGATGCTAAAAATTACACACAGAAAGGAATGAAAGAGGAAAAAAAAAAAAAAAGGCTTGGAGAAATGAAAATGCATAGTACAATTAGAAGTTTGGGAGTGTGTTTCGAGAGTACACCTACATCTGGGTTGAGTGTTACATTTCTCTATAGAGAAAATCTGAAAACTAACAACATTAGTTAAGTTTGTAAATTTGCACTTCTGCTTCCTTTATTGTTTTGAATGCATCAGAGGGACAGCACGTGGTCTAAATTCACATGATCAACCCCTTCTTATTCTCACCAGAAACTAACACTAATATGATTAAATTTTACTTCATCCTTTTTACACATAAACAAATGCAGATGTTTAAATTCAAGATAAGTTAGCTTAACGAATTTATAACAATACCTAATGTAGAGAAAAGGCTACTTTTTAGCCAAAAGGCTAAAGCAACCAGATGGTAGCAAGAGTATCCTAGAAGTTACAGAATTCTTCGTGCTACCTATTAAATGGAGAAAACTCTTAAGTAATCCTTTGGGGAAAAAAAGGCTTCCAAAAAATCTGACATGAATTAGGAAAGGAAATACATAGTTCCAACTGTTCTGTAGTTATCTGATCAGGAAGCAAAACCATACATACATACATGCCTTGTAAACATGAAAATCATTTACAGCAACAAAAAAAACTAAGTTTTCAATTTAGCCTCAAGCAGAAGTCTGCTTTACTTGGTTAAAAACTGAGTACATCAGTAATTTTCACTTCAGGATACAAGTACACCCTGAAGCATTAAGACTTGAACACCGATTTGGGTTCTTACTGTCGGGAGGAGACCACACTGCACAGTTTCTACCTGTGTCAATTTTTATGCAATGAGTTGAGTCACTGATTGCAATAGGATTACTCATTCTACGATCTTCGCAGGAACTTGCAGCTAATTATTCAAAAAATCAGAGCTGGAACAAGATTTGTGTTTTCTTTTTAGTCACCTTCATAACACACAGGTTGCCAGACTAAGCAGCTCTGTAGAAAGGAAAGCAGCAGCTTCCTGCACTTACTAACAAATGTCTGTCAACTGATCAACATTCTTGTTTGCAGAGGAATCTGTACATGCCTTAGCACTGATAAACAGCCACAGGACAGTCATGAAGCTCCAGAACAATGCAAAACCAGAAGTCCTGTAGAAATGCAGTAACCTTCTTTGAATCTACCATGAATCACATCTAACAATAAGCTGCCAAAATAGGCCTGAGCACGAGACTGAGTTTATGACTGCAACAGCATTTTCCCAAAACCTTCCTGGAGAAACCCTGCAAGTTTTGTAATTCCTGTGAGATGAAAGATTTGGCACGAGTTTAAGTCACGGAATGAGAGGGGACACTGCAGGTCTGCAGCAATCGGAGTACATCACCAGCTCCGCTATAAAACTCTCCATCAAGGCTGTATGTTTCAGCATATTAAAACTGAGAGGCTCAGGAAAAAACGGGCCATGTGAGCAAACTGACTTAATATGACTAGAAGTTCAAAACATTTCAACTACCTAACAAGTCTATTGGGTGCAGTGAGTGAATTACAGCAGGAAGCCATGAACTGTTGCTGCAGACACTGCCAGCAGAGTCACCCAGACACCTCAGTACTACGCCACAACCACGTACTGAGCTGAATCAGCTCTGCTGCCAAGACCCAGGCACTTCCCTATCCATGACTGATACAAAAATAACTTCAGCTATCCAGCCTGCCTCCAGTAATTCCAAAACCAGCCCTGGGATTTTGCCTGGGGTAATAAAATAAAGTGTATCCTCTCATCAATTTACCTTCTTATGGAGTCAGTCTAACAGGTAACCTGATGGAAGCCTACACCAAGCCGCTTTCCTGCTCTCCTCATGATAGGAAGCCATATTCCACCTAGCAACAACTACAGAAATGCAACTGCCTTACCTGAGAAGAGAAAGTTCTCCTCCCTCTCTGCCAAATACAAAATAAAAACTGAAACCAATACAAAAAATGACAGGAAAACTCAGGTATGAATCCTGTACGTCACAGACCCATAAAAATACACATATGTTGGAATCATGTAACTTATTTCTCTTCATCTGAACACTTGATTAAAAACAGGAGCTTATGCATCATGTATCATCATACCACAATTTTTCTAGCCCATTCTAGTCTGCCTATTAAAATTAAATGGGTATTTGTAGTTAAGAAGAGGTTCTAATGATCCTCCCATACACATATGCTGTCTGATAAAGGACTTTATGATTTAGAATTTTCACTGAAAGGCAGAAAAATACTTTTCTAAACTTTCTGAACGTACCAAGAAATGCAGTGGTATCACTTTCTGCAGGCTATGCTGTTTAAAGTGCAAAACAGCATTTTCTTACTCATGGGAACCTGAGAAAAGTTCACTCTTTGTGATCATCAGACTCCCTTTAGAACGTTCTTCCCCTGTAATAGCTCATAGAACATTGTAGGTTTTGTATATACTAAATACAAATTATAAACTTCAGTTCAGGAGCTGGTTTACAGTGATAGGTCACCAACTGTAATTCAAGAGTTACAAGAGGCTATAAGCCAATGTATCTGGAGAACCTTTACTGAACATTAATGGTTACTTCATATTAAACTACATAAACTACTAAATGTAAATCACAGGATGCTGCAAATGGTCTGTTAAATATGATCCTTGAAGAGTAATTTAGTTACATAAAATAAGCGTTCAATCTTGCGTCTTCCCACACACTTAACTATGACTCAACAGAACTACACATAATAATAAAGGTATGCAAGTACTTACATATTTACAAGTATCAGAACATAATTATTGCCTTGTCTAGGAATACATATTCACCACAGACTGATGTTGTCAGATAATAGTGCAGAGCTACAACTCTAGATACATTTAGCAAGTGCGCCTTGCCTTACTCACGCATGTGAAGGGTAACCATAGAACATAAAAATATCTGAGGCATTTACTTAAAAATTCCTGCTAAATAAGTGACTATTCTCATCCAAGTAAATATTACATTTTAGTTACTACATCCAGATCTTATTAGACAAAATAAAAAAGTGTAATTACTTTTAGGAAATGTGCAAGATCTCTCTGATTTCAGCAGCCCTCTAATGTATATTCTTAATTACAAACCCAGCAAAACAACATGCAAAAGATTTTTTCTTCTACTGTCAGGTCCAGGTTACGTAGCTTCTTGGGAAGCAACCACCTTATTTCCAGCACTGGCTCTCAGCTAGATGGAAAACTTTTGAGTGGGAATTTTCGGGCGCTCCTTCATCCCTCTTTCGAAACAAACTGAGACACTCAGTATGCCTCATCTGTCCCTTGGGAATTCCCTCATCATGGTAACCTAGTACTGCAGTGCACCAAGAAAGAAAACCTCCAGCAGGCACAGGCGAGTGTGACCTGCAGCTAATTCCACCAGCAGCCAGAGTCAGCTGCTTCAGACTCGGATGCGAGCAGCTACAGAACAGAAATAACCTGCTCCACAGGCAAACTTCTTCCTAGGAATCCTACCCTCTTAATTCAAGTGTTAAATTATTTCATAAAATATAGTGCCTTATATCCTTTACAAGTTTCAGTGTTATTTAATGCAGATTTAGTTTTCCATTATCTGTGAAGGTGTGCAATCCTTGCTAGATCAAACCTTATTTCACTTTTGACTTCCACAATGATATTTCTCTGAGGACCCCTTCCTGAAAGAAAAATACATTATTCCAGGCACATTTCTGTCATGAATTATCTAAACCAGTATTTCGGTGCTGACCATAATATTTAAATGAGAGAAGTCACCAGGAGCTTAATACCAAAAGGTGTATTTAATCTTGCTTGTGCAGTGCCTTGCTCTTGTCCTGCTCTTCCCGGTCTATTTAGACATTAACATTAATTTCCATGCTTACATACAACTGTACGTGCCTTAGCAACACTCCTTGGGGTGATGGGCCAAGTTCTGCCACGCTGTTTACCTGAGAAAGTACTCCCCAGTGTACTGAGCACAGTTGCTCAATAATTGACACACTCCTTGCATATTATAGTAAAGGACACCAAAATTATTTTTCACTACAATTTTGTGCAAACAGTACAACACAGAAGGGCTACACCACTGAGATAAAATACACTCTGGGAAAGAATGCTTTGCAAGGCAAGCTATTTCCTAAAATTGCCATAGGGTAAGCATAACAGACAGGACCCAATGTTTAACATGTTTTCTGACTGCTTTAATCACAATTGTCCTCTGTTGATTGCCAAGAAGAAGGATATTGCATATTATTTTTTTGAAAAGCATGATTTTCAGGAATCTCACCTCAGTATAGCTAAGGGTATTTCAAACTTGATTACAGACAACAGTCTGTAAAAAAATATACTCAAATTGCCACACCACATATATTATTTTCTGTAGTTTATGTTTCTCTTGCTTTTCTCCTCTTTCTTCCTTCAACCTTCTCCACTCTCTGCTGTAACACCATCCATCTCATCCACCCATTAAGATACAATTTTAAACCGAATTGTCTTAATAGAGCTTTTCACCTTCCCTTCATGAAGGGAAAAATGCTCACATAACATCACTTAGCACACTGATACTCTGTCAGTGATTATAAACAAATTTATATAGCATTAGCTACATGTTTACTCTCTGTCTTCAAAACACTGTTAGGGGAGCCCTGGGAACTGTATGTCAATCCATTTGCAGGGTCATAAGGAAATTCCCTTAATCACCTCCACTTTAAAAGATAGGACAGTGCATTTGACAGGGAAGGTGGGCACCAGCCCAAAGACCTGGGGCAAGGTACAGGATCCCAGCATATCCACATTATTCCTTCTGGCTGCTACACTTTTACCACAGCATCTTCACCTCAGGCTTGACAAATCATGGATCTCCTCACTGCCCTCCATGCCTGTGACAAGATATGTACGCCTCACAGCTATTCCCAGTCCAGAGAACAGAGTACAGCATGCATGCCTAACACACGCATCCCTTCAACGTATACCAAAAAGGAAACGTTGCCCTCCTATGAAATTAAGTTTAATTCGGCTATTTTTATCTCAGTCATTAATATCAATGGGTTCATTTAATTTGCTACATAGTGTCTTTTATAGACACCACTACAACAACACAGGCTGATTTCCCCTTCACCCACACACACACTGGAGGACTGCTTAGGTCTGCATGGCATACAAAACCTAGGACCAAGGACCAATTTTTCCCACCCCTCTAAAAAGGATCTGACACATAATCATGGGTGATTTTTTTCCAGCACCTGTGTGCTCCAGAGAAAGTAATTTGACATTGACATTGTATAAATTCTCTAAGGAAAAAAAAAAGGGGGGGGGGGGGGGAGAGAAAGCTATAGAGAGAACGGCTAAGAACAGAAACACAACATAACCTCACTCTATAAATTGTAAAGATATGCATTAGACTGTTATGACCACCACTTTCCACTATCATTGCTTCTAAAGTACCATATTTCCTTTAGCGGTACACCTCTGCAGCTGTGGACTTCACCTCTCGGCCTCAATGAGTCAACAACTAGAAGGTATACACTTGTCTGAATGCTAAAATATTTGTTAAAAAGATAAACCAGCATACAAGAATATACGAGTGCAGTATCAACCAATAAAATGAAAAAAAAAGAATTAAATCCAAACTCAAATCACAGAAAATTTCAGGCCAAAGTAATAATCTTACCAGTACCAGCAAGGAAAAAGCACAGCACAATCAAGACACTGTACATACAAGTACCATTATTTGTTAATTGGAGATGTTCAGCTTTTGAGATTAAGGTGCTCTGAAATCAGACAAGACCTAACAGCTGTTTTCCCATAAAAATAAAAATATACCATGAGAACAAACAACAACATATATTTAAAGACTCACGGTTTTTCCTGTTCACAGCTTAGAAAAACAAGTTCTCTCCAAATGGTGAACGGTATGGTCTCCCTTTTAAAGTGAGGTAGGCCACCTAGGCTTCCCAGTGAACAGAGCCACTTTGATGGTCACCGTTTCATTAACACACTGCAGAGACTGATGACAAAATGCACACCTGCAGCTCTAAAAGCATATGAATCAAAGGCACTGTATGCTGGCTCTTATCTTCTCATATTCAACTGACTGACAGACGGGACAAGAAGATGATTCACCCTCTCCAGACACCGTTAACTTCACTGTGAGAAAACACTGAACCACTAAATCCTTCTCAATTAAATACCTCAAGGAAAATTTAAAAGTAAATAAATAAAAAGGAAAAAGCCTCTCTTTCTGCCTTTTCCCCCTTTCTGTTCTGACTTCACATATAATCTTACCTATACTGTAAATGTACCAACCAAGAGATGGATTTCCTGTACATGCTCCTTTGTTACGCTGTCATAAATACTGATATTACAAAAAAGATGCAACTTTCACTGTACTCCAAGTTGACGCCCTCTTGGCTCAAACTAGTATTGTGAAGTCATGTCCCTTCCCACAAACACACTGCCAAGGAAATACAAACTCCAATCATCCTTTTCTGACATGAAAAAAAATGCACCCTTAACTATATACTTGCATTTCTCACTTTTTGTGCATTATGTTTCTCATTTTTTTTACTACTTTGATTTCCTGAGGGTTCATGCATGAGAATATGTTCTAAAAGCAATTTCCAAAGTAATTTGATGGAGACTTAGTCCTCGGTATTTTCATTTGTGAGTCTGCTTAAGACATATAACAAGGTTCAAGGTTCATGTGACAGCTTTCCAACAGGTTACTATTACCTGCAGCCCACTAGCACAAACACAAACAATACAGTTCTATGGCTTGAAATGGTTTCCTATGCAAGTTGCAAGTGACACCTTATCAAACTTTAGGATTTGTAAATTTCTCTGCTTCTAAATCAATAAATAAATTTAAGACCAAAGTGACTTACAAAGCAGTAGAGAAGTATTTTTTCTGTGCTTGTGAATGCTTACATGGAAACACAGATATTATCACATCTGTTTGGGATTTTCTCTGGAAATGATTCAATGGTTTGCTTTCCCTTCCGAACAGAGAATGCAAAATTACTTTTTGCCAAGGATAACTGTGTGCCTGAGAAACAAATAAATAAATCTATCTCCTTTTCAAATTGAGTTTTAATCCAGGCATTTTGGGCTTTAGTTGTTTATGTCAGAGGCTCAGCACGTTACAGTCACTAAGCTGTGAGCTGCTGCACTTGGAATTTTAAATAGTTAATGAGTAACAGCAGCAACTCTGGCACTGAAATCTGCATGAGAAACCACTTAAGTCTTTACATCATCCCGATACAATTATTGCACTTTTATGCTTCTTCAAATATGCTTTCAAGTACTCATGCCTCATACCTAGCATTGTTTTATTTTACCTAAATCTTAAATTTCATGTACTATTGTTGCTTTCCAATCCTTTAAGCAGGCGACGTACAAAGATAGTACAGAAATAGTCACTACCAAATTACTGTTGAAAAGAATGACAGACACAGGGCAAAATTTCTACTTGAACATCAGAATGTATGAAGTGTACAAGATTATTCCTCCTTCTTCATTGAAAAGAAAACAGACTGCTTATTTCATGTTAAAAGGAAGACAAAAAGACCACGACATGCCAAACACTCATTTCTTCAGCATAGTTTTCCAATACAGATCACATTCAGCGCACAAAAAAATGAAAAGATAACAAAACCTGGCACCCCATCAAAATAATGGCATAAGAAAACGTGTTTTAGTAAAAAAATTAGCACTGTATTCTCTTTCAAAGATGCTTACAAAAATATACCTAAAATCCACTATATGATTCAAAGTTAAGAAGCTTATATATAATATTCGCAGCTCCCATTACAAGAATGTCTTGTTCTTGAACAGGCTGCACTTGTAAACTGTTTTACTTTGTTAACTGAATGTTTTCAAAAGAAGAAAACATTTCAAATACCATTGTTAAATCTTGACAGGCTCCACAGCCTTCAAGCAAGAGAAGCAAGCAGGGGGGGGTTCTCATTCCAGACAGTATGCAAAGACAACAAAGTTACTCCCCTAAAGGTCTTGCAACATAAGTATACAAAACACATGAGTAGGAGGTAAACCCTTTGCCCATATGAGAGATATAGAATAGAGACAGAGATTAGTTAAGGGCATTGCATGAAAAATTACTTACGACCAGCTTATGAGCAGCTTAGGGAGACATTAGAAACTTAAATCCAGATCTGTAATTCCAAAACCTCATTCTCAGCTACTACATAATGCTGGGGGTTGTAATCACAACAGATACATCCTTTCTTATTTTAAAAGTGCTTCATAGACTTCAAGTTCTGCAATCAATCATAGGAAAACAACACTCCAGCCACGATGACACGGTCGAGCAGTTTCACATGATTTTACACCAGAATCCCATCAATGTACAATGAGGTTATTGCTCTGCCATCCTAGGTCTTAATTCAGCAGACTTTGTCTCAGACCCTGAAAATGCTAACTGTCAGGCTCACGCTTATCACAAGACAGAGTGGAAACCACCATAATAACCCCCTCTCTGCCTTCTTTTCTTTACAACAGCTACAGCAGGAGGTCACCCACACCATTATATAATAAGCTTGTGATTAACATACACAGGATGTGGGAAACCAGGGATCATTTTAGAAGATACTTAGGGGAAAGATCAGTCTGTCTGACTTGATCACAGGGTAACTGAATCACCAATGTGATCTGGCAGGGGAAAATTTAAAACACCAGACAGACAGACAGACCTACCTTGTATCATGAGGGAGTATTTCAGTCAAGATAGGGAAGAAGTAATGTCATCATACAAGCCTCTAGCATAACCTCAGCTGAATACAAGCTACAATTCTGGTCAGCCATATTTAACAACATGAATTTTTTACTAGAACAGATGTGAAGACTATGAAAGCAGTCAGAGCCTGTTACACAGCGAAAAGATTAAAAGCCTATGACATGTCAAGCCTAAGCAAAGCAAAGGTAAATAAGTGTTAGAAGAGGACAAAATACATGCTGCCCACATATAAATCTAAGCTGAGAGTCAAGGTGTTTCTAAACATCAGGAGAGCAGGGCTCTGGAAGAGAGTACAAAACCTAGCCATGTTCAAAACAGAAAGCAAGAGTCTGATCACTGTATTTCAGAGACTGTGTGAATGGAGTGGTTGTAGCAGAACAGCCCAAAATGACACAGGTGACTCCTTTTGTTTGAGGATATTCTAGTCCACAGTTCTAGACAGTGTACCTGGGGCATTGCACAGTAGAGGAAGGAGCAGAAAGGGACTACCTTTTGCTGAACCTGTTCACATACTGACAACTGGCTTTTAAAAAAAGGTAAAATAATCAAAAGTCCAGACAACATAAAAATCACAAACCCATCAGCATCCTGGAAAGGGAGAGCAAAAATGGAAAGTGCCAGCTTTTAGCCAGCTGGGTTTCACCAGAGTATAGGATACTGGACAAATAGACTTTATCCCCCACTCCGAGTTTATTGATGAATTCCTGCTCATCCATTTTATCCTGTAAGTGATCAGTGTAAATACAAGAAAGCTGTAACTCTCTCTGCACAGACACACCTACTGAAGAAAGGGACCATCAGTCCTGCCCTACAGCCTCTACCTCTTCCTTTGCAGCCTGCTCCTTAAAGTGGGAAACGCAGGTCTGAACCCCTTGGGGAAGAAACTGAGCTGATCTCCATGCCAAACACAACATAGCAGTCTTGGCTAACCAGCTCTTCAACAAGTCTGTGGGTATCTCCCCTCAGGAAAGGGTTGCGAGACACATACAATGCTTATCTCTGGCCCTCACAGCTCTGGGAACAGGATCAGCTCCGTAACATGCTTTGTTTGGACAGATACTGACTTTAAGGAGCCTTCCACTCGGCTTGGTGGCTAGGTTGGATAATAATCTGAGACATTTAATTCTCAGCACGAAACAGACTGGGTGCTTTATACGAGGCTCTTCAAAACACTCTAACCCTCATTTCCCAAATTATTTACAAACACTTCTCCAAGATTATATTCCAAAATAGTCCCTAAAATCCCTTGCTCAAGCACCCTGTGGTAAACACTCCACCATGAGAAGTCAGTAACAAATAATATTTCTATGGTCAATGACTGAAACTTTGTATCACATATATATAACAAACTCTCAGCAACAGACATCTCAAACCTGTGTATCATATCACTGATTCAATTGTTCAAGGTGCCTCTCATCCCAATCCTTAAAGGAGTTTAAAGATTTGAGAAAATAAGATACCGTGTTGCTGGTTTAGCTGAATTCTTTACTTTCCCACCTCAAACAACACCTCTACCCAACCTGTTTACTATCAACTCTTAATTCACCTTTAGCATTCTCAAGCAACAGTTCACAGCAATAAAAGTGCAGTCATGAATACAGTTTACTTTCTGAAGTACAGATTACACCATAACTGAAAAAAAAAACCTGTCATTTAACACTGACATGAGTTATCTACAAGTGAAAACAATAGGTCTTTTGTTTAATGTAGCATCTTGCTTAAACCAGCTTTTATTGAGATTATGGGATCAATCAGTTTGCAAGCAACTAAGTTACACCGAGAGCTTTTAACTGTTCTGCAACTCCTTTTTTTTTTTTAGTGGAAATCTAGCTGTTCTAAGTTAGTGGTTTTAATCAGTTTGAGATACTGTAACTGGGGCCTTTCACTCTCAAATAAACTGACAATGACCCATTTAAAGTGCCAGGCCTTTATGCCAACATTGCCAAGCTGTGGTCCCTAATCTAATTAGTAAACCTATTTCCAGTTTGGTATTAATTAATTAATGTGAATATACAAAACAAAAACAAAGCAATGCTGGGGGGGGAGAGAGACAGACACACAGGGACACAACACATAAAATATTCCCCCATTTATTATCCTGAAGCACACAATATTCAATGAGAAAAAAAACCACCCTGATCAAAACCACAGCCACACCCCCAAACCACAGGCTTCGTCGTCCCTGGCAAGGATGTTTAAAAACATAAGATAAAAGCACTTTGTATGTATGTACTAAAAGCAGACTTCATACGTTAAGTGAAAAGCAGTTACCAACAGAACGGTTTTTTCTTTGTCTTGTTTGTGTTTTGGTTTTTGTTTTTAACATAACTACGTGTAATCATTTCAGCAGTTTGGATATGTCAGAGTTGACCTGTATTGACTCTTAAATTCAGTTAGTAATGCTCATAAATTTCACTGTATCACTGTGGCAGCTGTATCATATTCTGAAGCGCTTAAAATTACACTATACATGGACTGTCTGCTAAAATGGAGATTTGCAAGTGATACCACAAATGCTCAAAGGCCACATGTGGAAAAGGTATAAGCAGAGAATAACAGAATCAGATGCAAAGTGATGCACAGATTGGTAAAAGAATGGTATCACGACACAGCAGAAACAAGGGTGCCTAATGATTTTGGCACCAATTACTATTTTTCTTATTTTGCATCATAACACTCCTGCAATACCAGTTTCTTGCTCATCACTTGTTTACCCCCTTGCACACTGCAGCCTGTCCTTACCCAAACACAATCCTGAAGATATAATTTTTCCACAAAGGAGACAGTTTTTTCATACCTTATATTATAAATAAGGTATTGCAAGCAGAAGGAAATCTCTCTCCAACAGAAACATGCTATGGATGTCCCATAGCAATGCTGCTCAGCATTCTGTTCGTCTGAACTCTAATTTCATGCCTCCGTATCCCCTGAACATTTTTATTTTCCCTTTCATGTGAACTGGTACCACTTTTGTCACTTGCCTATTTCAGTTCCTTCGTTATGAATTTCTGCTAAGAAAGCAATCATGAGAAACTCTTTGATGAGGAGCTGGACTTGTTCTCTCTGACAGGGGTTGAAGTGAAATAATTTAAGTGTATCTTTTAGTTTCATCTAATAATAGCTAAATTTTCAGGAACTTTAGTGATACCAGACCTCAAAAATTGGTATTCTGTGTAAACCTGGACCATTAAATCATAAACCATTATTATAAAAAAATGGTCTCATAAGAGTGGTAAATTTTAGTTACAACAAAGATGAAAATCTGTTCAGTAATTTCAAAGTTCTTGACCAAATACAAGAAAGAACCATTTCAAACATTTCTGAATTGCAGCAACCTTTAAATAGAGAATACTCAAAATGCTTAAAACAGTAAATGACAGGCAACTTATTCCACTGACACTACAGGAGGAATTTTTATACAAACAGAATGTAATTACAAGCTGGAATTGAATCAACTAAGTCACTGTCTCCCTCAAAAAGAAAATCATCACACGATGATTCAATCCCATAAAAAGATATATGCAGAATAACTATTTTATCTATTTATTATCTATTTAAAATAATTGTGACAACAAACACTAAAGTCTTAAAATCATCTTGCATTCATTTGGTCTTACTTATTTGGGTGGCCTTTTCTTACACAATCAAGCTCACTGAAGACAATCACATTGTTTTCCATTAGGAAGACACCGCAAAAGCAGCTCTCATGCTTGCATGTGCCATTATCATTACTGTAATGCAAGCCTCATTATGAAATTATTTAATTGCTCTCTTTCCAAAGCTGTGGATTTTGCTCCCAGGTTAAAGTACAGAGCTGGCTGATTGTGAAATACCTTTAATCATTTGGTCACCTTCAAATGTAATATTCTACCAATGTTACATCTGCATGTTACTCTTTTATTTGCAGGCATCAATCTACTGAACTGGACAGAAGGGAAATGTGATTTTGCATTTCACAAATAATTAAAGCATAAAAACAGATTCCCAAAATGTAAGACATTGACATTAAATATAAAAGAACTTATGCATCTGAAACTTACTATGCAGGTACTATTTACCTTTTAGCATCTGACTTTTCCCCTGAATGCATTTTTCAGTCTCAAATAAAAAAAAAAAATCATCAACATCATTTTGGGGTACACGTAAGATTGAGTTAAAATACTGATAATGACTTGCAGTCTACTGTATTAAAGTCTTACTGCAATTAAACACTATTGGAAGCATTAAAATCGTGAGTTAATTACACATGCCATTCAAAACATTATGAAAGCTGTATTTCTGATTCATTCACTGCACAGAGGATTGTTACTAGAACATTTCTAAACTGGAAAATGTAACTCTTACAATTAGTTCTGCTACTGGTCCTGGATAAATGTTTCATTAAACATATTTACAACCTTACTCCCAAGAGGTTTTTCAGATCCTAAATAATTATGCAATGAATAAAAATTAATACCTAAACCATAATGTATTAGTTCTGTACAAGAAACTACGGACAACTATCATCACATGACAAAATTATTTTGATACATGATGGACTACAGAGTACTCATTGTTCGTCAGTAACAGAAAAAGTCGGAAACTTAAACATCTGTACCAGTAAGGCATAGAGTGCAAATCAGAAGACCCAAGAAACACTAAATTCTCCACTAACTCATTGTGAACTTGGTGCCTCAGATTAAATTTATCTGCTTCTTATCACATGCAAATCAAGCAAGTCTCAGTTTTACCGTGGGTCTTACTGCATTTGAGGGTTGATGATGTCTTCCAAAAATTATGAGTAATAAGGGAATATCAGTGGTGGTTAGAAGAAAGAAAGACACCACATAACTGGAAAAGTTTTAACAACAACAAATCCCCTTCTCTCCCCAAACAGACAAGAAACCCCACCCACATCACAACCAATCACCAAAATAAAGAAGCTTTAAATGCATATAAGGATGCAAATAAAGTTTTTTGACATGCCCTCTCATTGGCACCTGCAGATACATTTCTTATTATTATCAAGCTAGTATCATTATGGACCAAAATCAACACAAAAGAGAAAAAAAAAGCCCAATGGCTACAAGCAGATCACCAATACAATTATCAAACCTATATAATTATTAAAGATACTGTCACTTTTGCTGTCACCTTCCTTTCTTGCAAACTGCTCAGGAAGCCAGAATCACTCTAGGAGCAGCATCACGTTCCTAAGAAGCCTGTTCCTCAAGGTCACATGAAGTCCCAACTCATTCATGACCACATTCCCAAGATCCAGGTGCTCCATTCTGTGACCAGCATGTACTTAATCACCTACAGATGGGCAACAACTGGGCATCTAGAGAAGAGCAGGAAAGAGATTATGCACAGGTTGCCACATCTGAGGGATCACTGGGGAAGAAAGCCTCACAGTCTTACCTACTTTCATTGTTTGTTAGTCTACCTACTCCCACAGTATGTTCAGACATATGCCCACCTGAATGTCATTTCAGGGCACATGAAGGAGAAGCTGGTGATTTGGAATCCCCAGCATGGATTTATCATGGCTAAATCATGCATGATCAATGTGATTGTTCCCTCTCATAAAATGATGGGATTTGTGGATGAAAGGAGATCAGTGGTATCACCTACCTGAATTTTATCAAGTCTCAACAATGTCTCCCACAGATATTTGCACCTAATGTAAGTTACAGTCTAGATAACAAAAACCTTGTCTCTATCTAGGCTTGAACAGTAGCTGTTAATGGTTCATAATCTGCCCATAACCTGGTTACAAGCGGCTAGGTTAGGGACCGCATCCCATTTAATCTCTTTAACAGCAACCTGGCAGAGTGTACAGTACAATCAGTAAGCCTGCAAACAACACCAGGCTTCGGGGTGCAGCTGATAGACTGGAAGGTAAGGTTGCCATTCAGAATGACTTAAATATGGCTGACAGAAACATCATGAGAGCACAGCCTGAACTCCAACTGGTGAATAGCTCTGCTGAAAACAACCTGGGAGCCCTGAAAGATGGTAGGCAAGACATTAATCAGCAGCCCACCCAGCAGCAATGGGAGCTAGCAGCATCCTGGGCAACAGAAGCACAGCCAGCAGACTAAGGGAAGCAACTGTTCTGCTTCATGTATGATCTACTGGTCTGGTATCTGGGCTACCGAGTCTAGTTTTGGATCCCCATTATGAAGCACCAGCCACCTGGAGCAAGTTCAGCGAAAAGCCACAAAGACATCTGACGGCTGCAGCACCTGCCCTGCGAGGAGAGGCTGAAGACATTGGGGTTGTTCAGCCTGGAAAAAGCTTTGAGGCACCCAACAGCAAATTTCCAATATTAGTAAATTACTAAAAAAGTGCAGCCAGGCTTTTTACCAAGGTGCATGGGGGCAGAACAAGTCAACAGAAACCAGGGAAGCTACAAATTTTTATTAGATATGGGGAAAAAAAATCATATGAGGGTAGTCAAGTATCGGAACAGGTGCCCTGAAACATAGTGGAATCTCTGTCCTTGGAGCTTTTAAAGACACAACTAAACAAAGCCCTGTGCTGCTTGTTCTGATCTAATGAGTCATGACACTGCTTTGGGCAGAAGGATGGACTGGAGACCTCAAAGTCTCTTCCAAAATTAATGAGTCTACAAATACATATTCGAATTGCGTACATACGCACATTTAGGCTCAATGTCCAGGAAGACAAGAGAAACTTCAGGCATACTCAAAAAATGCTGTAAAAATTACCTATGTACATGCAGTACACTAACTGCCTAAACAATTCTCTGAATTGTATGCACTTATGCAGATCAAAAGAATTGCATATGCATGTATTTATTTCATCATGTGACTGAGAAGGGCCCAACAGAACACGTCCTTCAAAAGCCTCTACAAAGTTACTTGACTTACTGAGCCAGGAAAACTGAACAACCTTAACCACAATTAATCCTAATTCACTTCTTAGCACTGCAGCTGTGAGGGTGGAAGCCACCAAAACCAAAAGCTAATTATAATTAGGAAGAGACTACAGGTACAGCATACACTTCATGGCTAATACAGCAGTCCCTAATGCAGTTAAAGAATTCTGAATACAATGCTGCTCAATGCTGTACCAGGTAATTCCGTTAAGTCAAGGAGCATACTTCCATTGTTGCTATATGCTGTTTGCGGCTTCACTAAGGCCTAATAGTCAGACAAAATATTACTCAGAAATATAAGCCGCAAACCGCTTACAATAAAAGGACCATCAGTTTGCAAAACAGTTTTCATTACTTCTTTCTCCGGCTTTCCAGGGGCACAAAGAATTATTACTTGTGGCTACAATCCAGCCTTTAGTTGGAACCAAATTTCTTTCTGCAGGGCTTTCATGAATAGAAAAGGTTGTAGCATTCAGGAGTTGGAATTAAGGGTGAAAAAAAAAAAACAAACAACCCAAAACAGAAATCCAGGCCAAATAACCACATACAAACACCACACACAAACCTTTTTACCACAGGAGGAGGAGAAGAATAGAGTATTTCACAACTCTACAAGTCAGCCAAAATTTAAGGTGAATTTCTCAATTCCAACAGTCCTGCTTTCAGTTGAAGAGCAGCTACTAAAATTCAACACTTTTTCCTTGTGAGGCTGTTATAGGTTCTTTCCCACTTGACAAGAGTATCTTTCCGAAAAACAACAACAAAAAAGCCAAACTACTGCCTACCCTCCAGGTGAACAGTGCTGAGTCAGATGACGCTGATGAAAGCTGTGCAGGTCTATACTTATCTCTTTTCCACAAACAAGTCAGGGCAAAGTTATAGTACAGACAAAAGATCATGAAAAAACAAGCTATGGAGTTTCTATTTGTAGAAGCCACACACTTTTTCTAGTTAAGACGTCCCTCAATACAGTAATTCCACCATTTGCGGAAAGAGTCTAAGAGTAAAAGGCCCAACAAGAGCCAAAGTAAAAAATAACTGGAATTATTTTCAAGTCAGTCCCAATTATTTAAGCACATATATTAAGTTAAAAACCAATTATGAATAAAACATCACTGTTTTGTTTTCTTTGCACTCTCACAAGAGGAGAATTAACACCAAGGCTGACCTAAGAAATGTGAAAAGGTTCTGCTTACCTTTGCTACCACCAATTTTGCTAATATATGAAGGACACCAGCCAACCATTTCCACAAGAGTCCACCACTGTCTTTTGGTTAACCTTTCAGGCATTGTGCTTTCTTCCTTTGAACTTAAGCAATGTAGGGATGAAAATGTCTGGAATCAAATTGCTGACCATTTCATTAAAGAGCCAAACTAAGATGGGATCACTGACCACCACCCTAAGATGGGTAACCTGACAGTGAATCTTAGTACTTTAGGGGATTATGGGTTTTGTTCCTATTTTAGCTCTCTAGAATGGTGTGAGCTGTCAAAACACTACAAATGCAACACAACAGTCAGAAAGCTTCCTATTATAATGATTCTTTATGGATAAAGCTTCGGGAGATGTCAATCTCCATAGTTACTGCTTTGCTTTGTTTTACCAGTATTTTATTACATAGAGTGTATCTACTGAAAACATTGGTCGGTTATTTCCTTTGGTTTGGCTTCAGCTTTGCTGCCATTGTTTTCACTGTAACAGGTTGTTTCTGGACACAAAGTTGTACAGCTGTCCTTCACACAAAAAAAAAACACCGATGCACAAATGTGTCCTAACTCCTTCTGTACCTTTTTAACACTCAAAGGGACAAGTGTATGATTTTACTGTAATCACTGCAAGCTCTGCCTATGTTAGCTTTTCAGATTATATTCCACACTACTTTTCAGCCAGATAATTAACAAGGTTTGACAAGAAAGTTTAACTGAAAGACTGATTTCGGTTTAGAATCAGAAGAGGGATGCTGACATCTGGGAAATAATGACAGAGAAAGGTAAGCGAAAAGCATTACAACACATTACATAACATCATAAAGTAATGTTTTGATATTAACCATGAGATGTTGTGGATTTAACTGCGATCCCAGAAGCTGACGAATCTCTTCCGAGACGAGCTGAGAGTCTAGGTTACTCAAGGAATTTGTCATGAAATCCAGGAACTCTTCCTGGGAGTGGGTACTCTGGAAAGCCAACAGAAGTTCTAAATACATCTATTATTAAATATATTAGTCAGAAGAAAATAGCTGTGAGCTAACACTCAGCTTTAAGACTTTAAGGCACAGAGGACAATAGCAGCTGTCACTGCGATCTGCAGAATTGCTGCATTAAAAACAAAAACCACAAAAAAAAACAACAAAACAAAACAAAAAAAAACAAAAACAAAAACACAAAACAAAAGTCTAGGCTGTATCTTCACCAAGACACTAACGCAGCCTATACAAAGCCTGAGGAATGAGCAAGATTTGGTCAGTGGTAGTGGGCAAGGTGAAAAAGATACTGTTAGGTTGGCGAGAAAGATTTGAGGAGGCAGCAAAAGACTATCTCTACCACTTAATGCACCCAACCAGTATCACCAACCTGAAGCCACTCTACCTTTGTCTATCTGAAATCTATCAAGGAAAACTAGGAATGTAAATACATGGAAAATACAATCTTACTGTGACAGTTTTATCAGTGAAATACCTTGTGCCCAAAGGTGAACCTACCTCATGGTTGGCTTCTTACCACCATACCACACTTTCATAGAATCATAGAATAATTAGGGTTGGAAAGGACCTTAAGATCATCAAGTTCCAGCCCCCCTGCCATGGGCAGGGACACCTCACACTAAACCGTATCACCCAAGGCCTCATCCAACCTGGTCTTGAACACTGCCAGGGATGGAGCAGTCACAACCTCCCTGGGCAACCTATTCCAGTGCCTCACTACCATGTCCAGAAAGAGCTGTCAAGAGATCCCTAGACACAACAGAAGAAACAGGTTCTACACTGCAGATACATATAAATATACTGCTTACACACTATGCTCTGAAACACCTTTGGATACCCAGAATATGCAGTTGCCTTCTAAACCAGAAAATATCATGGCCTAATTTATAACAAAAAACTCCTCCAAAAAACGGGAAGGGCACTGACAACTATAGAACAACCATCTTTCAGGGTTTTCTGAATCTCTGGAGGACAAATATATTCCCCTTGAGATAACTTCACAAGTCCAAGATCAAACCTAATCCATTGCACGTAACCATTATTTTTCATGGGCTTGCAATGCATTCACAAGACCACAATCAAGAAAACACTCAAAAATGCAACCAGGTGTGATGAACATATCAATACCTTTAATAACAACATTCCCTGTCCTGTATTCTTGAAAAATCTCTTTCAGAAGGTCGAGGATTAAAAGCAAACATTAAGACTACACTACACACTGCTAAGCTGCTTTTTTCAAGTGTCTGAATTCCAAAGATAGCTATAACCTGTCCAACTGCATTGTTTTACCTGAATTTTGTGACTCATAAGTAAGAAGTAGCGTAAGAACCAACATATTTTCACTTGTAATCCAGAGATTTCAACTCTTTAGCAAAAGACAAAGATAATGCACCAGGTAAATACATAAAAAAAACATTACATGCCTGAATTAATTTCAGGAATATATTCTGGTATGCATTTGCTTTGATTTTCCTTTCCCTCTCACTTCCAAACCATAACATATGCTAGATTCTCTCAGTTCTTAACTTCATTAATCTTGAAAGGCTTGAATTTAAACATTCCCAAATGTTCAAGCTTTCCCAAAAGCTTAAGAAACTAGGTATTAAGAATTGCAATTATACACTAAGAAACTTTCCAAGTGCTGGAACAAAATAAAGCAAAAAAAAAGTAAGATTTAAAAACCATCTTCCCTTCCAATGTGCAAAACCAATCTTAGCACAGCTGATACACTGAGTAAAAACTGTTGAAATTTATAAATTATTAATGTAAAAATCATTATTGTACCTTCAGTCACAGTCTACTAAAAAAGATAAAGTCTGATTTAATCAATCTTTTCAGATCTATTGCTTTGCTTGTTTCTCCCCTTTGAAAGGCCTTACAAAAGCTTGGGGAGGAAAAAAAAAAAAGCAATAGTGAAGTAAAGATTTAGAAAACTAACTTCCCTACTGAGTTATTTCAAAATCACTTCAGGACAGAAGAAAAAATCATGGCTGGAAATTTCCATGTTATTTCTTGGTTTTCTCTCACGTGCCCTTTGCGTGGGCTTTCCTGGGACATGTCCAACATTCACAGCTATTCCAAGCAACAGAGCTGGGATTTCACAGTTACTGCAACTGATGCAAGAAGCCTCGTAGGAATTATCTCACTTTATATTAACCAATTATTTTTAACTGAGCATTTAAGACCCATAAAGCTTTTTTTCCAAATATGAGAAACCCAGAATGTTAAAATCTAAACAATGTTGTCAGGAACTGTTTAAGTACCTACTACTTAGAATTTCTTTAGCCACAAGAAATTATTCATAATTGTTTCTGAATCCTTTAAAGGAAATATCAGGAAGTTGTATGTCAAGCACTACAGAAAAGTTAAGCCAGGATGACCAAACTTTTACAGAACGTCAGTCTATGCAAACCTCTCAAAAAAAACTGAGATGACAACGAGTGATATCTCCTGAACATCAAAGAAAATTTTTTCAAAAAAAAGGCAACCCCTCCACCCTCCCCAGAAAAACAAAACAAAAAAACAACAAAAAAAAAAATCCCCAAACAAGCAAAAACAAACCACACAACAAAAAACAACCAAAAGCCAAATGCTGAAAACAGCTGGCAAAAACATGAGTACAATCTGTACTTCAGAAAAGTCAATAAAATCGTTACTCATCTATATGACTTAACATCAAAGTTACTGCTGCTATACCTAAAAGCCTATGTGACAAAAGAATTAAACCAGGATTACATTTGATATTTGCACGGTGATTAGGTGGTAAGAGAGAGTAATTTCTTCACGTGCTACTAACACATGAAAATAACCAGAGAAACAAATACAGAAAATCCACAGTGACTTGAACAAAATTATTAAGTAAAGAAAATCTAAACCTGAGTGTGACACAGGCTTTATTTAACCTCACTGATTATGCAAGATTAGACACTATAATTGTCCTGCTAGGGGAGAGCCACCAATGAAGTTTCATGCAACTCTTTCCAACCACAGCTAATTCGATGGTGCTTAACATAACTAAGAACATTTATGAAACCCCTAGAGAACCAGATTTCAACTGTGTCATTTTAATTAATGACCTACCAGGCATCACCATACCATACTCCTTCAGCTCAAATGCAGCACTTGCAAGTTGCCTCATCAGGCTGAGAACAACCTGCCTGCAGAATGATTAGCACAGCGAGACTCAGGACTACAACCAAAGGCTACAGTAATACAGCTCTAATCTCCACAGAAGTCAGACGCTGCCTTTGGCAACTGGATCGGTCTCTTGGAGACCAACTTGTTTACTTTATATTGATTATCTAATTAAGTCCAAATTAAGCAGTTTGTGCTTAATTTCTGCGTGCCCCAGAAAACAGGTGTTAACACAAACAATATGCAAATAAAGTACTGGAGCCTAGTTTTACGTCTCTGAAACTCAGTTTGTACAAGTTATTTGAGCATCCAAGCTCTAAAGCATGTATCCTTTTTCTGATTCTTCCTCCACTGGTTGCTAATTTATTTTTTTTTTTATATATATATAAAGGCTTCTTCAGAAATTATAGCATCCTGCTGATTTTTTCTTGAAAGCACCTAACAATTCTGGACAACTGTAATGGCTTTTCCCTTTCCATCTTCAACATAGTGTTTAAAAAAAAAAAAAACACAACAAAGTAACAAAAAAGAGAAGACCTGTTTTATAAAAGACTATGAGCCAGCTCTGTTCAAAACCGCAGCTAAAAGTTCCTCACCTACTGCTGTTCATCACTTGTACCCTTCATTTAAATAAGAGCCTCACCACAGAAAACACGGCCCACAGCTTCAACGTGACATCTTGCCTGAGAAGAAAAATTATTCAGGTAATTAAACACCACAGGACTGGGCACTTCACCAATGATACAGAAGACTGTGCTATCCTTTAATCCATGACAGAGCTTACACTTTAAAGCTGTATGCAAGACCAGAGACATAGACTGCAAACTTTCCAGCCTTCTCTCGCATTAAATACTGGTTATGCTCTCAGCACTGTAGTCAAAGAATGCTAGATTTCATTCACATTAGCCAGTATACTGTGTGAACTATCAAAAATTGTTATATTATCCTGTAAATTAAAACAATTTAGCTCTGGTAAGTAAAAAATTGAACCGAACTGCCCAGGTTCTAATATATGAGCATGCATCTATTTCCACGGCACTTCCTTTTGGCAGGTAAAAGGTTAACATAAAATGGGTAGCACAGATCATTTTGAACACTTCTGCTACTTACACGACAAGTTAATATGAGATGTAGATTTCAGTTTAATCTGCCTTCTCCAACAGTTTATACTCCAAGTGTTTCTTTAGTCATAACAATCCTGTAGCAAAGTAACTAGAGCCTAAACTTTAATGATGTGCCCTATTTGATGGAATAAATAGCTGAAGTGGCTATTTAAACCATATGGGTAATTTACATCAAGTACTGAGTAAAAACATCACAAAAAAATAAACAGGAAGTTTGTGTATATGCAGCAGTACTAAGACTTAAGCATCAATTTTCAAAATTCTGTGTTTGTCCAGGCAACACCAAAAGAACACCAGGACTCCCCTAGGAAGGGACGCTCTCTTGCCCCATCCTGCCACTACCATTCCACGTACCTTTATTTGTAATCCATCACACTCATCTCCAACTCTCAGAACAGGAAAGAACTGGAAGCATGTCCCAGTTATGCTATGGATTCATAGGGTGACCAATATCAAGTCTTGGCTGTTGCCGTGCCTTGAAAACAGCTATAATCCTTCTCTGTGTGTGCAGGATCTTTTGAGCCCATGATTTTCAGAATTCTGACAAGCTTGTCTTTAAAAAGGATTTAAGGCCTTAGCTGACTGGTATCATATGGGAGCAGACTATAAGGAATAAAGCCCAACGTAAGAAAGATTTTGTAGTGAAAATTTCCATGAACGCACAAAATTAAGCAAATAAAACCACAAAACTATTTTTAGAGTAACATGCTGCAATTTCTATCATAGAATAAAGGGTCTGTGGTAGGCCAAAATTTATATCACTACAATAATTGCTAAGTGACTATCTTTATTTTAGATGGATTATCGCAGAGCCTAATGCATGAACACGGCTTGGAAAAATAATATCCATTAATGCAACTTCTATGCACAGGCCTTTGCAAACTTAGAAACTGCCTTTTAACCATGTTATTAGTGATTGATAATGTCTGTAAAACACTTCATCAGGTTACCTGTTTGCTCAGAGGCCTGTTATCTTACTAGAAGACTACATGGCTTCAAAAATTACTGTAGAGAATCAAGCAAATAGAAAAATAAACCCCAAACTTGGTATCTGTCAAGCACAAAGGCAACACCTGTATCCAAGGGAATCCTTGAGCTCCAGCTGCCTGGAGAGAGTATTCTGGAGAAGCACCACTGCAAGCTTTCCCCATCATGGTCATCTCCTGGCACCTTCTCCTGGCTGCTGCCAGTAGAAGTTTCAGTGTGCCATGGTACAGCACTTTTAATGTTCTCGTAGGTGCTCTTTACAGTAATTCAGAATGCATACAGGCAGACACTATGTAAAAACCTAAAGTATATAATCTGAGATGGTTGAGCATTTTGACAGACTCATACCGGTTACCGCTAACTGCTCTAAGACCATTTAAAGAGCTTCGAGAACTGTTTCCTATTCCACCACCAACAGTAACCAAATCATTAACACAAAAGAAGACTGTTCTCTTACTCTGTTATTATTTACCTTGACTGACAGGGAGAAAGCACTTCATCATCCTTCCAGCCAGGTTATTTCAAGCCTTCAAGCAATCATCCCACAATCTACATCTTAACTTGTCTGGATCTGTGAACCAGCAGTACTCCATAGACACAAAATTATGCTTATTATTTATCTCAGCATGTTAATCAGTAGGTATTACAGAAATAAAACAGTACAGTACACATGCTGTCACTCCTGATCACCTGAGACTCGATTTTGGTCCCTCTGAAAAGAGGGAAAACTTCAGTTTCTCTACAAGAAAGCCTTTAATTTCACAGTTTCTTCACATTTATTTTAAATCAACATCACTCCAAACGCAGCATCTGATACACTGAAGGACAAATGTGATGCCCACAGGAAACACCACCATGACTGACCTACTTAAAACTACAAAAATACGTGTTTACTTTCTTCCCAGGACCAATTATGCAGCGATTCTCAGAAAATGCCCAGAAGCACACGAAGAAACTGGACCTGCAGCCTTCCCCTTCACTGCAGCCCACCGCACACCGAGTTACTTTAAACACTGCCAAACCCTCCACGGAAACCGCACAGCCGGTGGGTGACAAGCACCAAAGGTACGGCAGCTTCAAACCAAACCAAGCCAGTGACAGAAGAGAAAGTGGTGGTCCCAACCGGGGACCCGGGGCTGCTGACAGGAGCCGGGGGGCCCTCAGCCAGCTCCCGCCGCACCTCACACTTCCCTCACAGGAACTTCAAGGAAAACCCCTGGTAAGAGCCAGCGAGTGCCCGGACAAGGGAAAGGCGACCAGCCGGTGGGATGGCGGCCGGGGCAGCACCTGTCCCGCTCCCCCCGCTGCCCGCCAGCGCTGTAAGGTTAAAACGGAAGAAGAAAACGATAAAAAAGGAGAAGTCAGCCGTTTCTGTTTGAAGCCCCGGGCACAGCCATATGAAACCGGAAGCCCACGGTACCGACTTCGGGCCTCCCGCTGCCGGCCGGGGCGCGGCGATCTGTGCCACCCGCGCACCAATCCCCCCCCACGCCCGCCCAGTTATGTAACGAGCGGTACTGGCCCCCTCAGCCCTCCGAGGCGGCGGCGAGGAGACCCGTGCCTGCCTTCCCCTCCGCTCCCCGCCGATGGCCTGCCCGCAGGTACCTGTCCCGCAAGCGGAATCGCGGGAAAGACGGAGCCCAAGGGCTACCTCCCGCCACCCTCCCGCCCGTGCCACCTGCTCCAGGTGTCATGCAGCACCGGCCGCCCTCCGCCGAGCCCCCCGCAGCTGCCCCGCCAAGGAGGGGAGACGCGGGGCACCCACGGCGAAGAGGAAGAAGAGAAGTCGAAGCGCCTTCCCCCCCCCCAACCCCCCCGCCCCGGGTGAACCCTCGCTCTACCGCCTCCTCCCCGGAGCACAACAACAAACGCGGCGGAGCTCGGCGTGCGGAGCGGGAAAGTCCCCGCAGGCGGTGGGGGCACCTCGCCGGCCCCCTAGCCGACCCCTCTCCGCTCCCCGCCCCGAAGCCGCATGTAACGAAAATAATAAATAAACAAATCACAACGCACCCCTCGTGTCCTCCTGGGCTGCGGCGCTCCGGGGCCCGCATGCAGCGGGGAACAACCGAGGTGCGGGAGGGCAGCAACCCCCCCCCGTCCCGGCCACCCACCGGGAGGGGCAGGGATGGAGCCGGGAGGGCGGGAGAAACCACACTGCGCTCCGGAGCCACACAACCGAATTTCCTCCGCCAGCCGGCGAGCGAGGAGCTTCCCCCGCTCGGTGCCGGCGCTCTGCGGTTTGTTCTCTTTCTTCTGCCTGCCCCCGACCCTCCCCTTCAAAGTACGGCGGCTACCTCGCGGCGCTGGCCTCCGGTACCTGTGCGGGAGGTGCTCCCTGGCGGCCCCGGCCGCAACCAGGAAGAAGCGGCGAGCAGGACGGGACCCCACCCGGGGCGAGGTGGGAACGGGAGCCCATTATCATGCGCTGGGCGGGCACCGCTGTCCCGCCAGGTGAAGAGGCTGGGGGGATTGCCCCACTAGGAGCTGAGTTCGCTACAGCGAGGCGAGTGCAGACAACGTGCCTGCCGTGTCCGCCAAGCTGCTCGACGCCCTCCCGGGCCTGCCCGCTGCGGGCCGGTAACTTGTCCCCCTGGTTCGGCCTAGTGGAGCTTTAGTAAACCTGAGTCCGGGAGGGGAGGAACCAAAGCTACCTGCAAGTTTAGAGTCAAAGTCATGCGGCCGCAACAGCGAGCGAGGAACTTTGTGCTCTGCCCTGTCCGAATCACCGGGAGCAACTCATCGGTTCAACGGCAATGGCACCCCAATTAGATGGGGCTTCCTGAAGCTACGTGACTTGGTGGGGCTGGAGCGTGAGGGCAGGCAAGCTTCGACCACCTCTGTGGGATGAAGCCTTCACAGCATGAGCCGTGAGGGTGGGCTGTTTGGAGTTCAGAGGGAAAGGTTAGGGTTGAAAGGGACCCTAAAGTTCATCTAGTTCCAACTCCCTGCCTTGGGCAGGGACATGTGCCACTAGACCACATTGCTCAAAGCACCATCAAACCTGGCCTTGAACACTTGCAGGGGTGGGAGATCCGCAACTTCTCTGGGCAACCTGTGCAGTGTCTCATAGTCTCCTTCATTTGCAGGGCAGTCCACGTTTATGAATGTTTTGGTAGAATAATACTTGTTTCCATTTTGTGTGAAAACAAAAATGTAGGAACTGAATTTATTTACAGTTGCTTTTTTTAAGAAGTCATTTTATCTGGGAGGTTCATTGGCAATTAGTGTATTTATTTATTGCACTTTCTCAAGTGCATCATGTTTAAAATTCAACAGATGGAGAGTTATTAAGTCAGTTACCCACTAATTCCTCAATATGTAAATCTTATTTGGGTTGCTGTTCATCTTTGAAGATGGAGGAGGTTTTAGAAAAAATATTTTGGGTCAGATTATGAGCTCTGGTGTCTTACGGATAAAGAGTTATTAGGATGAATATTTCCATTGTATGAAAGGAACATCCTTCCAGTAGTTCCTTACAGTGGAAAGTGAGAAGTTTGCAGTGTTGGTCTCTATGACAAGTCTGAAGACTACCATATAGTATACTAAAGCCTGCAGATAAACCACTGGAGTGTCAGTTACAAAAGGTCACAGAAGGAAGGAAGGATTCCAGAGGAAAAGAATAGATGAAATACCACCATTATGAACAATCCAAAGTCTAGGAATTTTATATTAATAATACAGAAAATACTGCTTAGAATCACTCTCTTTCCTCACCCTCCTTCATTGGCAAAAAGTTACTGCTTTCTTCCCTTGGAAACTTGAGGAGCACTTTAAATGAGTGTGATAGCTGACCTTTATGGGTAGCTTTACTTTTAAATGGTAACTTTGTTAAAAAGCATAGTAAAAAGCCAACATTTTTCAACTTTAAAAGACAACACTCAGTTTCAGTCTGCAGGTGGTCATGTCTTTTTTGCATAAAATCTCAGGGAAAATTAGATTCAAATTCTCTCACTGACTGCACTCTCAGAAAGCAGATGCATAAATCACGGTGGAGTCTAGAACTTCAATCTTGCATACTTTCGTATTACATGTACCTTTGAGCTAGAAAAATGATCCTGCACGTATTGGGTTCTGTATTTACACGTGAACATACCTTTGCACACAGATGTGCATACAGAAATAATGCATTTTAATATATATGCACATAAATACCTGTGTGTATTTGTGTCTGCATGCAATTCGGCACTGTTACTCTGTTGAGGCTTAAAGGTGTATAAAAGGAAAGGTGAGGAAAAGACATAACTGCAGGATGTGGATTGTCATACAGTCTGTGGAAAAAAGATTGAAAAAATACTGCATTTATACAGCGGTGTTAAATGGCATAGCTGCATCAGTTTGTAGCTTCCCTCATTGCTCCAGGATTTTTATATATAGGCAGATGTCAGTATGCTTATTTACATATACTCATTAAACTTCTGTAAAAATGCTAGAATCACTGGACAGCACTGGTAGCTAGAAACATTAACATTCTGGTTTGTCCCTTATAATTCTGCTACTAATGAATGCCAGCTCCTGGAAACCCTGCACAGAGAAGGCAGGTGTGTATGTTCAACGGCAGTGTGTCTGAATCTTGCAAGCCAGTATTGTTTCTTCTTCTGCTTGCTTCCTGTTGCATGGAGAAAGGAAAAATGTCATCTTCTTTTTAAAATGCTCCACACACACAGTTTAACCCCAGCTCTTTTGGGCCACTGTAAAGAGCTCTACCTGAATAAAGGACACTATGAAAACAAGTGACACAGGGAAGTTAATCTTGGTATTTTTTTACAATTAACTGTACAGCAAAACGTTGTTTGAGTGCAAGTCAGAGAATGGGATAACAGAAAAGAGAATTTGCATGCTATTTCGTATGCACTTTTGTACTAGAATTGGCCATTTATTATTATTAATGAGAAACAATTGACCTCCTTGGCCAATAGGTTAGACTTATTAGGGAAACTGTAGTTTGGGTATGAAAGCTGCATAATGGATAACCAGACCAATGTCATATAAACTCAAAGAAGGATTTCATTGAAATTCACAGGGTGCTATTGAATTAAGAGGAAAGAACAGCTAGCTACTTTCAAGAACTGAAAATGGTAAATGGCAAATTGCGGTAATAAGGAACCATCATTGAGACAGTGGTGATTGCTGATGCAAAGTTAATGATACCAAGCCCTATATGCAGAGGAAACAGTCTAGACCCAATTATGAACTCATTTGATTTTTTTCATGAATGGACCTTCAGTGAACTCCAGATGATAACACTTTCATTTAAGTCTTAGAATTGTCTTAATTATAAAGGTTTATGAGGTTGCTGTATTTCATAAAACCTTTTATGATGTGTATTTCATAAACCCTTTGGATATATATGAGTAGTTGAAAATAACAAGACAATGCTTACCGTACTTTTATAAGGAGAATCCGAACAAGTTCTTGATACCTTTTTTTTCATGAGAAGACTTTGATACAAGAGCATCATCTCAGCACATGCTTGTTTGAGTAATCTCAGACTGTTTATGCAGGCAAACAGAACACAATTATCAACAGATGCTGAGATCTAGAAACAAACTGGGAGCTATGTGTTAATAATTGGCTAACCCCAAAGTTAGAGTTGGTTGCTGAGAATTTTCTGTATGGTCATGGTGGCTAAGCTTAGGAAGACCTTAGAAAAATGGTTCAAAATATGTCCTTCTTCAGCAAATACCTGTGAAAGGAGCAATGAAAAAGCCACTGTTTCTGAAGCTTTTGGGTCTTCAAAAAATTACATTTTTGTTTTCTAAATGAACCGTGAGAACTGAGGAGGTGTTCTGCAGACAGGGGGACAGGCCCTCTTCAAAAATCTTGCCATAACTCATAGTTTCTTACCAACCATGGGTATTTAGGCAGATGACCTCACCGTAAATATGCATTGGAAAGAAAATCTTTCTCATGGTCAATGAGTATTCCCTACTGGATGAAGACAGCAGTTGAGTGAATGACAGTTTAACAGATATTGACAGCCCTTGTTATATCCTTGTCTGAATGAGAAGGTAGCCATTTACAGAAATACCACCGTTTAAAGATTTGAGTGATATTACTTTTTAGAGCAGAAAAAAACAATGATAAAATAGGAATTTTTGTTCTGAATTGTTTCCCTAAATATTTTATCTTCAAATTCTAAATGATTTTTCATGAAATTAATGTTATTTTTGAAGATACTATTTTATCATAAATAAATAATATAATTAATATTAAGATAATTAATTATGAAACAGTTCTTCCCTGTGAGAGTGGTGAGACACTGGCACAGGTTGCCCAGAGAAGCTGTTGCTGCTCCATCCCTGGCAGTGTTCAAGGCCAGGTTGGATGGGGCTTTGAGCAACCTGGTCAACCCAAACCATTCTATGATTCTATGATTTTTATGACACCACCAGTATCCTGTTTGCTGAAAAAGATCAAAAAATTGTTATAGTAGCACAGGACTGTGAAGATGAACATAGCAAAATTTCAAACTTGTTTTCTCCATTTTGTAGTTTTTTGTCTCTGTCTAATTGTTGCCTCTGACTACCCTTTTTTCTGTAAAACTGATCATCTCACAGGATAATTCAAATAGATCTCATGTACTGCTGCAGTATCGGTTAGAAAAGCCCTATAATAAAAGGAGGTTTTACTCTTGTTTCTTTTAACATGAACATTCCAGCTGATGGAACAGTTAGTAAAAAATATTTGATGTGTTTAAATGCTATTAAGCACGTTACCATGTTTATGGTTTTCACTAGCACTTAACCAGTAGAGAAAGATGGTCGATCTGTGTGGTTAATTTTCAAGTGAATGAATGGAAAACAAGCCTATATATAAATACCTCTTCACTTACTTATACAAATCAAAGTGCCTGACCAATTTGGTGGCCTTCTATGATGGGGCTACGGAACTGATGGACAGGGATAGAGCAGTTGATGTCATCTACCTGGACTTGTGCAAAGCGTTCAACACTGTCCCACACAACATCCTTGTCTCTAAATTGGAGAGACATCAATTTGATGGATGGACCACTCAGTGGATAAAGAACTGGCTGGATGGCCGCACACGCAGAGTTGTGGTCAATGGCTCAATGTCTGGCTGGAGACCAGTAACGAGTGGTGTCCCTCAGGGATCAGTGCTGGGACCGGTCTTGTTTAACATCTTTGTTGGTGACATGGACAGTGGGATTGAGTGCGCCCTCAGCAAGTTTGCTGATGACACCAAGCTGTGTGGTTCGGGTGATACGCTGGAGGGAAGGAATGCCATCCAGAGGGACCTTGGCACGCTTGTGAGGTGGGCTGATGCCAACCTTATGAAGTTTAACCATGCCAAGTGCAAGGTCCTACACAAGGGTTGGAGCAATCCCAGGCACAGCTGCAGGTTGGGCGGAGAAGAGATTCAGAGCAGCCCTGCAGAGAAGGACCTGGGGGTGTTGGTTGATGAGAAATTGAACATGAGCAGGCAGTGTGCGCTCGCAGCCCAGAAAGCCAACTGCATCCTGGGCTGCATCAAAAGGAGAGTGACCAGCAGGTCAAAGGAGGTGATCCTGCCCCTCTGCTCTGCTCTTGTGAGACCTCACTTGGAGTGTTGTGTGCAGTTCTGGTGTCCTCAACATAAAAAGGACATGGAACTGTTGGAGCAAGTCCAGAGGAGGGCCACGAGGATGATCAGGGGACTGGAGCACCTCCTGTATGAAGACAGGCTGAGAAAGTTGGGGCTGTTCAGCCTGGAGAAGAGAAGGCTCCATGGAGACCTCATAGCAGCCTTCCAGTATCTGAAGGGGGCCCACAAGGATGCTGGGGAGAGAGTCCTCATTAGGGACTGTAATGATAGGACAAGGGGTAATGGGTGAAAACTTAAACAGGGGAAGTTTAGATTGAATATAAGGAGGAAATTCTTTGCTGTTAGGGTGGTGAGGCACTGGAATGGGTTGCCCAAGGAAGCTGTGAATGCTCCATCCCTGGTGGTGTTCAAGACCAGGTTGGATAGAGCCTTGGGTGAGACGGTTTAGTGTGAGGTGTCCCTGCCCATGGCAGGGGGGTTGGAACTAGGTGATCTTAAGGTCCTTTCCAACCCTAAATGTTCTATGATTCTATGATTCTGTTCTCACTAATTACTTAAAGATGCATGGAAACACACATATATGCATATGATACATGCGTATCTCTTGTTTCTTAGGCCATTCTAAGAATGTGGTAAAAGCTTCTGTGGGCATATGGGAAAGTAACCTGAAGAGGGACAGAAATGGCTATATCCAGTGCTATTGAACATCTGTTCTACTCATTTTTACCTTTCCACTTACTACAGCTTGGCTCTTACATTGCATGTTGCTCAGAACTGGGACTTCTCTTTAGGGTGACTGACAGCACTTCCTCTATTTCAGTATAAGCATTTTTAAAATAGCAGTCCTCGCTCTGCTCAGTGTCAGAGGAAGTCTGTTTGTCTGTGTCTCCATTTGCAATACCTATTTTCTCAATCCAACACCTGCAGTGCATGGAAGCGCTGGTTTATTTCTGATGCCAGTTTATGGGAGCCGTTTGGAGAAATCATCTTTATTCCAGAGATTCAACAGCCCTAACTGCTTATCAGGCCGAACCTGGAAACAAATGTTACATGTGGGGCTGTCCAGGTGGAAGTCCTTTTACTTTTCCTCATGAAAAAAAGGCAGAAGAATGCTCTTTCTCAGTTAAAAAAAAAAAAAAAAGAAAGAAAAGAAAATTTACAAGTCCCCAGGTGAAAGTTTCCAAAAAGGGTAACAGGAAAAAAACAGATTTAGAACATAAAGATGGAATTAGTGTACTTACCAAAGAGAATGATTGCCTGGCACCCACAAATAAATAACTCATTTATTATTCTTTACATAATCATGCTGACGGTTGAACTTACAAATTCATTTTATAGATGTATTTAAATATGTGATATAAAATAATGGCAATAGAATTTTGTTTCTTACAGTGTAATTGTTGAGATGAAAATCTGCAAAGGCGAAGATTTGTATTACATGCAATTTGTGATCACCTAGCTCTTGAATTCATTTGAAACTAAATCACAAAATGCAGATCAAATACGATATGTCTTTACAAGAGAATCTAATGTGTGCTCAGATCAGTTTTATGCTAAGTAAAGCATATTCTTTAAATCTGAAACATGATAGCCATCATTATGTTTTCCCCTGTTGTTAAAGAGGGAAGAAGCTATAGTCACTGTGTGGGCAGACATCTACAAAGCTCTGCTTTATTGCTATTCAACGCGTTTCCAACGAGAGGATGTCAACCAGTCTCACACATAAAACATACTCCAGAATGCCTGAATACAGCTGTGACAATATCAGCACAGAAAAAACAGAAGACATTTCTAATAACTGAACTGGGGCCTTCCCCTTCTCACTGTTTCCTTTCCTATTGCACAATCACATTTTACAGCTGGGTTTCAGCTATGTAGGATAGGAAATCGTGCCATTTTCTGTTTTCTCTAAACTATTTCGTAGTCTAGAGGGATTTGAAAACAAGCAGTTTTCTATACATGTAAAGTGCACGAATATAGGGCATGTCCTTCTTGCGCTGACTTCTCTTTTCCCCACTGGGAAATACTTTTCTCTTTCATACATGGCAGTGTGCTAACCACTCTTATCTTTTCTTTCAGTCTGAGCAGATTAAATAGCTGTTGCAATGTAAATAAGAAGGAATTCTATCAACTATGCTTACAGTGCTTGTTAATAAAACGCACATAACTTTGGTCTGACTTTAGCTAGAATCGATGTGTAACATTCCCTCCCCCAAATTCTACATTTGCAAAAGGATTAAATTAACAAATTGAAGGTGAACAACAAAAGGTTATTGTTTGCACCTGTAAAGTTTGGTTTTAGAAAGGAGGCTACAGTGCCCTTGCAGGGTATAGCATCACTATAATGTAACAGGCCCACAAAGCTCATATATCAGAGTCATTTTTAAAGATGAGCATGACAGGATCTCCGTTTGTGCCAGAGAATGTCTATTCTCGGTGATTACATCTGACTAACAGGTATGTGTTGACTTATGCTGTGGACTGAGCAAATAGTCAAGTAGAGAGGCTCCCAGTAGCAGCTCATCATTACAGTGTGTGGTGTACTGCATTGACTACTACTAGACTTTACCCCACGTTCAGAGGTGGTGGATAGGAGGGAAAGTCAAACCTCAATCAGAAGGTGCTTCAGGTTTATATGCCTAACAAATTTAACCATAATAGAAGACTGATATTTGGACTGACTATGAAAAAGGCTGTGGAAAAAAAAAAATGATGGAGAAGTCTAAATCTATTAAAACAGATAAATACAGTTCTGATATTGTCTTAATGAACAATGACCGATTGAATAACATTGTCTTCAATTCCCTTGTTATTATTTCTGTGATGTTTTTCCACACACTAATCTTCAGGAGACCTTCTTTACAGGCACAGTGCATCAAGACTCAACTTTGCAAAGCTACAGCCTCCAAAGTTCATATGATACAGGACTATCCTGGAAGTTTTAGAGGGCCTTGAGCAGGTTAATTGCTATCTTGGTTCCACAGTCAATACTGAAAACCTCACGTCAACTCTGGAGTTGATTATGCTAAGCTTTCTGGTTTCTGACCAAAACAAATGCAGGGTATGATAGGACAATGCTATTAGATAATCATTGTAACCTGGTAGATTTAAATTCTAACTAATAACCCTGTGGGTTTTTAGACATACACTGCAAAACCTAAGTTTGCCTGTTTGTTTTTACATGGAGAAAGCAACTTTCTGTACAATGATAGTATAAGAAATAGCTCAAACAGTGTTTTGGAGGAACAATACCTCAAGCAGTGTTTTAGAGAAGACCATAACCCAGATAAAATGTTTTCCCAAATAATTGAAATTTGGCAAAATTGTAAGTGGCCACAGCTGAGTCTTCCAAGCAATACTTCCAGGTGAATCTATGATCTTTTTTGTTGGTAGTTATTAGGTATTTCACAATGTATTTGATACAAATTTCTTGTAAAAAAGTGTGTGCAGTCTAGAAACAGGAGTAAATATGTCCATTTCCCAAAATACACTAATGCATTGATTTTAAGAGATTCTCTCATTACTGCCATAATGCAAACCATACAGCTTCTTTGTGTTTATTTGTTTTAAATATTAAAACTGCCTCTTGGAGGAAAAAGAATAGGCAGCTTAGAGATACCACATTCCACATTTCTGGTAAGTTATGTGGTAGCACGCCACATTCCTGTTAAGTTTTTCCATTCAAGATAAGCTCTAGTTACTGGTATGAAACTTCATTCTCATTAACACAGTTACACTGAAAAAAAATTTATAAACTGGAAATTAAAAAGGAAGGTGAAAATAAAAAGATCACTTAAAAACAAGAAGATAACATCACACACACAAAAGAAAAAAAAGAGAGAAGGAAAACATGACCTTCTTTTGAGGGGAAAAAAAAAACCAACCAAACCCACCAAAAAAAAACCCAGCAAAACATTATTCGGAGAGAACTCAGGCTTGAGTAGGTAACAGAATATAAAGGACCTAGTATCTATTTTATGGAATGAAAATATGCTTAAGCGTAATTTCCAATGAAAATAATTCACAGCTCAGACTTCACTGATTCTGTGGGAGAAATAATTAATTGCCAATTATTAATTGGATTTGTCTGTCAGATGACTTGTATCTGATTTTTAGCTACTGTTGACAAATAAACTAATTTTAAATCTTACTTATGACTGGCTAGCTTTCCTGTTTATATAAGAATACTTCAACATTATATGACTAATGAACAGTTATGACTTGATCAGTCAAAGAGTGACTGTATTTGTTGGCACAAGTTTGTTTCAAGGAAGAAACCCTGAAGTTTTCTATACTGCAAACTGAGTAAGAAGAGCTATGCTTGTGAAGGTTCACTTTTTTTAATCAGCCAGTTACATGAGATGGTTTTTTTTCTACATACAAGCTACTACCATTCACACATGTCTGCTGCTTCATGTAATGGTCATTGGCACAAGTATATAAATAGGGATTTTTGATAGTATGATTTTAAAATGAGCTCTTCAGTCCATATTAAAATACCTGAATAAATGACCTGATTTGCAGTAGTGGTGCACTTCAGCAACAGCCAGTGTGATATTGGTGGGCATTATTGAATGCTTAGAGGCTAAAGGAGGATTTGGGACTCAGATGCATTTCAACAGGGACACACCCCACAGTTGTTTGTTTGGATTCCTTCCTGTTTAATATGGGCTAGATGAAAAGGATGCCCATAAAATGGGTTGAAGATGCTAATTGAGAAAGGACAGCAGTAACTGATGAAAAGATGGAAATTTAAATCTTGGAGAAATTAAATAAACTTTAAACCTTTCCTGGGTAATGCCTTTAGTAAAGGGAAAACAGAGGTATTAATGTCAATGGAGAATAGGCAGCAGTACCGTAAGAAATGACTGGGGTTTACAAGTATACCATTAACTTCATTATACAGGGTTAGGGGGTGAATCTGTAACTCTTCCAGTGTATAAACGATTGTTTTAATCAGAAAAATAAGGGCAGAAAGAAGGTAGTTTCATTTGTAGCAAATGAGTTTAGCGATGGGGAGCACTAAGTAAAAGCACAAGGTTAACTACCAGAATGAGCTCCTATGGCCTTTGTCATGTTCTGTCTGCAGCAGCATGGAGGTACAATCAGGGATCTCTCTTTGGGTTGCTTCTTCTTGCTCTTGTGGTTCTCAGACCCTGACATCTGCTCTGGTAATGGCATACATTTCATTAAAGTCACACATGTCATCTTTTTTGGTAGTCCAAAATATCCTAATGAGGACTGATCAAAAGGCAAGATGGTGCTCACTAAGTTAAGGAATGCAACAGCTGTGGCAGATTTATGGTGGCAACAAGTGGCCCAAATAGCTGGCAGAGTTTTCATAAAATCAAGTATTGGGAAGAATTCTTTTTCTTAAATTTCTTATGCGAGTCTAGGGTAGGGGTTTAGCAATGCTAGCTAAAAGCACTATTTGTCAGACCAAGTATCTTTTTTTCTGCCATTTTTTTTATCCATAGAACTGATTTTTGAGGATTTTTTTTTTCCTTAAAACTGGTAATCAAAATGAGATGAAGGCTAATTATTGGAAGAAAAATGTTGTGCACAGTCATGTTATCTCTGTCTCAGTACTGCTTGTAGCTAAAACAAGAATGTTTGTGTATGTAAATGACTGCCATTAAGCAAGGGGGTGACAGCAATGCTGAAGAGGCAAAACTATCTGCTTAAATATTGCATAAGTGACTAGGTACTGCCTTTGAGTAGTATTTTAGAAGAATGCCCTTTTTTAAAAATTAAGGAAATACTAAGTATACGCCATTGTTGTACAGCTTACACAGCTGTGGAAAGACTGAAATCTGATGCATTACCAAGAGCGATGATGTGAACTGGAAACTTGACATTTCAAAAGGAAAAAATACTTAGAATGGAAAACAGAAAAAAAAAAACCAAAAGCTAGTTACTTGTCTGCACAAATCTGAATTTCCAAGAATAAACAAAGCAAATGGAGACCAAACAGATCAAGATGGTTTTGTGAATGCTTTTTAAACTTAGTATAGGCCCCCCCAGTGGGAAACAGCCAAATTCAGTGAATAAATGAGCTTAGAATTAAAATGAGTATATTCATAAATTGTAGTATATTTTAATAATTTCAATTAAATAGTGAAACCTTAGAGTTTCAGCCCAGAGCATTCAGTTCTGTGTACATGTTCGGAAGTCTTTATAAATTAATAAGCCTATGAAGGCCGACTTGTAATTACATAGTGGTGGATGTAAATTACTGGAAAAATTAATCAGAGCTGAACAGCTGCCAGTGGCTGAAACTATCTCAGTAAAAATGCAAGCATGAGAAGATTTTTGTGGACCAGGCTTATCTGTGGTTCAGCCTTAACCCAAGCAAGTCTTTGTTAGAAAATAGCCCTGTTGCAGTGATCCTTATTATGTTAACATTACATATATTGTTTTCAGATTATCTTGTGTAATGTTTCCTTCACATGTTATATCTTTCATCAGATTTTGGGTTTGGTACAAGAGTGATTGAAGGCATGACTACGCTTCTCTTCCACAATTTTCCATTAAGCTCCTTGAAAACCTGGAAGAAATCAGTAAATCCTTACAGGTTAACAACATAAAAATAATTTTTCCACACATATTTTAAAAAATACTCAAATTAATGAATGCAGTAAGAAATTGCTAAAATAATTTTTAAATAGCCATTTAAATGTGATAAGCAAAAAAAAAAAAATAATTTATTCACTACACCTGGAAATGAGTATGATTTACTGTTCTATTTTGAACTTTGTTCAAGGAGAAGTTTTTTGAAAGTACTACTGTAAATTAGCATGTACTGAAGTCACCAGCCTGTCCAGAATAGCTGAAGATAGTTGCATTTTTTTATTAGTAATATAGCTGGTGCATAATTTTTACATCAGGTGTCAGCATCTCACAGCACGAGAAAATGATGTGTTCAGAAAGGACATATTACAGAATGAGGAATATTAAAGTGTTCTACTGTAGAAAGACTATTAAGGGAGAATGTGATTTTGGTGACAATCACCCATCAATCCAAGTTAAATCAGGTACATATTTAATACCACAAGTCTCTTAGACTGAACAACTTTTCACTTTACAGGATTTAATTTTACAGGTAACATACATTTCACCCCCCAAAATCTCATGCAGCTAACGTTCTTGGAGAGCTGAACTTCAGCAAAATGAAGGTAGGCATATAGTATGAAGTGGAAAGCTATGAAGCCAGTTATTTTCTTAGTGAGTATATAACCCACTACAACTGACACAAACCCTAAGAGGGGAAGGTAGAGATGACTGTGATATTATCTGTGCCTTCAGTTCTCCCCATAAACATCTGCAGAGCTCTCTCTTTATCCTCCTTCCAGTTGCTTTAATACCTTCAATTGCAATAATGCATATGTTAAAAAAAAATGAAAACGCAAAAGAACACCTACCCCCTCCACAAATAAAAACACCCACCCACAGCATGACTGTGGTTAAGCTCTTGCTGTACTGAAATAACTGCCAGGCAAGCTGACCGATAGTATTTGCCTCTTTATACTCCTTCCCATCTGCCTGTGTCCATCTGCTGTCTTGTCTATGATTTAAAGTCTTTGTAATAGTCACCATATTTTACTTTCATGTTGGAAAAAGCATGTAGCACAAAAAGGCCTTGGGTTCACCAGACATTAATATACATTATTACAGCCAGTACACTTTTATTACAGATTATAGCCTGTTCTGGTTTGGGTTTTCTTGCTTTTGACTACATCAGTTTCTCATGCTGTGGGATTGTAGTTCATGAAGATCTGTGAAGAATTCTATGCTACCTACATTTTTAATGGAAGTACCTACCTCCTGTTGGCTTAGCACAAACTAAGGGATCCAATGCAATCCTATTTGCAGCTAGATCAGAAAAAGAGTTCCTGTTTTAATAATGAGCACACATTTAGTTCATGGCTGTTAGTTAGCTCCAGGTTTTCCCATCAAATGGGATAGAAATTGCTTAAGTTACCATTTGCAAATCTTATGCATGTCTTTAAAATGTAATAATGTATTGCCAGTGAACATAAGAAGTATTTGTAGAATAAGTTTCCACACTTGCTTTATTGAAACTAAACTGCAAAAATTAAAGGATCTCTTTTAGGATTAGGCTTCTCTTGCTGATCCTGAAGGCTGAACAAGCCAGGCAGAATCTGTCCAGCCTCACTGGAAAGCTTCTGTTTGGCTCTGCCCATGCTAAGTGCTGGGAGTTTCACTGAAAAGCATCTCACTTTTCCACTGGGAAGCATCTTTGGGGGGGGGGGGGGGGGAAGTGCTTTTGATGGGTGTTCCACTTGCAAAGAACAGCTTGCCGAATGTCATCTTGCACTTAGATTTGCTGAAGCTGCCTATTCAAAGCAGTATGCAACTGTGATCCTTAACTCTTAAATCTGGGCCGATGCAGTCAGTCCCTTTCCCTTAAGTTAATGAGCAGATCTACGGCAATTTTAATGTTAGCTTAATCAGACTGTAAGCTCTTCAGGGAGAGGCACTGAGTTTTCTGTGATGTGTGGTATTCAGCCTGCTGTCAGAGATTTAATTCAGGATGATAACAGTTACAAAAAAATATGGAAACCATTTTATTAAGTAGAAAAAAATGTTTTAATGATAACTTCTGTCATAAGTTCCCTGTTGAAAGTGAAATATTAAGTGAAATAAAACATGTCAAGCATCAACTAGTATTTATGTATACTTTGCATGTCTCACTAAGCACTCTATTAATGAATTCTTTTGTTTCTTCAAGAATAGAATAATACCAATTTTCACATTCTCCATTATTTCCCATGCAAACTACTAAATTTGGAAGAAAATTATGATTGTCAGTTTCTCTTTCTGTATATCCATGTCTCAAATATTAGATCAACAAGTAAATAAATAAATAATTCTGAGTTATCCAATAATACCGTGAATTAGTGACACAGTGCATTGTTACTGCATGCCTATACTTGGAAAAAGAATCTCACTATAGGAATAGATCCTGTAACTTCTTAATGTTGTGTGGAGTACTTTATTCTTTTTGCAAGCACTCCTATTAAAAACCACTGACATTAGTTGCAAGGTTATTTGCTATATGAGGTGTCAGGATAGGCGAATTTGCCTTTTGTACAATGATCTGTTATGTCAAGAGCTTTTCGTACATGAATATACTGCTCAAGAGAGGTGCTGGACTAATGCATCTATAAAACTGACGTCTGTCTGCATGATTAGAAAAGTATCTAATATAGATGCACTGCCACCTGCCTTTTTCCACAGGAACTCTCACAGTCATTTCAAGGCTATATGAGTTAGGTCTTCAGCTTGCATGGCCCAATTCAGTGTCTAGCTTCTTCTGAGACTGATAATAAGCTTTTCAGCTGTCATAACAGGGTGCGGATTGAACTACTCCAAAAAGAAGTAAAAATAGCAGATATTACATTTCTCCAGGACAAGAGATAGAAGGTTTTATTTTAATAAATTCTGGATTTTATTTTTATTTGAGAAGACTTGTAATTTTCCTTTTGCTCTTGAAAAATTAGTCTCATTAAGAAAAAACTCCAGATATTTTCCTTGGTTTTTTTCCCTACCATTACGTTAAGAGAAAAAGGCTGTCATTGGGAAATAAATGCAGATGATTTGGGAAAGGATAATGTGATAATCATGATGCTTCACAAAAGGTTGATGCACAGCCATTAGCACCTGACATGCCCATTAGCTATATTGATGCAGAAAATCAATTTTCTGTATGATGAAATTGTTTTCTCTCTTCCAGATCCAGGAAATTACTAAATTTGATCTCTGTACAAAGTAAGATTAAAAGATAGCAATAGAATGGTGTAAATATTGCCAGTACTTTCTGAGTGCATTCAATCAAGTTAAACACCAACACATGAATTTTTCCATATTTCTCTCTGTGTTTATATTGTGTCCCCATGAAGAGAAAGATGTTGTTGGTCAAGGCTTCCTGTCATAAGTGTTTGGGACAAGTATCTCAAGGAGTCAAGAAGACTGACGTGCAAGTAATTTGTATAGTTACCCATTTTTGAGGCAGCATATGTACTACAGGAGAGATCTTTCAGGATAGTGAATTAGTGAAGAGGGCTCTTTAAGCTTTGTCCAAGCCCTTGCACAGAGGCAGTTAACAAACCAAGCCACTGATCAAAACTCTTTCTTCAGTACTGGGAAAGCTCATGCATATACAGTGGATTGTCCAGCAGTGAGAGGAGAAAATTAAAATTTGCATTCAGCCACTCACACTGTCAGGGGCTTAATTCTTCCAGGAGTTGTGCTTCAGGTGGAGAACTTCACTTCCCAAAAAATTAAAGGTTGCCCAGAAGACAGCATCTTCTGGAGCTCAGGCTGAGGGATTTTAACTTCTGGAGAATGGAAAGAAGGTGCAAGATCTGAAAGGCAGATCTACAAGATTTCTAGCCATCTTTACTTCTTACCCATCTTTACCGCTTACAGCAGCTCCACTGGGATTCAGTCACTTACTCTGAGCTAGATATCAAAAGGAACATGGCCAGCAGGTCAACAGAGCTAATTCTCCCCCTCTACTCTGCTCTCATGAGACCTTACCTGCAGTATTACATTCAGCTCTGGGGCCCTTAGCACAAGAGGGACATGGACCTGTTTGAGTGAGCCCAGAGGAGGGCCACGAAGATGATCAGAGGGCTGGAGCACCTCTCCTATGAAGACAGGCTGAGAGAGTTGGGCTTGTTCAGCCTGGAGAAGAGAAGGCTCTGGGGTGACCTTAGAGCAGCCTTCCAGTACCTAGAGGGTCCAACAAGAAATCTGGAGAGAGACTTTTAAAAGGCAATGTAGGGATAAGAAAAGGAGGAATGGACTTAAACTGAAAGAGGGTAAATTTAGATTAGACATTAGAAGTTCTTTATTCTGAGGGTGGTGAGGCACTGGCACAGGTTCCCCAGAGATGTTGTAGATGCCCCATCCCTGGCAGTGTTCAAAAGCAGGCTGCACAGGCTTTGAGCAACCCGGTCTACTGGAAAGTGTCCCTGTCCATAGCGGGGGGGTTGGAACTGGGTGATCCTTAAGGTCCCTTCCAACCTAAACCATTAGGAAGAGGAGTAGGCGGACATGTAAAATTCTGTAAAGATGTACTGTGAAGGTGTTTCACTGTTGGAAGCTAAAATAAGCTGTAATAGTCAAGATTTCAGGTGGAGGCTACTGAGAAGAGGCAATCTGAGACAGTAAAGGAAGACCCAGGCCCTGAATTATATCTTCTCAAAACAGACATATTATCATATAAATGAGGGAGAAAGACTTCTCTTACACAACCTTGCTTTAAGTACACAAGACAAGGTTTCCTTTCTCTTTTTGCATAAACATCTGGATTAGCTTGGGGTTATTTTTTGTAATGATCTGTAGCTGTGCTGGTTTGGGGTATTGTGAATAAATGCTTGTATTTGCATTCTACTATAACTGAGCATGCGTGGGGTTTAATGCAACTGGAAGAGCAAGGCATTGCTCACTTTAAACAAACCTAATACTGGGTTATCTCAAACTCTGCCTTCTTAATGCATAGTCTTATAGTCAGAGGGGAACAGAACAGGCTGCATTTCAGTCACACTAGTCAGATGGAGGGTTCACAACACAGACATTTGGAAAGAGTCATGGTTAAATGTGAGGCTTGCAGGGAAAATGTCAGTATCATTATTGGTTTCCATGCATTAAAGGCTGAAAGAATCTTTTAATAAAATAGAACAAAGCCACATGCTCCACAAGCTGCTCAGTAACTTTGGGGTGAAAACTATGTAGGAGATAAGGCACAAACGTTTCATCAACTAGTAAGCCTACAATATCTTCTTCAAATGCATCAGGCTGTTTCCAAAAGCTTTACAATGCATTACTCTTGCTTCCCCCAGGGGTTTTCTATTCTTTGAACAGTGGAATGATATGAATTCCAAAGGCAGGAGATTTTGTGAAGGGAAAAGATTTTTCATTCAAAATCAAAATGTGAAAATTGCTGTATTTAGCTGACATTTAGACCTCTCATTTGTCTGTATTATGAGAGTCTATAATCTGGAATTGCTCTTCCATCTTCTTACTCTGTCTTTACCTCTGTTCCTCTCTAAAAGCATAGGCTTTCCTATAGGCCTCTGATGCACAGAAACAAAAAGAAAAGACTTTTTGTTTAACGCTTCTATGTTCTGCAGTCATTTATAAAAACAAAATAATCATTATTTAAGTTAATTTGTTGTCTCCAGCTATATATTTGTTATTGTAATTTTAATTATTGGTATTACAACATTGCTTTCAAGGCCCTGCCAAGATTATATTTGCTTGTCACATCAGCAAAATCGAAAACCACAGGAAGAGTCGTTCTACTGAAGAAAAGCTTGCATAGGTGGACAAGACAAATGAAGAGATAAATGGATGCAGAGACAGATGAAATTGCTTGCATAAATCCACAAAGCTTATCTGTGACCATGCCTGCAGAAAACCTGGATCTTACTGAAACAAAACTGTCAGATCTAGCAGTCCTTCAAGCTTGGAAAAAATTTTGTCATGCATCTGATACCCACAGTTAATGATCGGAAATCAAAGTCCTACACAGAAGCTGTCAGAGGAAAAATTAAAACCATGAAACAACCCATGTTTGTCAGTCTCATTTGTTGTATTAAACTGCTTCTCCATTCTTTACTAGTTCCCTTCAGCTTAGTGATATCTGTCCCCAGATCTTGAAAAACTAATATGCTGTACAAGAAAGAGCTTACAGACAGAATCATCTGTGAAACAGATGACTCACTATAAGCAGGTTGTTCCTGGGGGACATGGTCACTGGTGAAGGGAAAGCATCATGGATTACATAATCCCCAAGTGATGCCCCAGATCAGGAGCTAAGCACTGTGGCCCACTCTGGCTGAAGAGTAACAAGAAACATGAGCGAATCTGTGTGGGTAGAGAACATGAGTCATTCTTCATAAATATAGAAAAATTAACCAAGAGAGTTCCTAGATTTCCCATATATTATGTGAAGCTACATCACCTGAAACATCCATTTCTGAGGCAGAAATCCCTACGTGTTTAGCATACATTGCATATGGCTGATACTTTGTATGAACAAAGCAAATAATGAAATCAAACAAATTATCAAAAATTGTTCCTTATTTTAAGTGCAATGCAATAGGGATAGAGCAAAGATGTTTTGCATCAAAAAGCAGTCAAAACCTAGCATCTTTCTTAGTATGCGGCTTGCATCTATGAAGATGGAGGAATAAAAGGCATGGAGCTTCCATCAATAATAGAATATTAGCTTGCTCCGTTGTTTACACCTTGTGAAATACAATATACTGAATTCCTGCCTGTTTATAATGTGAAGAACTCGAGCCTACTAGTGGAGAGCAATTATGGAGAAATGTGATGGAATTGCTTTCTCAAAATTCAAAACCTGCTGCTAGAAGAGTGGGGGGAATGGTACAAAAATAAATGATAGACAAGATCCATTGCAGGTTTGGGTTTTTTAAATAAATTTACCTCACAGGAATTGTACATTCTCTGCTGTCTGGCACACAACATCTGGTTTTAGTCTTCAAAGCAGATGAATAGGAAAAAATATCCTGTTAGGTGGATATGCATAATTTTTAATTTTGTCTTTTCTTTTTATAGGTAACACACTACTGTTACTGAATTCAAGGGCATCCAACTGTGGCAGGTTACCAAAGCTGTAGCCAAACCTCCTGGAACAACTTGGAAACAAATTGTCACCCTAACACTTTAAGAAGCTTGTCCAATAGTTTGTTTTGAAGCATGTGATGACCATGCTGAGAGTCACAATCAGCTCTGGTAACTTCAGAATTCCTCTTAAATGTGTGATAACAAGTTCAGCCTTCACCACTCTCTGGAGACTAGCTAACAGTGAAATACTGGACATCTAAAAAGTCAACTCATTAATCAAACTGAAATCAATATAAGACACCATGGAGCACAGAAGAGGCAGAGCTGAAGAATGCTCACCTTGTCTCAGTTATTTACACTTCTGTGCTGTTACTTGTAACACAGTGCACTGGTGCACAAGGAAGCATGGTCAACCCTAAAGAAGACTACCTGTGCCAACAGAAATGTCACATACCAAATCTATTCTTCTGGAAGCTCACCCTTGAGTTAACATATTCCTTTCACTCCAGTATAGAGTTATTCTAAAAGCAGGTTCTTCTGCAATATTAAAAGACATAATATTATCCTGCCACAGGCCCCACCTTTCTGTCTCAGCTCTGCCATTGTGGCTTGGCAATGTGTTCCCATCTCTTCAATGGGGTTATCTGTAGTTGAACATCTGCTACAATGCAAATACTTTCTTAGTCTTCTTTATACCCATAATGTTTTCGTCGTGGTGGGGAAGAAACTGAAACAATACATTTTAACAGCAATGTCATGGGCCAATGCCATGAGGCACCACCAGCCAGTAAGTGTCAGTGTCTGGCCCTGGAAAAATAGCATGAGAAATCAGGCTGCTCTTGCTGAACAGAGGGAAGGGTATGTATTTTCTGAGGCTTTTGGTACAACAGAGAAAGAAAATGAGACAGTATGAAACTCAGTTCTCCCCATCTAAAATCCTTTCTTGCTTGCTTGCAATACTGTGAAACATTGAAGGGGAAGGATGGAGAGAAAACACAAACTGTAATGGACAGCAGGTAGAGAAAGGACCTTGAATAATATACCACAGCACAAAATGTTCTACCCCTCCTGCCTCAAACAAGAAGAGCAAAAGCCCTTCCAAATGAAATGATGTTAAGGTGAATACCATCCAGGCTGATCAGCTGTCTTGTCCTTGGATAAAAGAATATTACTCAGCAGAGGACATTTCATTCTTCCTCTTATGTTTTTTTCATTAACCAAGCATACTCCTGATTCTCATTAATTATATATATCTCCAGATACTTGCTGGTAGTCACAGTCACTCAGAAATGAGCAATATGAGAACAGAATATTAATAACTGTGTCATAAGCCGCTCTCGCCAAAGTGCATTTAAATTAATGGATCTAAGAAATGATTTATTTTCTAATGAGACTCATTAAACATGAGATTAAATTTTAGCAACATCTGATAAGGCGTAACAGTCAGTGGTTTCAAAGCCTAAGCAGCAGTTTGAGCAGTTACTCTCTAAGGTAAAAAAAAAAAAGTCGTTAAACTAAGTATTTTACAAACAAGTTAAAACTACAGGTTAAACTGATAGAGATTCTTGTATTGGGGTTACCAATTACAATATATTTAAAAGTGAACTTAGAGAAAATGAAATAAGTGAATGTATGGAAAAAATATAACACCTTTGTCTCGAAGAACTTATAATCTAAATAGCTGATAGAAAGGCACAAAATGGGTGATACAAGCAAGCAAACAAAAGCAAGTGAAAGGCAACTGTATTTACCATATCCTTTGGACTCCAATCATTCATTATGCAGCTGAAAAGTGAAACTCTGTGTGTTAAAATAGTATTTAACAACAATGGAAACACAGACATAGAAAGCTTAGGTGAGGGAGAAGTCAGTGGCAGTCAACATAAACTGAATGAAAGAATGGCTGAACAGAGCAAAGTCTCTAGCTAGCTGCTAATACCTTTTTTGCATTTATCTGGCAGCTGTAATAATAATGATAAGGGAAATAACAAAGGAAGAGAATACAATCGCTCACCAGCCACCGACCAATACCCAGCCCGACCAGATCAGTGATCTAGCCCTTCCAGGTAGCTGCCCCCAGTTTATATACTGGGCATGACGTGCTGTGGTATGGAACATCTCTTTGGTCAGTTTGGGTCAGGTGTCCTGTCTCTGCTTCCTCCCGACTTCCCCTCCTCCCTGGCAGAGCATCAGACTCAGAAAGTCCTTGGTTAGACTAAACATTACTGAGCAGCAACTAAAAACATCGGTGTTATCAGTGCTGTTCCCAGGCTGAAAGTCAAAAACACAACATTGCACCAGCTACTAAGAAGGAGAAAAATGACTGCTACTGCTGAACCCAGGACAGTATCCACCCCTTATTCCATACCATTCACGTCATACTCAGATCCCACATTTTTCAATACACCATCACTCTTGTCTCATATATATATGTGTGTACATATATATATATACACACATACACAAAGAGAGAGATGTCATTCCTTAGTGCATGGAACAATCCCTATAAAGCTGCTGAGTTCATCTGGTCCATGATGTTGGGCTCCATCTCTTGTAACAGTCTTTCAGAGCAGGAAAGACTGTGAGCACTTTTGGATTGTTGCCTGCTGATGACACTGTGGAACTCGTCTGGTCACTGCTGAGCTCGTCTGGTTTTGTTTGAATTCATTCTTTGTCGGGATGATGGTTAGAGGGAAGTCAGGGCCAATCACTGGTGACCTGGAGACATCTAGTTGGTGGGCTATAAAACTGCTACATAGCAGGCAACAGCATACAAGTGAGTTCATTGGCTGTTTACCCCTAAAATCAAATCCCCTTGAGGTATACCTCGCATTTCCCCATCTTCCCGCATTACCCACCAAGTATACCCGTGTCCCTGAGCAAAAGCAATCCCACAAGTGGGTTTACCTTTACCTGAAGCAGGAATAACCCAGACTGTCTTCCCCAGCAAATGCTTTATGTGCACCACAGGAACTTTGTCCCCCTGTACAATATGTAAAGTTCTGACTGGGCTGGGCCAGCCCTGTTGGCAGATCCTCTGGTGTTGACCAACCAGGTGGCTTTTGGTAAATGTGTATCACAATGTTTGAAAGTCCCACCACCCATTGCTCTCAGTGTACCCATTATACCATTCGATTTCCCCAGATGCTGGTGCGTGGTAGGGGATGTGATATACCCACTCAATACCATGCTCTTTGGCCCAAGTGTCTATAAGGTTATTCCGGAAATGAGTCCAACTGTCTGACTCAATTCTCTCTGGGGTGCCACAAAATCTGTTTCTCAAGGCCCAGGATAGTGTTCCGAGCAGTGGCATGGGGCACAGCGTATGTTTCCAGCCACCCGGTGGTTGCTTCCACCATGGTAAGCACATGGCGCTTGCCTTGGCGGGTTGGTGGCAGTGTGATATAGTCAATCTGCCAGGCCTCCCCATATTTATACTTCAACCATCATCCTCCATACCAAAGAGGCTTTAACCGCTTGGCTTGTTTAATTGCAGCACATGTTTCACACTCATGAATAACCTGGGCAATAGTGTCCATTGTTAAGTCCACCCCTCGGTCACGGGCCCATCTGTATGTTGCATCTCTGCCCTGATGGCCTGAAGTGTCATGGGCCCACCGGGCCAAAAATATTTCACCCTTATGTTGCCAATCTAAGTCCATCTGAGCCACTTCAATCTTAGCCGCTTTATCCACTTGTTGGTTGTTCTGGTGTTCCTCAGTGGCCCGACTCTTGGGTACATGGGCATCTACATGACGTACCTTCACCACCAGGTTCTGCACCCTGGCAGCAATATCTTTCCACAGTGCAGCAGCCCAGATGGGTTTACCTCTGCGATGCCAGTTGCTCTGCTTCCATTGCTGCAACCACCCCCACAGGGCATTTGTCACCATCCATTATATACCTCCCAAAGTATAGATGTGATGATCACACTGGGAACTTTCTGTGCAGCAGGCTCTAAACATAGCAGATTTTAACAGCCACATAACTTTTTGTGTTCTTGCTACCTGTGTAAACATTCTATTTCTGCATTCAAAATCCAACCCCAATCTTCAATACACACATCTTTAAGAAAGTTTCACAGTTCAGAAAATAACATCTTGGTGCATATAAGATTTTTAGTGTTTCAAAAACCAGTAATAAAAAAAGTCCTTGGCTTTAGTTCGGCTACAGAGGCAAGAGTCTTTTTACAGAGGCAAGAGTCTATTTACTTACCAAGATTTAGAGGGCCACAAAAGATGGTAATGAGCCTTTCCTGAACAGAGACAGTCATTATAAATTGAAATCTTCCATTTTTCACTATTTTGGCTACACTACTACAAGAATATGAGGAATAATTCCATCTGGGTCTCACCTTCAGTTTTGCACTGAGGTAACTAGAGCCATGACAATAGTACACTGCAATGAACAGACACAAGTTGTTTTTCTTAGGAGAAATATAAGCTATTAATGTTGATACTTAAGAATCCTAACAAATTTAACAATCTTTAACACACTTAATCCTATGCAAATTTGTGAGGATGAACAGTCTTCTAATGGAACAATTATGACTTAATCTAGAAGAACTTCCATATGGGACATCGCAGCTAGAGCACAGCTTGAAATCAGATCCAGAGATCTTGGCTGTCATTTTGTAGTACATTAAATAGCACATTGATCTTTCCTTCTGAACCATTAATGAGGCCCAGCTTCCTCTGCCCACACCGAGGCAGAATCTTTAATCTGACTTAATTGTTAACAAAAGTGAGAGTCAGTACATTCATTATCCTTAACGTCAGTCATTTTCCCAGAGCAGGAAACTAAGAAAACCACAGCAAAAAAGAGGACCCTCTGGACCGAAGAGCCCAGAGACATCTTGGTCTTTCCTGCAACAGCTGATTTAGGCATGAATTGTAAAGACAATACCATTTTGCTACAATAATCTTTAGCAATTGTTTTGTGTCAGAGTTACGCCTTAGGGAGACTGTAGTTTTTCTCTTAGGCATCTGTGTTCCATTAGCACATGTAACTCCAAAAGGTTTGGATAATTCCTGTGAAAGGTTGAGAAAGCCAAAAAAGGAAGAGAACACAAGTGGAAACCTCACAAGTCTCTATGGTCTCTCAAGCAAGTAAATTTGTTTCATGAATCCTCTGTTTCATGATTAAAACTGATGGGCAATATTATTCTGCTACATCAGTAGTGTAATTTTAAATGTCTGCAATGGCAAATGACATAAAAAGGGTTAGTTTGTAATGCTATTAAGTACTGCTGTCATACTAGGTCTCTGAATTCTCCTAGCACTCTCTGTGCTGCCCTAAGTAACCGTCTCTGTGCCATCTAGTATCAGCATGCCTTTCCTGGACCTGGTTTTCCATGTAACACCCACTGAACCCTTTCTCCAAAGGTTTAAACTGTTCTAAGATATTTGGTGGCATATGAAGACAAAAAAAACCATCAGTTCCACAAAACATTAAAATGCTATTACACATGTACTATCCTGAAAGGTGCACCTGAACTTAACACTGGTGATGGTGCTGACCTTCCTGAGTAAAAGAAAGCAAACTAGCAGCCAGTACAGGTATTATTAAACTCTCTTCCTCATAAATTTTCCATCTTGTGCTGATGCTCATGCACTATCCTTGGCATTGCATTGCAGGGCCAGGAAAACTGACATTGCTGTGGCAATTCGTCAGTGTCATGCAGATGGCATGGATTCAAACAAAAAAGTAAATTGCATAAAGCATGGAAACATACTGTGCATTGCTAATACATTAGACTTACAGGACAGTTCAGTTACATGTTACATGAAGATCTTCAGCATAAATTTCTCCAAAGCTAGGTAATTATTTCTTAGCTTTTAACAATTTCAAATAATTGAATATATATGGAACTCTGCACTTTTTTCCTTTGTCTTTGCATTGCATAAGTCTACTTAATTTATAGCAAATACGACAACATAGAAATAAGAGGAATTTTGCCTACAAACTGATGACAGATGTTTGTGATGTTGTCAGGTTGTCGGTGGTTTTAGTTTTGATCTATGCAAAGCTTACAATGGTCATTGCTGTCACATCTGAATGGCAAAGTATAGTGTTAAAATTCACAATACGAAATGGTTTAAAACCAAGAATGAATAAAGGAGACATTACTGATGTTTTAGGATCTGAGCAATTTTACAAAATTGCTTTACATAGATTTGTTTCAGAATTCAGCTGACATTTAAATCCTAAGAGCAATACTCACAGTGATTTCTGAATTTGAACAGAAAAAAAACATGATCTTGTTATTTCAGATAACAGTTTTATTTTATGTACATTTTTACACGTCTGTTAGTAACTTAGCAATTCACACTGCATTTGATTTACAGTTTCTTCCATTTTATCTCAGATATGCAATTAACTGGCCAGGAATTAACGCAGTGTTTTAGTACAGAACTTGACCAAAGAAAAAAAAACAACCCAGAGGTCTGATGTTGCAAATAACTTATTTTAGGTTCATTATATTTTTATTATTATATAAAAATATAAAAAATATTTGGAAGCCGTTATTCTTGTCCATATTCTGAGCAGGAACTGTGCTGAAACGCAGGTGACAGCACGAGATAGAGAAGCAGAAAAGACCAAGTTTGAAGAAATGTTAGCAGGAAGAAGGAAAAGAGAAAAAAATTGGAAAAATTCTAAAATACTGCAAAGTTGTTAAACTTTCCTGTAACATTTATGAACCTTCCTCTACCTTTTACATCTTCTTGTAGGAGCAGTATTAGATGATGTGAAAGAAGTTATTTTATGACTGCTGAGTAAGAAAATGTGAACTTTTCAGTTTCTACCATGTTACAAGAACTTCAGTAGCTCTTACCCTGTAACGTGTGTTAAATTTAGATTCAACTTTTTAACCCCAAGTCAGGATGAAATTGCAGCTCCCACTCTAAGTACATAGCCTGTACACTGATTTTCTAAATCTGAAGTGCAGTTCATCTTAACGTTTATTTACAAACAAAGCTCTCCTTATTCCACAAGACTGTTTACACTGCTGAAATACGTGACAAGATTGCTATAACTGCAGTCATGCACATAAAGGATAGCAGTCACAAACTGGCTTTATGACAGTTATAGTTTGAATATATTAATGATTAAATCAGTCTATGGCACAAAATTTACAAGATCTTGGGACCTTAAATAAAACACAGTACAAACCCAAACAAATACTTGATCAGACAAGTGAAGTAGCAGAGTCCTTTTTTTTCCACAGGATGAACTTTTACTTTTGTCAAAAGTCAGAGAACAGCTATCTAACAAATACAGGTCAAATGACGTTACCTCAAAGCAGTACATTCACATTTTCTAATGAGTATTGTACTGTTTCATGTTCATTATCTGTATCTGGCAGCCTCTGAATTTAGAAGACCTGTCTACACTTGAATTATGGGTGTGAATATATAGAATAGGATTTGTAAATTGAATCTAGTCAAACATCCAGGTCTGGTATATTTTATAATTGCATCTCAAATAAACCAACATTTTCTTCCACCAATGTTCTCTTGCAACTAGCATAGAAGAAAAATGTCATTTAAATCATCAGAACTGAAGCATGTTTAGAGTTCTTCACTGGTGTAGCACATCTACTTTTCATGTTTTCAAGTTTTAGCCATTAAATCCAATTAGAAAAGCATATCCCCAGTGATAAATAGGTTTAAAAAAAACTAATCAAAGAAACTAAGAAAATAGTTTGGCTTCCATATTTATTACTCATCTTCCCATTGAATGTAGAAAGAGTTCTTTCACCTCTAAAATGTAAGACACAAACATCTGAAATTTTTGCTTTTTAGCTGAGGGAAATGCTTCTTTCCCTAGAACTATGCTAATCACTGGCCTGACCAGCATCCATTTTGCTCATAAAGGAACGTTTAGAGAATTGACTAATAACTCTTTTACAGGCTCTGAAAGTATCAGAAAGTGCATTTCTTTATACTATTGCCTACAGGGAATCACTTATTGAGAATCCACTTTTTAGTATGCACCTTTACTCAGCAGTTTATTCAGAAATAGCAGCTTATCTGACTACTTACCTGCTTTAATCTTTTACTTCCATAATCTTTTATTTTAGCTATTATAGTAATAGGCTCGTGGATCTATTAGCCAGTAAGTACAAAAGGCCTCCTCCTCTAAAAGAAATACTAAGTTCAGCAGCACATCAATGTGATTTCTTTTCTTAAACTGGTGCATGGGTACATCTTCCATTTGTAAGCAAAGACTCTGGTTTAACTGTTGCACTAACAGTGGCTCCAGATCATGCATGACGCTACATAAAAGGAGCCTGAATAATGAATCCAGCCTAACTCTGAACTTGAAAGCACAGCTCCAATTTACAGCAAAACAAAACTTACACTCTTCCCAACCTTATTCTAATTCACAGCTCGCCTCACAAGTCCAACTATAATACTAACCACACTTCACCCAGACCTCTCCTCCTACATATCCAGCCCTGCTGCTCCCAATTTCAAGACCTCACCCTCCCCCAGGTGAATATAATTTTGGTTTGCTACTACTCCCCCACAAGCCTCCACACCTCTTTATTAAATCTTTTCTTGTTTAGGTTGTTTGTTTGTTGGGAACACTCCAGCACTGATCTCCTTAGGCTGCTTTGACAAAGGCCAAGAGGCAGAGGTAGCCAGGAAAGTCTAGAGGCTCCTTGCTTTCTCAAGCCCATCCCATCATCAGCTTTCCACAACAATCCTATTGTACTGCTCAGGCATACTCAACTTTTCCCTCTATGTGGTCTTCAATTATCCCTCACATAAACATCCACTTGTTGCTGGACTAGTGCCCTTCTTTCCTGCCATACTGCACCTCAAAGACCAGCCATCACAGATCACCCCTCCTACAATAATGTTCCATAGCAACAAATTCCTGAATGAAAATTTTCCCTAAGAGGCCAATTAAACCCTATAGGGAAACAAAACCATCCTAGCTTCACAACAGCCCAAACACTCCAATGGTTGGGGCAAAGTTAACATGAATGCGTGGTGCAAATTTATTGGTCTGTTTTAAAGCAGAATCGGGTATAAAAGTTTTCAAGTGCATACCCTGGAGATTGACATGGTGTATTACTGTGTAATCAGTGCTCTATTCCTGATAACATAACTGTATAGCAAATACTTTGTGATGGGGAAAGCTAGAATTGTTGTCTTCCTACTCATTTAGTAAAATGAGAATGTAAACAAATCACTTGATATGCAGAAGCAGGATGAAAACTAGCATCTTGCCACGGGCACCACAAGAGGAATTTTATACTCACCAGTCCCTACTTTTCTTTCACAACGAAAATCTCATGTTTTTCACAACAGGAGAAGGAAAATCGAGTCCTGGCCACAAAGCTCCACCAGATATGAGAGCGGAGAAGAAGGGGTGAGGCTGAGCATTGACTGAGACAGTGGTGACACTTACACTAATGAAACACTGGTGGGAGTGGAAGAAAAACAACCATGAATCTGAGCATCTCTGCTTACAAGGCTCCAAATTTTGAAGAGCTGTATTGAGAATCATAAAAGAAAAGAAGAGACCTGGATAGTAGGATGAGGACAGTCACCATATACACAAGGTAGCAGAGGAAACTAGTGGCTGATTGTCCCTGCTGACGCACCTTGGTGTGTCCTCCTGATGGGCCACCATGTTTCCCACCCAAATCGCATCGCAGTTCTTGCCAGCAGCTTGTTGATACATCTGCTTTACCCCAGCGTAAACTTTGTTTACCTCACTTAAACCTTGTTGCTGCCCTTTCAGTGGCATCTTGGTGCTTCAGCCCAAGTGTTTCCCACTCTAGCCCCAGGATCACCTCAGGGCTGGCCCTCAGCCCCTGTGGGCAGCCCGGAGCATACATCTGCCTCTCCATAGACATGGGGTGTTTCCTACATCATGCCCAATCCAGCTGTGCCAGCGTGGCACCCTGAGGGAGGAGGCAGTCCCCCTCATGGGCCTGAAGCACCTTTCCTCAGAGTTTCTGCCATTTTCATTGTTCCTTGTAGCTGCACAGTAGGTGCATTGGCTGATCGGCACCACGTGGTGTTGAAACTGGACCATTTCTCTGAGATTTGGCTTGGTTTCTTCATAATATCATTGACAACAGTATGCTTCCCACTCTTTCATTGATGTACTGTGAATTACAAGGATGAAAAGATGTGTGCACTTAGTAAGCACGCTACAGGAGGGAACTGGATGTAGGCACCATCCCCTAACTTAGCTCTCTTGATTTCTTACCCTCTTAGGTATAACTGGTGTACACAGAAAATTAAAACAGTTTTTCAGCAAGGCAATGAAAAAATATTCCCATCAACCACTTTAACAGCAGAAAAGAATGATATTTCACCAGAGGCTAGTTAGAGTGTCATCCCTGGCAGCTCTAACACGTTTTGACTGGTGAAGGTCTCAGCAGAAAACAATAGTAGATTTGTGCACAAGTGCAAAACTGTGCATGCGTAAAACAACTGATATTTCAGTGAGCAGCATAGTGCAAAAGAAGAGCAGTGCATGTTATTCCTAATAGTAAGATAATAATACTTAGAGGACAAGATGACTTAGATGTTACATTTTGGAAAACAGAAAATGTAGACATTACCTTGTAAAAGACTTTGTAATTTTCTGCTACATGCCCCTGTTTGCACTAAGGCTGAATTGTCACATGCTTATCTTTGAAAGCTTGGGGCTAGCCAGAAAAAAATCCCTACTGAGGAATACTGTGCAGGTGGACAAGTGCATGAAAGATCATGATGCATTTAACCAGTGGTTAAATATACACGTATATGTATATAAAAATAAATGGAAACTACAGGTTGGTAGTTTCTTCTCTTTAAATTGTAAAGGAACTGGTGACTTTTGCAGATTAGAAAGCACTAGAGTATCAGAAACTTTTATACTGTCAGACACTAATAGCATTCTTCCCATATTCATGAGCCATTAGATTTCAGGCAGAAGAAATAGTGCAGTTGTAGTGCACATGGGATTTATTAGAGAAACAGTTCAAGGACTGTGGCAGCAGCAGGAGCAATAATGGGAAGTTCATATTGTGCCAATTATTTTATTATCAGTTATTGATGAAGACTTAGTAACATAGTAAGAGACACTCTGTTTATATCACCTTGTGAATGAGGTATATCACCTGCAGCTGGCAGGAAGAATTTGCCCTTTCATTAGGAACAAGCTGAAAGTTCTCAGGTAAAAAAGTTCTGCTTAACAGTTCTACTGTTCTACTCTGTGGGCTATGCCGGAGTTGTTTGCTATGGCTGCAGGGTACCCAGGAGCATTCAGTGCACAAGCCTTCAATGTAACCAGGGGAGATTTGCTTTCATTAAATAACACTCTGTCTTTCCTGGTAGTAAAACAGATATACAAAGCAAATACTAATAAACTGTGTTGCAAATGTTCGAGGAAAATCACTGGAAAATGAGTATTTATTGGAAGAGAAATTAATCATCACTATTTGTCTTTATGTCTGGTACATGCACGTGACTTCTGCAGAATAAACCTGCATGCGTCATGTCAGATGCTGAATGTTTCTTTCCCCTGCCTGTTTGATATTTCCAATCTCATGTGGTACAGACCTACGGCTTGATCCACCTCCTGTGACATCCGTGGAGCTAGGTAAGAGCCTCACTTGCAACTGGTACAGGTTATTTTAAACAGCATAAAAATGATCTGCATCGTAGCTTAAATTATTTTTGTAAGGCACCAAATACTTGTTAACTTGAATAAAATTGTGTGAGCTGTCATCATGGTACTTTAGAGCTTCCCCTCCAAAGAAATACTCTGGGTTTATGCTTTAGTACAAGCAGTAGAGTCACATTAAACAGAGAACATGTTGTTCTTTTCTTTGATGATACACTCTAAAAATGGATGTTAGCCTTTGTGCTTCTCTCAAACAAAGCTCAGTATGTGGAGAAAGCTTGGCGTCTTTTCTTGGAAATGGACTAAATTGCAGTAGCAATAGCAACCTTAGTTCAGCCTTGCACCATGGTGCCAGCATGCTAAGCAAATAGAAATACTGTGTAGCAAAAGATGCATAAGAAGAAGAACATAAACAGTTTGGCATTATAAATGATGACACTGTGTACTTGTCAAATAAGAGGGGTAACAGCCTTGCCTTCAGCAGTGTTGCAGAGCCATGCCACACTCAAAGTCTGCTGTGCTGCACCACATCCTTAGCCTGATAGCTGAGGGGAAAGCATCAAACAGTGCTCTGCTGTAAATCATGCATAGCAATCAAGCTGGTAAGCAAAGCATCTCCAAGCAGATTTTGACAGAACTTGCCACTTCAATTAAGCCTTTTTCTGCAAAAAGTGATACCAATTTCAGCAAAATTTCCCACAAACAAGAAGAAAATTACAAATGGTGCTTCATTGAATGAAAGTCTATTTCCTTTATGAAACTTGAGAAAACATAGCAAAATAAATTTCGTGTTCGGATTATTTGATGCTGACAGTTTATTCTTGTCAGTACTCCTAGTTGGAATATATTGCCAACAGCTGCCTGCTTGATAAAATAAGCGGCTCTGTGTGAGCAGCAATCTGTGAGCAGGTAAGCTGATCCCCACAGTATGACACCAAGAGGAGAGGGGAAGATACTTTGATAATTCTGACCCAAGACCCCACAGTACTCAGTGGGACCTCTTGGAGTTCAGCAGAACTTTGAAGGAGCCAAGATTCTAAAGTATATAGACATTAATAAGTGTAACTAATGTTTTCTCAGTGGTTATGTATTCTTCTCAAGCGCCCACTTCAAAGATTATAAAAGAAAGCCAAGTACTTTGTTAGAAAATATCCTTTCCAATTGCTTGGTCCTCAAATCACTCACTACCACACAAGCATACCAAGAGCTGTCACAAAGACCAGGTATAGCAGGCAGGCAGCCACAAGTGTTTCAGGTACAGTACATTAATAAAATCTCAGGCATTGTAGATCTGTTGTGTTTTCAACTCCTCTGTTTGCTATTGGAATAAACAGGAATTTTTAGGCTTACTTTCCAGAACCGAAAATCCTGTGCTGGACTGCTGGGTTGTGTTTTTTTTTTGTGCTGAGCAACCTGTGCATACAAAACCCTTGAGGCACTTGCTAAAAAAAAAAAAAAAAAAAAAAAAAAATTAACTTTAAAAAACGAAGATAAAACTTTCAGAAGAACAAATAAGCAGCCTTGTGCATGTGCTATTTTAGGAGACAGCTGATAACCTGCTTTTGCAGGTTCTCTGAGGAATTAAACCCGTGGTACCACAGTTCTCTGTTGTGGACACAAAACGCTAGGTGTATTAGCAAGAACTTTGGATTTGAATTTCAAATTAAAAGTTCCTCTTTTTCAGTCTGAGGGGAATATACTGATTTTAAGATAAATTCTGTCTGAGGAGAGAAGGCAGCCCACTAAGGAGCACAAGGGATCAGATAAGCATGTTAATAATGCAATTATTAAAATCCAACAAACAATACAAAGTGAGAGAAATGATTACCAAGAGGAGAACAAGCTGATGTTGGTATTTTGCAGCCACAACTGCTGATGATATAATTCATGTTAAATTCTTTAAACTGGAAATTGCAGAGACAATTTCGATGTGAGTCCTAAAAATTTTAACTCTTTACAACACGAGAAGATGATGTACTGAGAAAGAACGTCATCAAAATACCATCTTCAGTCCGGTTTTGCTCTCAGATGGGTAGGTGAAAGACAACTGGACTGGTGGTGCCAGAAGGCAGCAGCATTACGAAGAAGAAATAGGGGTAGTGATTTCTGCAAATTGCTATTGAAACTTCTGAATTCTTGACCAGAAAATTGCACATCTGCCCACAAGGCTTCAGTTAGTGAATTGTTACTGCAGTAAACGCTGGTACTAGACATGCAGGTAGCATTGTGCACACACAGAAACATTTTGCCTGAATATAGAAAATGCAGAATAATGCTTCATGAATGGTTTTCAGATTACTGCCAACAGCTGTAAAACAAGACACAAGGGAGATGTAAACACATTTCAACAGCTTTGTACTCTCTGCAAGGTGAAAGCTGGGATAAATTGAGGCTATCTTACAGTTATACTTCCTGCTTGAGGAAATCTCACGACTTCTTTAAAGCATGAATAGTTATAACTAACAGTAAGCCTTGACTTCCAGTTTTGTTGGGGTTTTTTTGTTGTTTGCTTTTTTCTTCAACATTGTTTTTACCTGAAAAAAAAATATGATAATGCATTATACAAAAGAGAGACACACTGTGTAATTTCAGAAAAAATCCCTGGGTTAAAAAGAGCACTCGAAATTATGAAGTTATGCTTTCATTACAAATGGAAGTTTGTACTTTTGACAATGAACTGAAGACTATCCATAGTTTCTCTTGCTAAGGAAATATCACTGAGTTACATTGACTTTTTTTTTCTTCCCATGTCTTTCTGCTATTAGACATTAGATACAATGGATATAACTAACAAAATATATATATCCTCCCAGATAAAGAGATTTTTAGCATTTTTAAAACACATCTCTCACTGTTTAAGGCAGCAGGATCACAAAATTCTCAGATTATTTTTTTATATTCAAGAAAGTCCAAAGAAACCTCTGGGAACTCCACAGAGCTCTCTCTTGTTTTTTAACTAGTCCTGGTGAGGAAAGGGGGGGGGGGGGGGGGGGTGGAATAAAGGGAGAATAAGTATTTGGAAATAGAGGATTCTACTGTAAATTTCAATATGATTCTAATCGGCTTTGGGTGGTTGGGACCAGTTAGATGCATATCTGAAGGAAAAAAAGCAAACAATGAAGACCATTTACACAAAGAAGCATCGGTCTCTTTCCATATGCTTATATATGCACATTTATAGATTACATATATATAAAAAAAATGTTGCAAAATACCTCATAAAATTGGATAAAGTACACACGGAGCCAACAGGTTTAGCACAGACAAGTGATTCTATTAGCCAAGTGGAAGAGGTTCATGTGCCGATGTCTTTTGAGTAGTGCTCTTCATGTTTCCAAAGAAATATGTTTATCAGATTTATCAGGACAGATCATAGTTAAAACCAAAATTGAGGATATAAAGTCTGATCTCAAATTTTCAACATCTCTCAAAAATAACATTTTCAAAACTTCAGAACAAGATTCACTGTCACTTTTGTGGGTAGTGATAGAATTACTGGCAATTCAGTCTCACCTGGATCCCCCTTGTCACATCCACCTCTTTAATTTGAAGAACTTTGTCCCAGAACATTTTACAGAAACCGGTGATTTCATTTGCTTATTTTTGATGAGACTGCAGCTGCAAGCACAGAAGGCTCCAGCAGTTTTTCAGTGCTAGAAATAAAGACAGTTTCTTGTGCACATAAACAGCAGTATAGAGGCATTTTTAGCATTTCAGCTCTGCCATATAATGCATTTCCTTGACTGAGTATTCATGAAGACCATTGCTACCATTGACACACATTAAAAATATCAGTTAATGTGGAATTCAAGAAGCTTGTTTTGTCTGTTTAAACCAAAAGTAATAGACTGACAATTCTTTAAATAGAATTTGGAATAAAAAACATGTAAGGTATCAGAGAAGCAAAATGTAAAATTATGCTATTGCTGATTTTAACATGGATTTGATGAAATCCTAATTCCTTGGTTTTAAAACATGAAGTGTTGACTCTTCAGTGGACTCTTTCCTGTTCTCTCAAAGAATTGAACAAGTACAAAATTATAGAATCTTTTAGGTTGAAAAAGACCTTTAAGATCATCAAGTCCAGCCATTAAACTGACACTGCCAAGTCCACCACTAAACTGTCCCTAAATGCAGCACAAGCCTTCTCAACCTATGGCACATAACCTGGAAGGTGGTTGATAAAGAACTTTGTAGTCGAAGTACTGGAGTCAGTAGTTTATAGCTGCTATTAAGAAATGGTTTAAAATCTTTTTTAAAGAGGTTACCCAGCTTGTATGGTAACATTTTGTTGATCAAAATTTTATCAGTGTAGTTCAGCATTGCTAATTGAACTGTGCTGTGGTTGAGCACAGGGCTTCCTCTTCCTTCCAGAAAGATTCCCAAGAGAATGCATAATCTGCATTCTCCAGGATGAGCTTCCCCTCACTCCTTCCTCAGCTGTCTTTGCAAGACAATGCACAAACCCAGTCACCCATTGTTCTTTTGTGGGTTATGGGCCAATGTAGTCAACCTGCGTAAAGAGAGGAGTACATGTATTTGGAACACAAGATACATTAATTTAACCTGACATCTATTAGGAAGCATACAATTACATGAACGCTATTTTTTTGAGAGTGTGAGAATGAAAATTGTTTTTATAAAACAGAAGTTGTTTATCAGCAAAAATATCAAGTTCCTTGGGACAGCTTAGAAACAAATATGTATTGAAGAAATAAAAAAGTAGAGAAGAGCTAAACTTCTTGGAGGAAGTTTTGCCCTCTTTTTTGTGCTTTACTGGAAGTTTTGTGAGATATCTTCCACATGGCTCTGATAGGATTGACTGAAAAACTGAAAAGACAATTCATTTATACACTGACAGCACATAACTGAGTTCTCATGATTACAAAAACGAGTTATTATTTGGTTTTGGTATTTTACAGTTACCCTCTAGAAATAAATTTTGCTGGTAAATCAAGCAAAAAGACTAATCTCAAAGATAGCTCTGTTAATTTGCAGACATCACAATATAGGAGGCAAACACACAGAGCAAGGAAGCAGTCTGGAATCTATCCATGTAAGACACTCTAATTATAACTTGTGTGTCATCTTTCCAATAGTCTGTGTGTTTACAAGAAACTGTCACTGACTTTTGACATATGTGAGAGCAATTGGGTTTTTTAACCTATGGGAACTCGAGAGTGTCTTTTCTATTTATATTTTCACTTCTCCGCATGGTGCATACTGTCATTTGCTGTACAGCTCTAATATGGGTGAGTAGTCTAGGTTTTTTTGGTAGTCAGGAGAGATATTTGACCTCTGGAGGCCATTTTAGAGTACTTAAATTCATCTTTGTCTGTTGTTTACGTATGGAGCTTAGATTCCCTAGTAAAGGCACATAAATCAGGTAATTTCCCAGCTTTAAAAAAATGCTGCATCATTAAAATTTCAATAGTGTATATTGACCTCATAAGTAAATGCAGATATTGGTCAGAATTTGCTTTTAACCTTTTCTGTTGAAGTGTCAGCAGGAGCTTTTAAGCAGCTTTACCTAGTCACAGTATTTTTAATGACTGATCCATATAAACCAAAGAGAATGAGTGACAGAACTTAGCCTTCAATACCACCATTCATATAAATTACTGGGAATTTTTTTATATATGTGTCTTAAAAATATTTGCTTTTCTAACCCATTTTACCCGTTAGACAGACTCACATGAGTAATGAGGTGATGTACAAGGAATGGCATCCTTTGCTATTGATTCTGCCCTTCGTTCAGATCCAAAGGATAGCTATCATGGGTCAGAATTTAAATTCCTTGAAAAGGAAAGTAAACATGATGGGAGAATTTGGAAGAATCATATGAAGGAGAATTCATATTCTGAACTTTTAAAACTAAAGTCAAAATATGGAATAGCTTTATTAATTAATAGGAATATTACATAGGTGATGTTTAACTTGTTGAGAAGCTGCCAAGTAAGGTAGGTACTCAGTGAAATTTTCACTTAGTGATTGAGTTCTGGGTAGGAGTCTTGGCAAAGCAGACAGACCTCTACGGTTGTTGGTTCCTCAGATTTATTTTTAAAAGCTTTTTATACATAACTTTGATTTTGTACTGTCTAGCATCTTATTAACGTTTTCTATCATTCCGCTTAATGTGATCTGAAACATTTCCATTTCCTGGACTGAAAAATAAGGGCACATGGGTGCACACATGCACACACACTCATAAACACCAGAAACGCTCCCCATTCCCAAAACACTAGTGAGGAAAATAAACTGATGAAACCAGAAGTTTCAAAGTTTAGGTAGAGAATCACAGAACTGATTTGACATATCATTTTTAGATTCTTTAACTGTTCTCTAAGATTAAAAGCACCTTTTTTCAAATCAACATTTTCTGAGAAACATGAACTAAGCAAAAGGCAAATAAAATTGGATGTTTTCAAAGAAGTAGCATTTCAATAATAATGAAGAAATTCCTGCCACTCAATGACACTGAGAAGACTGTATCTTATCTTTTCACAGGAATTGACTGCAATGCACTGACCTAGAAGGTCTTTTTTAGACCTGAATTTCTTTATATGTCTGACAAAGAAATTAATTTGAATAATTTTCAGTTCTGTTCACTATCTCTAAACATCTTTACAGCTTTGGTAGGATGTGTGTAAAGGAAAGAGGGAAAATATTGTGCATTATTTTAAAAACCAGACCCACAGCTGCAGCTGATTATTAATTTTCAGAGAAAAAGTAAGCTTATTGCAAGCCATTATGAGTTTGAAGTAAACAGTATCTCAGTTTATTGCTATATCTCTGTTTTATGTAATTACTAAAATTCTATATGAAAGGCCCTGACTTTTAATAACTCATTATGTGAGTCTAGCAATGCAAGAAGCTAAACATCATTATTTCCCACTGAGATGTATTTCTTTAGCACAGACCCTTAGGCGAATTTCAGGGATGATTAATAGGGGGCCTCAGGCAAGCACTACTCAAATCTGTTTTTCTTATGAATTCCCTTCTAAACACCACTTCAAATTCTGAAGATTACTGTGATGAAACTGTTTTTATTATCAAAGACTAGAATGGGGTAAGATGACTATTTTTATTATTTTTGACATGTCAAGTAACAGTGCCATCAACTGAGTAAGGATGCAAGTTACAAATTATGCTTCTTTATTTTCCGAATTTCATTTCACTATTTCTCATTACTCTCAGTGAAGGAGATACCACGGCAGATCCACTGCCAAGTGTAATGATCATTGCCCCAGACAAACCTATTCAGGAGGGATACCCAGGCTAATGAAATGTCAGCTGTAAACAACTGCTGCTTAAGGGACTGACTTAATACTTGTTCACAAGCACAGCAACAAAACCTGTTGCAATTATTCTCAGTATAAAACATACATTTATCCTAAAGGACCTAACTTTGGCCCAAATTCAACAAATTATTTAACCTGTGATTCAGACTAATTACTGCTCTAAACCAAAATTATTTTCATCCTGCCTTCAGGCAGCAGTTGCATTTTGGCTGTATTATGGAACCAAGTAGACAACACAAAGGGAGGTGGTCAGTCAAACCCAACTCCAATTAAACTGGAGTTTCAAACTCTACAATACACACATTTCCAGCGGTTTTACCTTAGCCCCACTTCAGTTTGGTTGAGGCACTGAATATACATCAGCTGTTGCAGGACACGGTACGTACTTTGGTGCATATCTTGTCCCCAGCTCAGCTTCAGCAGGAAGGCAGCCCTTGGGCTCACCCTGAGTGGAGAGAACTGAAGTACAGGAACAAGGGTCAGCTGGGGATTTGCCTCATAAACACACCCTTGATCAAAATTAATATGCTAATATAGGTACAGCCTAAGTGAACCCCTGGATTTCCTTCTATTTCCCTTACTTCAGGTATATTTTACATCCCTCACTCGTTAATAAGAATTTAGGCAGAAATTTTTGGGAGTAACTATTCAGAGCCTAATTTTTGCAGGCTTAAATCTGTGGCTGAACTGTGCCCATAACTTCAGGGCAAATAAAGTTATCCAAATAGCTTATCCAAAGCTATTTGGATTCATTACATTCTACTACAGGGATTCTTCTTTGCACATAATTCTTTATCCAGTTTCTCATCTCATTTAAACTCACTGGTTTGCCCTTCCAACAGCATAGATCCTCATTGTCATTCAAAAGAATATTAGCCTTTAAAACAAATATAAAAGACAATCTGTTGTGCAGGGATTTTAAAAATTCTGTATGGACCTGTAAATTCTGCTCAAGTTAATGTCTTTAAGGTCTGGTGGAGTTGAAGCTAATTCTTTCTTAGTGTGTGTCTGTGAGAGAAATTTAACTCAGCAAATTTGAATCCAGATATCTCAGAGCAAAATATGATTCCATAGTATGGCCATCATGGAAAGAAAGCAATTTTTAGTGCTTAAAAAATATGTTTAAAAGTATGAGAAGTCATTCAGTAATTGTCTGCCTTTGCATTTATGGTGAAAAATAAGAGACCTTACCCCATGTTGATTGATGATTATTAATCGAGCAATGTCATTTATCCTTCAAGTATTTTTGTACTGCCATCAACCTGACAGAGTTCAGTATCGTTTAGCTTTGCTTTATCTGAAAATTCACTCATGTTCTTAGATGGAAATGCACGGAATCGAGAGATGGCCAAAGTAAGAGACATTAATTGTGGGGCATTTATTAGACTATTAGTGTTAATTCCAATCAGTTTTGATTAAGAAAGGTTTTGAAACTGTTTTATTTTTTTGCGTAGTTTGTGATGAGAATTAATGTTTCTAACACGAATTTTCGTTGCCCAGTTTGGTATTTAATTCAGTAGATTTTCGTTGCTCTGAAAGTATTTTTTGACTCACCACCTAAAACTATTTGAGGTGCTGTCAAGTTTTGCATTAACTACAGTATTATGGTAATTTCCATGATACCTTGTATTTTTGTGTATTTAGTGTATAGCCTTGACAAGATCCACAATGTTCAGGTGGAATGTAGGCATATGGATGCTACTTTTGAAACAACAGATGTCTAATGAACTAACCTGTGGACCAGGGCTAGTCCTGACTCCTTAGCGTGAACTTCTACATATGTGCCCCACAGGCAAAGCAGAGTTTAGATCTTTATGAACTGCTATGATATCTCAGCCAGTCACTCATGTGAAAGCAGGTGGGTTCTTCAAATGGAAAGGATCTTGTTCTGAAAGCATGTGGATTTGATCCTGACCATAATGATTTTAAGTGAAGAATACAAAGTGTGGATGTCACTGTGACTGCTGTTGGGCCTCTTAGCTTGGCTTCTCATGCCTCTAGTATTGCAGCTCTCTCAGCAGATTTCATCTGCTGCTGTTACAGTTCTTACTCCTGCCTGCTCATACATCCCTGCATTACACCAAATAATTAAAACCAGTAAAGTGTTAAATATCATGGTAGGATCAATAATTTTAAGCAACTTCCCTTGTCTTTTTAGAGTTCTTGCTGCTTTATCCTCAGATTTAATGATGCCTTTGAAATCATAACCAAGTATGCTTCTTTTCCAACATAAACATAATGAGTAATCAGTGATTAGAAAAAACTTTATCCCAGAGAAGCCGTGTAGCAATGTTATTTAAATTAGTAAAGGAAATCACTGAAGAAACAGGTGTTTATAGAAAAATTACTTTAAAATTGGATTTTTTTCAGCAAATTACATCTCATTACACTATGTCTTTCTTGGTCAACGTTTTGAGTTTGAGCATAAAGATGGCAGCTCATGTATTAAAATCAGTGACTGCAAAGCCATCAGCTTTATCAGTCCTACAAAACATCATCCCTCTCTAGTATTATTTAGGCTTATTAACAGAAAATGTGGAAACCATGATAAACCAAGTTTTGCATTTGATTCTTTCAAGCAGCTTGATGGAAAATTTTCCATTTGACTTCACTATTGCAGAATCAACTAACTTTTCTTTTTTCAGTGACAATGGCTTATTTATACTGGCCAATACCACCTGTATAGACCTTACAAAAAGGATTCAGGATAACTGATACACTGGAAATCACCCCATGAAATAAAATTCTGACCATTTTCCCTGAAAATTACTTGTGGGGTACTATTTCTTTCCTTACATCTATATTTTCTATTGTTTTTATGGTACTTGAATTAAAATTTAACTGAAGTTCAGTGTACTGCCGTTTCATGTTTCTGTTAGAAGATCTCAATGAAATGTCACAAGATTGCGTCATTAAAGGGGTTTGCACTGGATTGAATCTGTAAATCAACCCTAAAGTTTCCCTGTGCTGAAAGATTTTCTGGCAATGGGTGCACAGCCATCATCAGTGAGTTGTTCCACCGTCTCTCTTGCTTCCGGTTACATTTCTATGCTCTGCTTTTTTCTCATTTTTTGGTTTTTTTCCTCTCTGGCAGGCCATAATGTCATATGCAGTGCAGACGACTAATGTTCACTGCGTAAGAAATGACCTCACCCCAATCTTTGCTGTGAAGTGGGCCATAATGCTCTTGCTCTTCCAATCATGAAAGGCAACAAGTGCTCTTTTATAAATCTTGCCAAGAAGGCAAGAAATCTACTTCCAGTGGTTTAAATGTCATTAGTGATAAAAGTGTACTGATTGAAAGGGAACTGTTATATTTTTTGATAGCAACAGCATGCTATTTATAGCAAATTATCCAGAAGGAAAGGAAAAAGAGAATTAAAACCTTTTGATGTTAAGACCTGGTAATTTAGCTTTAGACCAGGGAATGCTTTCACAAAATGTCTTCCAAAGCTTTGGTGGTACTACCACTTCAGCACATGATTATTTGTTCTGCTATTTCTACAGAAATCAGAAAGATATCCTATGATATTCCTATCTATAGGAGCTATATAGCTAGCTATATGTACAATTTTTCCACATGACTGAGTATCGACTGAGTATTTTCATTTCCTTTAAACATAAGAAGTAATTATGTATTGTTTCCTCATAGACACTTGCCAAAACGTTAGGATTATTAACAGTAATTTAACCTTGAAGGATTTTTTTCTGGTTTAGCACAAATAAAACCCATGAGAGTTTTTAGAACTGCTGATAAAAGGCAATTGTTTAGGAAGAACAAATAGCTGCATGTCTGAGTTGGAGCTCAGGGTTTCTATTCTTACTAACTCACTCTCCTTTACTTTGTGGGAAGAAAACTATTCTTTGTGCAGTTGTTTTTTGAGAAATGATAACCCACAAATATGAGCTGGGAGCTGAATACACAGCTCACTTCACCTGTTGCTATCAGGTCCAGAAAGGAAAACTAAATTGTGGCTGTTTTCTGCATTAGGTATTCATATGTCTCTGGCCAGCAATGTACCTGTGCAACTGAAAAACTCCCTGGGAGTAATTTAGTAATAGCAAGGGAGGGGGGGAGGAATTCTGACTATTTCCTCAGTATAGCATTAAAAACTGAGTCAACCTCTCTCAGACCTAGCCTTCCAGCTGTAAGCCTTTTTCCAGCTGGTTTCTGGTGTAGCTGGTTTCTTTTTCTGACTTACGAATATACCTAAACAAAGCTGAAGAATCAGTCCAGTCTGCCCTGTTTAGAAAGACAATGTAATATATTATACAGAATCTTGCAGGGGATAGTTCTAATATGCAAAATAGGCTGGCTTTTTCCTTCTGTCCTCCTGTTTGAAAGTCCAGTCAGGAACAAAGACTGCAAACAAAAGGAATTCCTACTATTCACTCCTGCTTTTTACCGAAAGTGTAGAAACTCCAACCACAGAGAAACATTCAGTTGTGCTCCCATGCCACTCTGCCATTCCCCAGGACTGGATCTTGTCACATTGTGAAACAACTTATGAATCAGAGAGGCTGTACCATAACACAGAGAGCAGAAGGTTTAGCAAACAGATCTGTTTCTTTCCCGCAATTTTCAAGGCTTGTTTTAGCATGTTAGTCTTTATTCAGTACCTACTGTCCCTCAGGGAATTGCTGAAGAGGCACTATCACACAGGTAACACTGTGTATTGTACCTTTACTGTATTTTTTCAGGGGATAAGATATAAACATTCAATCAGATGTTGGGAAATGAAGATATGGTATCACATAAAAAGCCAATTTTTTGCCTCTGAAACAAGTGCAATTCTGCTGATAAATTGCAGTCACATTTCCCATATCATGTAATCACTGTGACTTTTATGGAGTTCAGCAGCTGAGTAGCAGTCAAACTGCAAGCACATCCACTCATAAACCATTGAATGCTCTTACAGGGTATTTTCACTGGATTAGCTGCAACTATAATTAAAATAGTACTTTACCTGATGTTAAAGTGGATTATATTACAATTCTTGAAGCAATTATCTCAAATGCCTATATTATTGCATGAGTTATCATGTGATTAAAAGATTATTCAATACCACATCCAGGCTGCAACCCTGATTGACACAAGAAAAATGAACGTATTTTTATTATACCTTCTACAATTAATGATAATAAGGTAAGGAAGTTAAAGATTTCTTATTTTCCTGAAAAGTATTTGAAATGGATGAATTAGAAAACCTTCATTCAATTTATACTGTATAAAAATAAAGGGTGGCATTAATCTTACAAGAAAGTGCTAAAACTCAACTTGCTGGAAAGTGAACCCATACCCTTACACAGGAGAATCTGGATATGCTGCCAGTGACATTGCTGAATTCTTTACACCATCATCTCAAGAAATCAGCTCTTAAAAGGAACTTTCATTTCAATTATAATCCCATGTTTAATGTATTATTATGAGAAAAAGGCTAATAAAATTATGGTGGATCACTGCCATTTACATTTAGAAATGTACTTCCTTTATTACACATGCAGATCATAACTGTTTTCAAAATATACACTTACGAAAACTTAAGATTTCAGCTTTAAAATTTAGTCCAGGTGTTTGGTTTAAGTGCTTCCAAAAGCCAAATTATTTTTCTCCTTGTTCTGGTAAACATTTCAATATTAGCAGTCATTTAAAATTGCCCCAAACTTTACATGCATGTGACCTCAGCAAAATAAAGCAGCCTCTGCCTCCCCTTTCAGCTAGAGAAGTTCATAAACTAGTAGACCTTCAGTAATGTAGTAGGCTCTCAGTAGTAGAAGTAAACTTCTACTAATAATGTATTTTCAGCAGTTCACAAAGCGCATAGTAAAATCAAATAACATTTTGTTTTGGTTTAGCCAAGAATTTTAGAAGACAGTTTTATCTATATATTCCAGCATGTATTTGCCTTTCTCGTAATAGCATCATGTTGCTTAGTCATGGCCCAGCTTAAAATCCATATGATCCTGAGATCTTTTCCTAGAGCATTACTACCTCACCTGTTGTTCCTCACCTGGGTGTGTGTAGGTGCTACCTTGCCATCTAAGTGGCATCAGTGCTCAGTTTTTCTCAGACCCTTTTGATTTCTAAGCCTGCTCTTGAATGTATTGACAATAGTGGTGTCTGCAAATTCACTGAGTGTAGTCTTTATTCTCCAGTCCAGATAAATACTGAAATTACTGAAAAGGACATGGCTGACCTAAAACTTTTTTTGGTTACTGCATTTGATACGTTAGTTTTGACATTGGACTGTTGTTAAACTGGGAAACTATTCAGAGAGATGTTTTCACCTATGTATGTTGTAATTTCATTTCTGCAGGTATTCTACCTTAGTTTCTCCAGTTACCATTGTGATATCAAAAGGATACTACTAGTACCAAATGAAGAAAACATATTTTTGAGTTTTCAATCTAATGTCTTTACTTTGTTGTATATGTTGAATTAAAGGCAGCCCTGATGAGAAGTCAGAGAAATTTATCAGCTTTCAAAAGGCATCACTTTAGCTGCTGTGTAATGAAGCACCACTAACTATTCAATTAGAAAAAGAAAATAAATGTATTGATGTGATTTAAAGAAATGAGGATGTATCATTTCGTCTTCATTACCCTCTCTGGAATTTCAGTCAGGAAACTGTTCAGCCATACGGATTTCATTACTGAAATCAATGGAAATATCACTTTGTGTAACAGCACCTTACACAGGAACAAACCGGCAAGATTAGCTTTCCTTTCTTATACTTTTTTTTTTAACACTATTTTTGCTTTGTCACTTTCTGCCATTCACTCTCTCTGCAGACTCACCCGGCTCCCTCTGGTGGTTACCTACCAAAAACATTGCTTCGCTTCAGGCCCCATGCTACCCCCGAAATAAAAGGCTGATTTCATTGGCATTTCTTGCTCTAATAATAATTAAGAAACTATAAATTTATTTACGTTAAGGCTCTTTGTAGCCTACTGTTGTGCAGTCTAGATCTTAATATGTTTTCTAAGCTAAGAATATTTGAAAAATCAATTAGGATTTTTGTTTTCCCTCAAGATTTTAGGGGTTTGGAAAGTGAGAAATAGATGATACAACTAACCAGTAGGTTAATATCCCATAATATCAGTGTCAATTGTCTAAATAGAACATCTAAATCCATTATTTCAGTTAAGTGATTTTTAGTATCTCTCTTTACTCAAAATTCTCTTGTACTCTGGATGTGTTTCTCTCAGTGGAAGTCTCTTCTACCCCAGGTGTAGATACAGATTTTCTCCTATTGGCAGGGATATTGAAAATTAGCATAGGAGAATTTCTGGCTGAAATCTCAGTAGATGCAGCCCTCGTTTGAGCTGATAGGCAGCCAATTTTAATATTACTGATTATTTTTAAATGATTTTTTATAATCTTTTTTCCATAATGAATATCCTAACAAGTCATCTCAAAAGGCACAAGAAAAAGAAGCTATCTATTTTTAAATTAGGGTATCAGTATTAATAGTCAGTATTAATAAAGTCTACTTTACCTGCATCACACTTGCAGATGAACAGAATAAGACTAGATAATTTCTCACTGAGGTCAAGCTTCTGACACTTTTTGCCTCTTTAGAGCTTCCTGTGGTTAAAATACATGTATTTCATGTCCAAGAAACAGCTAAGTGCAGAGATGATGAAAAATAGATGGATGGATGGATGGATGGAGGGAGGGAGGGATGGATGGATAGATAGATAGATAGATAGAACAGGTAAATAGATTCATTTACATTGCACACATATATACTTGGCACCTACTTCATGGCAGCGGCTGTATGAAAAAGCTGGAAAGCACAGTACCTGATGATGACTGCTCATTTATAGGAAATGCCAACATGAGTTGATCAAATGCCAAGAAATTCACGTGTTCTAGACTGAAACATGAACGTAATTCTTGGAAAAGCATTCTTGAGGCTATAATTGGCCTTGAAGTGCGGCTGCTAGTGATACAGGATTAAAAAAAAGGTTGATATTAAAATGTTCAAAGCTGTTCATAGTCTGTTATTGAGCTCTTAACTGAGCTCTTGACTGAGCTCTTAAAATATCCACATTCTTATTAAGCCATTCTCACACATTTCACAGCAGTTTGCCTTCAATACAAAGAAGCTACCTGATGTTGAAATATCCAGAACAAAAACAATGGTCTCAAGTAAATTCTGATTTTGTTAGAATAAACCTGTGGCTAGTTCAATACACCACTGCTGGCGACGCATCACTGTGCAGGCATACAATTTTCTGATGTACATACAGTCCCCCTCTCTGATGTTTATGATAGTCAAGGTTGTGTGCATGAGCACAAAACTGCTTTACTGAAAGAAAGTTATGAATTTAATTTCACTGACCTCATGTCTATATACAATGCTCTCAGAGAATTTCTGCTTCATTTATAGTCCTTAACAATGGTACACTGTTCTCTACTTTCCACACATATAGTCAAACTGTTGCAGAAAACAGGTAATGTATTGAACAAATTTTGACATTAAATATTTCTGGTTTAGAGGTGACTAATAAAGTAAAAAATAAACTATTTACATGACTCATATAAGTCAATGTAAGCAGCCATGAGTTAGTTTTGTATCGATTGATTCGAATCAGTCTATATTAGGTCATGCAGTTTTTGAACTTGATTAGTGATTGTTAAGTAGCTGAGAGAAATGAGAATTTGCTGATTTGTTTTCAATAACTTAACATAAAAAAAAAATTCAATCATTGCAATTTTCCTTCAGAATTTTTACAAGGAAATAAGTATTATAGGAGCCTAGAGCAAATTTATCCTAAGACAGTAGAAATACACACCCATTCTCTTCTATCATTTATGTGTAATACCATACCTCTGAGCCATACATTTTTCTACATACAGTGCTGCAAAGAACTTGTATGACTGCAAACATCTTGCTCTTAGAAAATATTACAGTACAAAATAATAAGGAAAATGCACTAATCACATGAAAACAAATCCCTGAAGTAATTTAGTTTCATTAACATCAATTTGGATAAACTCTGCTGAAGATTTAGACAACACAACTCTGGGTTCTTTGCAGAAGAAGTATCTTTGATCTACTGGTTTGTTTGGTTTTTTTTACATTGAGAAAATCAGAACAGTTAATTCTATCTCCAGAAATCAGTTGATAGATACAACTGATAGTGGTCTTGACTAGTACATGATATTTTGTGTAAGAATAGCAAAAGAGCGTATTTCATGAATAAAATCATCCTTTCATGACTGAAACAGTTTAATGAACATCAGCATGTTCTCATGAAGATAAAAGGATCTACAGATTAAATCTGTATGCATCTGTTTTGGAGTGAAATACCTCAAAAATAATACCATGAAGGGTGTTGATGACTGGAAGTGGTCACAGCTTCTCTTGCTCCATGATAGGGCTGGTAACACACAGGCCCAGGCTGTATGCAGGACTGGCAAGAGTGGGACACCTAAAGACAAACTATGCATACTCCACCATTGCATCTACTTTCAGTGCTTCTTTAGGACAGCTTGTGTAATCCTTTGGATTCACTAAAAATTATCATTGTAACTCAATGTGCGTTGCTATTTTCTTTCCAGGAGGACAGGCACAGGCAATCTTTGTATTCTGAATCAAACTTTTTCCCTCAACTCCCACTGCCAAGTGGACACTTGTGAATCTGAACTGCCTCCAGCAAGGGCTGCAAGGCTTCAAATATTAAAATGTGCCTGCAAGAGGAAAGAGAATAAACTGTTTTCCATATCCACAGTTCAGAAAGGAGCGTGCTTAAATTGCTGCATCAGAAACATAAAGTCAATAGCAAACAGCTTTCTGATTGTAAATGACAGCTGAGCACTAAACCAGAGTGTCTGGGAAAGTGGTGAGGTTTTCATCTGTGGCATTTTTTAACAATAAAAAGTCATTTATGAAGATTGGTTATATATAATGAATCATTCTTCTCTCTGATTTCTGTTTGCCTTCTGAGACGCAGAGAAATTAGACTAGAATATCTTCCAGCAGAACCCTCTTTCATGGTGCTCTGCATGTACCCAGAGAGCCTTGGGTCATGAGGGAAGGTAAGACAACCTCACCTATATTTTTGGTAAACATCAAATAAACTCTGAGTAATAACATCTCACATGAACTCTCAGAACAATGAAAACCAGAATTGGTCTAATGATCTGGACTCTGAACCCTCTGGACCCTGTCCCAGAGCAAATTAAAACACTGTACAGCTGTACCAGAATCAATAAGCACCAATTCAGGTAGCTACCAAAATCAATAAAGAAAAGTCTGGCTCAAACAAAATCAAGCTTAAGCTGCCTCCATCCACTGCAATAAAAAGTTTAACTATTTACCTGAAAGCAAAACCAGTCTCTATCAGAAAAGAAGACGAGAATTAGAACAAAGATTCACCAAAACCCAGACAGTTGACAGCAGCACTGACAGCTTCTGCAAAGCCTATGTAAACTATGAAATGATTTTTTTCTGTGTTGAATTTGTCATTTCGAGCTCTATATTTTAATGTCCTTTCCTCAAATTCTGACACAAAGTCATAACAGTAGAAAAGTGATGGGCAGCATACAAACCTGTAAAAGAAAATAGCCTTCTTGTCATCCCTGGGAGTTCATAACTGAATTCTATCAGTCCATTTAATGGGAAGATAGGAAATATGTTTTGTTTCTCTTCCTGCCTCACAATTTATATGATGACTGTCTGCCATATAAAGTTAATAGAAATAGAGAACTAGCAGTTTTTTGTCTACAAAAGGCTTGGTTTTCTTTACTGTATCTGTGAAAGCTATGTAGGTGTAGTTGTAGCATTTTCCTTGAAAGTATAAATCTCTGCTTACATAGCCACCCATATACCAAATTTCGGTATTCCAAGAATAATCAAAATCACATGATTTACACAGTTTTTGGACATGATACGTGCAGAAAAATGGCAAACCCCTAATGTATTTTTTTTTCTTTCATAGTTGTATTTGGAGCCAACTCCAGGCTCCTCAACAATGTGGACAAATTGGGTTTTGCTTCCCTTGCATACATAAGACTCGGTCAAACCAAATCCAGGATGTTGCTGACACAGAAGCCCTTTCTAAGCAGCTATGGAAAGCCTGAGAAAGCCAAAGTTGCTGATCCACTTGGATGCTGTCATTGAAGTTGCTGTCACCATGGTGGAGAGGAGAGGAGCAGCACCAGCCACTGCTGGGAAGGTCGCCCCATCTATCCTCTGCTGGCTGCTGTCTTCCTACCCACCCTCTTTCTTTGTCCAAAGAACGGCCCTGGTGACCAAGGTGTCCAAAGCTATGCAGTGTAGCCCTGACCTGTTTACTTCCATCAGCTTGTTCACTCCCTTTGGCAACTGCTTTCTTATTTCAGCCTGGATCTGACCCCAGCCAAAGCAGCCTGCAAACTCTCCCTGGCTGCTTTACCAGCAGTGAGCACCTGCTTTGGCAGCAGTCGTGCTTTCCAAGTTACCTCTTTTTACTGTGATCTCTTCCAGCATAGGTAAATTCAATGTTTCCCACGTCTGAGGTATGTTCTCTAGCTTGCATTTGATTTTTTCCTGTATAGAAACATGAAGATCACTTTACAGGACTTAACCCTTTCTGTTCTTGCTCTACTACCTCAAACCAGTCAGATGCCCATTTTATGAGGCTGCTTGAAAGTAGACTAAGTGTTCATTTAAATGACTTCTACAGGAGCTGTACCCATGACTTGGATGCCCACTGCACTCTCCTGAGTTTTGTAAGACCTGCTCTACTGTGCTATATTGTATTACAAGCATTCGTCAAAGTACTCTTGATTCTGTTATGTCAAGGAAGATCAGGTATGGATGCTCTCTGGTTTAAATCAAACACAGCTGTGTCTTTATGCACAGGCAAGAGGCTTTTGCAGTCAACATTTAAAAGCATCCCATGGGTAATTGTCACAAAACAAGGAAAACAAACCAAGGATTCTTTTTCAACAACTTTAAGGCAAGAGCATGTTGCTAGGCCATGGTTATTAGCTTTTGTTATTTTTACCGAGATTGATGGGCATTGAATAAAGTATGGACACATGCTTTCATATAGAATTTCTAAGTCATATTATTAGAATACTAATTTAAAGCACTTAATTGTAATATGAAGTACTGATGGGATTTTGGAAACTATAGCTTCGAATTTAGTTCTCTGCTTTTGACTGCCTGCCCTTCAAAGGCCATTTTAGAACTGATTTCTAAGAACTGGAATAGAGAACTAGGAGAAAAATAGTCAACATAAACTGTGATGGAATGACAATGGCTCTCAAATGAACAGGGGCAGATGTTCTTTCTAAATGTCAGCAAGTAGCAATAAGCTTAAGTTTCTTAGTGACAACTCTCTGCTACAGAAATCTGAATGTAGTGACAACTGTGACCTCAGGGTTACCTTATTCCCAAGAATATAGATAGAAGGGGGGATTAATGCTTATAGATACTTGACTTTTCCATACTAATAACTTTTAGAAGGTGAATCAAAGGTGGGTTGATTCAGCTTTTCAATGAGATTTAAAGTTCACATCTGACTTTATAATGTAAATTTCTATTCAAGGAACTTGTCATAAAGAAAAATAATGGGGTATGGTCAACGTGACTATTGTGTCTGATCTTCTTTCACAAATAAAAAGAGTTGGTCTTCAAAATAAGCCTATTTTCAGCCTCGCGTTTTATAAACAAAACATGATCAAAACTGGAGAATATTTTTGCAGTGAAGAAAACTGGTCAATCAGCTCAGGGCCGTCAAAAGATTTCTAAAATGTTCAGGGCTACTCATATGCTTTAATATAAGTACACTTCAAATTGTTTCTCCCTACTGACACTGGGTACATTTTAGAGGCTTGAACCTCAACTCCAGCTTGATCTTCACTACAGGAATAATGAAACACATCTTTGAAGAAGTTGTATGTCCTATTATACACATTTAATTTCTGTAGAATGATCCAATGTGTACAGACGTACACCTCTGTACATGTTTGTATAACTGGCCTCTGATTTTTGTGCCTCAACTATTCAGGCTATACTAAAAATGAAAAGTGGGACTGTAGCTAAAAAGTGGAGGAAATCTGTAATGATGCACAGTTTGTATATTGTTTTTGAGGTGCTAAGTACACGCTCATTTTAAAATACAAATGCATTTTACTGACAGTATTTTGATTATATGTTTGTTATATATGTTACATAGTCACAAACTTTAATAGTAATGAATATTTTAAATCAATTTGTCATATTGTTAAATGATTTCTCTTTCCTGAAAGAAAAATGTACCGCTCTAAGTCAATTATTCTCATTATTAGAACCTCACAAAAAAAAAGGTATGTGACCATTGGAGTGAGCAGAAGCAAGGACATCCTTGTAATGTTTTTTCTCAGCAATATCTTCCAGATTAAGCTACTGAGGAGTAAACATGTAGGTCTAGACTAAAGAGGGTACTTCGGTTCTCAGATCCTTCATAGATCTTTTCTGTTTTTCCCATTGTTCGTTATGGAAAATTATGTAGGCAAAATACTTTGTTGGGGGTAATAACATCTGATAAAGACAACTGTGGAACCTGCCCACAGACAGGAGAAGATTGCATTTAACTTCCCGCTCTTCCTGAAGATCATAGGCTATTTTAGTTTTGACAAAAGTAGATCTTTTCATGTCAAAAGATGTTTGGGAATAGACTCAAAAAACTAGAGTCAAGGAATGTGTGAGGCACATGCTTAAGAGATAAATATCTTTTTCTTTTTTTTTTACTGTTTTTTTTTTCTCATACTTTTTCAAGTAATTAATGTCTCTAATTATATAACTATTTGCACTGAATTCATAACAACTTTTCCATTGGAACTTTCTATTGCACAAAGATTTTACTCAGTCTAGATAACAAGTCAACACTTGTTTGTTCAAGGCAATCTTAACAGGAATCATGAGTGCTGTCTATGTGGGAATTTTCCTTTACTGACGCAAAAGCTGAAGCCTGTAGGCCTGGTAGAAAAGCTGCAATATAGTTGCATTCTGTTTTTTATCTCTAATGCTCAGGGGTAGTCTTATAAGAACTCTATACTTTACAATACATACATACCAGAAAAGCTTGAACTGCAAAACCATCTAAATATCTAAACGAAATTAATAGAGCCAAGGCTCCCATCCAGCTCATAAATGTGATCTTCAGGTTGCTTTTCCTTAAAAACTGATTTAGGTTTTGTACCTACTTTTCCTGCCCACTTGTCTGTAAAACAGTCTGCTATTCTTTGGTCACTATTCAGGCTATAATGTTGAAAAGTTAGTATTTTCAAAGAAAACAGAGGCATGAGCTATGAGAACTAATGCAGCATTTCAGGTAGAGAGCTGTGATCAATGCAACATTAGTATTAACTGCAGCAAGCTAGGGTTGAACTCCTGATACCCTAGGAAAAAGTGATGTCTGGCAACGAGACAGGATTCAAATGCAAAACGTCAGTGGCATTCAAAAATATTACTTGTATCTCATCATATGAAGGAATTCACAGTGGCAAGCACAGGCATTGGCAACACTGAGGAAAACTGTGGAGGCTTCCACTCATTTTCACAATATTCTGAGTGCTTCCAAAAAGTCCAAAACATCTGGTACATTCTAGAAATGTTTAACATTGTCCATTCTCAAACCCCTTACATAAGTAGACACTAGTAGATTTGCATGGCAACCAAACTCCTCAAGAAAATGATGAGGTATGCATGTAAGAAAAAAAACACACCATAAGTATTTTAGGAATCTTTATTAGTGTACTTTTTCTTAATAACTGAGTTACAACAGACATGGCAAATAGACCAATCCAAATAAAAGTTTCTCTGATCTATAGAAACCAAACTGTGCTGTCCCATCATGTGTTCCTTTGGACATAATGGTCCAGGCCATATATAAGTCCAATTAAAATCCAGATCTGTACAAGTCCATCGCTCTTTAATCCGCTGATATGTAGCTGCTCAGATGCCTCAATGTAAGTAGCAAAAAGAAGGGTACAAAAGCCCCGTCAAACTGTGGACTGCAGAGCAAGCAAAGGCTTCAGCAGCACATTGGAGCAGCTCTGTCTGTCCCACTGCTCCCCCAGGAGCATTGAACTCTTGAGCAAGCAGGCCGTGATGCGAGGAAGCTGTACCTCTGCCAGCCCAGGCCTCTAGCTGTGTGTCCAGTGAGGCTCCGTACTAGACGAGCTTTTCAGCATCAGCTGTCAAGATTCCCAGATCCCCCCCAGATGCCTTCAAGATTTCAAGATCCCTAGAGAAAAGATATAAAATGTAACATAACCAGCGGTAGCTCACCTACTGGCAACTGAAACAAATGGTTAAGAAACCTGGGCAAACTTGTTTAATTCACAAGGTCCATGTGCCTGTGTGAAAATTTGCATGCTCTTGCATCCATATGCTAGAGGAACTTTTCTATTTCATGCAGTCCTGCAAAGCTTAGCTTTTCAGAAGCTGTCATTCCAGCACTGGTAAGAACTGCCTCCGTGGGGATGGAGGCAGGCGGTAGGGTTTGGGGACACGGCTTTTATAACCGGAGCCTGACAAGCGGCCAGGCTTTCTTTTCTGCTTTTTTTTTTTTTCTAGAGTTAGTAACAACGTCTGCCACCTTTTGTCTTGTGAGCTTCTGCGCTGCACGGAACGAGTAATAGAAACCTGTGAAGGGAGGAAAATAGTCAGCGTAGGCGGTGCTTAGTCCGGACTCACTCTTGCTGCCGGCTACCTGTTGAGGTGGGTTTAAGCAGGCGCTGAACTATTCCTGTCTCTCCAAGAGAGTTCATTTAAGCCGAGCTGGACCTGCCTAGCGCCACTACGGCCGTGCTGGAAGCCGCAACTTCTGAGCCTCCCTAGGCAAAAAGCATACGGAAGTTTTTTGAGGTGAGGACCGGAGCCAGGGCTGCTCGGCTCCGCTCCACGCCGCTCCGCTCTCTGCCCGGGCTCCGGCTGTCGCGCCGGTGGGCAGCCCGGCGGAGCAATTGCAAGATAAACAGAGGAGAAAGCGGAAAGGAGGGAGGAAAAAGAAGGCGAGGAAAAATCCCCCAGCCCTCCTTTCCCCAAGGAGACGCCCCCGGGGCTCTCAGTCTCCTGGCCTAAGAGGCGGCCGCGGGCGACGAGGCTCGGCCGCTCCGCGGGGCTGGAGCAGCGGGAGTTGCGCGGCCGCGGGCGGAGTGCCGCCCCTGGCGGAGGAAGCTCTCGGGGAGGCTGGGGGTTCCGCGGCCAGCCGGGCGCTGCACAGAGCCCGCTGCCTGCCGGGGGCAACGGGGCTGCGGCGCTGCCTCTGCGCCCGTGTAAGCCGCGGGGCATCTTGCCCGGCGGCCCCCGCCGCTTTCCCTTCCTCCCCATCCCCTGCCTTTCTCTCTCCCTCTTTTCCTCCCCGGCACCTCCCGGCCCTGGTGGGGGGCCGCCGCCCCTGGCTGGCAGCGGGAGGGGTGCCGGGACGCGGCAGCCCCCTTTATTCCCCCGCGGAAACTTTGGCCGGCGCGGAAGGGGGAGGATGGAGCTAGGGGAGGCCGTGGCGTCCCCCCTCAACTGGTCCCGAGATGAGGCAGAGCCGCCCCGCGGGGAGTTCAACCTCTCCGGGCTGCCAGTGACGGAGGGGAAGCCCCTCTTCGGCATCGGCATCGAGAACTTCATCACCTTGATCGTCTTTGTGTTGATCTTTGCCATGGGGGTGCTGGGCAACTCGCTGGTGATCACGGTGTTGGCAAGGAGCAAGCCAGGCAAACGTCGCAGCACTACCAATATCTTCATCCTCAACCTGAGCATCGCTGACCTGGCCTACCTGCTCTTCTGCATCCCCTTCCAGTCCACAGTCTACGTGCTCCCTACCTGGGTGCTGGGTGCCTTCGTCTGCAAGTTCATCCACTACTTCTTCACCGTCTCCATGCTGGTGAGCATCTTCACGCTCTCGGCCATGTCGGTGGACCGCTATGTGGCCATCGTGCACTCCCGACGCTCCTCAGCCTTGCGTGTTTCTCGCAACGCTCTGCTGGGTGTGGGGCTCATCTGGGCTCTCTCCTTTGCCATGGCCTCCCCTGTGGCTCACCACCAGCACCTCTTCCACCGCGAGGCCTCCAACCAGACTTTTTGCTGGGAGCAGTGGCCCAACCCACGCTACAAGAAGGTCTATGTGGTTTGCATGTTTGTCTTCGGATATCTGCTCCCGCTGCTGCTCATCTCCTTCTGTTATGCCAAGGTGGGGCAAAACAGGTAGAGGTGAAGGGTATGTAAAAGGAAGGGGGGGGGCACACACAATGGTGGTGGGTGTCCATGAGCTGTGGGGCCATCTCTGGTCACATGGAGGGACATGGCACTGTTGGGAGGTGGCAGGGCAGAGGTGAGTCTGTGGTGCAAAGGGAGAGTGTAGGTTTTACAGCTGAGGGATGACTGGAGCAGGGGGACATGTGTATAGCACAGACATCTCAGGACAGGGATTGCACAGGGCTAGGAGGGGGGATGTTCTGGCAATTACTGGGCTCCCTCTGACAGACATCCTTGTTGCAAATCACTGAGAAGCTGCAGCGCTGTGCTGCTTTCTCTGTCAACACAGCTCTCCTATTTTCTTGCAGTGCCATATGAGTTTAACTCAGATAAAGTACAACAGAGCAACAAGTTGTTCAGTCTTCAGATGAAGCACTGCAGTTCCTTAAAATGCAGTGCACTTAAAAATGACACAAATCCAACAGTTGGGTCTGATCCAGTGAATGTGTTCAGATCAAAAGATGAATACCACTGCCTGGTCCCTGTGAGCCTTGCCTTGTCCCAGTTGAAGTGCGAGTGAGATTTACCTCTGACTTCAACAAGGGCAAGGTGATGCTCTGGAGCAGTGCATGGGGACACAGGTATAAAAAAGCATAAGTAAGGGTGCCCTAATAAGGGTATTTAAGGACTTTTTTGCTCAGACAAACTGTCATAGTTTTCTGTGAATATTAATTGCAGCCTTCATCATACGGTCCACTGCTTTCTGCTGCACAGGAGCTGGAGCTACAGCTGCTCTCTGCTGGGTTAGGCAAACATCCTCCTGTTGCTGTGCCAGCAGCCTTCAGGAGCAGGATTCCTCTTGAGGCAGTAAGTTACATTTGAGAGGACAGGTCTGCTCCTGCAATTAAAGACTGCTGGTGTTGAAAAGTCAGTTCTTTATTTGACAAGTTAAATAGATGTAATTTAAACATATAATTTGATGTTCAGTTTGATATGCATTTCATGTAAATATTTAATATTCATATTTCTATCTACATCAGCTTAATTGTGATGTGCAAATTAAGGCTAGAGTGGCATCCAACTCTGCTAAAACCAAGTTATGCAGAACTCGAACAACATTTCTTAATTACTATTTGTAATGAAAAAGTCTGACTTGGTAAATGGAGAAGAAATACATGCTTTCATGCATAAACTTGAGTTCTGTTTTCCCTGGGTGAATACACTGATGCTTCATCTACAGTGCTGAATATGACTGAGCTGTGAGAGGGATGAAACTTGCTGTAGCCACAGATTATCAGTTTTAAGAAAAGATTACCTATTTCAGGGAAAATGCTATGGAACGTGACCAAATGGAGTTTTTCATCTATTAAGAATTATTATATTTTTCAAAGCCAAAGCATCTTCAGTTTCAACATAAAGTGCCAGCCTTCAAAGTCTAATTATATTACAGGAGACTGAAAACTAGCCTTTCAAAATTACAACAGTCCTGAATAGTAGAGGGGGAAAAACTGAAATAGGCTTAAACAAGATACAAGCATAGTAAACATAACACACCATCGTGTTACAAAGCACCACTACAGAAGTAGATCACTTAATATTAGTCTGAATACAAAACAAAACAAAACAAAAACCCCACAAAACCCCACATCAACGAAGCAACTCTGTGGAATATATGCCCAGAACAAGTTCATAAAATCAACGCTGCTGAAAGTTACAATTAAAATCTTGTGTTTAAGTTATTGCCAGGCTAAGATCTTGATCTTGCTTGGTGATGTGTTTTGAGCCTGTGTCAGGCTGGAAGATCCAACCCGTAGGGGATGAGTTTTAGGAGATATGCAGAAGATACCTGGTATTCTCATCAGTGTCAATGACGCTGAAAAATGCCATGACTTGTACATGGCTGTTGGAGGTATTGTACCTTGTGGCATAAATACTCATTCCTGTCCTCGCTAGGAGCCACTGGCAAATCTCCAGCTAGAGTGTTTTGGCACATGGGGCAAGGTCAGGGGAAATTAAGGATCGTTAATTGAAAATCGGAGCTGAAGTTTTCAGTTTGTCAAAGCCTCAGACTCACAGGTCTCAAGCGAAGTGGTCACTGCAGCCTCTTGCTGGTGTCACTGAAGTACTGTGAAGTACACGTATTTGGGCTTCTGAATGCATGCAGGGTTACTGCTGTGTAATAGCCTTAGAAGTATTATAGAAATAAATGCATTAGTTTCTAATGGACTTCATTGGCTTTCATGAACTGTGGATTAGCTAAATGATGCAATATTCTGACACACTAGATTAAGACAAAGGAGACTCATTTCTCTATTTGAATATATTGCCTTTTTCAGACTCCTTTAAGGCAGTTCTGTTTCTTTTATAAGGAAATTGCAATTGAACTTTCAGTTTTGAAAGTCTCATTCTTTAGGCACTCTAATATGGAGCTGAGTTCTTTCTCTCAATCTCTATCAAATTATGTTAGAAGAGATTTGTGTTTTCCCCAGTGGATATCAATACTGTTATTGCCTACAGAAGTGCTGACATAGTGTTAGATATTTGGAAACAGAGTCCCCCCATAAAATCAGAAATGGAAATCTCACATGACATGCTCTTAACGCAGAGATTTATGAGATCGTGCTCTGTGTCCTGTGTGTACAGCTATCCATTTCCTGTCTCCCACAAATAACTTCTGTTGAGTTTCAACCAAATTTGGCAGAGGAGTGAAAATATCAGAAAGAATGATATTTCCTTAGTTTTGTGAAAACAGGAGTCAGTGAAGAAGGTGGAAAGTCTGCATCATCCTCTTTTCCTTTAAGGAGAGTCAGTTTGCACTCAACTGTTAAACATCAGACAAGCCATAGGGAGAAGATGTCTGATGTAGCATCTGCTCATGGAAGACACACACCTTCTTGGGAGCACACAGTCAAGAGATCACAAATCCATAGCAGACCAGCTTTTGTTAGCTCACAGAACTACTCTTGAAAGGAACTTACTACTCCACCCAGAGGAGCAGTGATTATATAGTTATTAGCTGAGTTACAGTGCTGTATTTTCTTAATACTGACTTTTTGTGTGTGTTTTATAACACTGCTACATTTGCTCACTGAGGTGCTCTCAAAGGGCAAAGTGATAAATACTTCTCAGTGAGCTTCTAACAGTTGGCATCTGCCAGGGTAGTACAATGTGACAGCTGATTTTGGGTACTTCTGCTTTTGAATACCTGGTGATGAGGATTTATAGGCTTGGTTAAAAGTAAATTGTAAAAAGTAGGAGCCTCAACATAAAACACAAACGTACGTGGTTTTTGGCTTAAGATATTTTATTTTAAATTTTGCTGAGCAATGAGGGAAAACTTAACTAAACCATATTAGTAGTACTATTGAATGAAAGAGGGTGAAGGATCTGTTGTAACAATAGAAGCATTGCTTTCAAGAATGAATTGCAGGCAATGGCACTTGAATTTAAATCAGGTTCATACTGTAAAATATGGTTCAGAATGTAATGCTGACATTATGGCTCTGTTAAAAAAGCAGTTCATTCTTATTAGATAATGACCTTGGGCAGGCTTTCCAGCTGCATGATTGTCAATGGCTGATAATGAAGGTGTAGTCATTGGAATTATACCCAGACAGACAGGAAATACGCTTTGCAACAGTGTAGACTTCAGACTTCTACAGTATTTGGCAGATTTACATGAATAGGCACTGATAACAATCTATTTTTTTCTCTCTCCTATATTGGAAAAATCCTTCTCTCAACTTGATTTGTTCATAGTTGTGTATTACAGTCTGGACCGGACTGAAATGTCATATGCTTCTGTGATCCTGAAAATCTTACACCCTCTTTCACATCAGGATAACTTTCTTCCCACAGCAGCCCACTCTCATCTCCAGAAAACAGGAAAGCTATTCCTTCCCCAAGAGCCAGATAAGATCTGCAATTGACAGGTACATGAAAGCTGGAGTTAGAAAAGTTTCACGTAAAGGGTGAATTTTTCCACAGAGCTGAGTTTTTGGAAAATATAACAGGTTGTTGAGAACAGGTTGTGACCTGTTGTTTAGCAAGGTGTGTATTTCATTATATGAATTAAAAATGCACATGCAAATGTAGTGGGGGATATCTTGAAATACTTTCTTTAGAGAAACAACCTGAGGCAAATTAAGAGGCACTTGTAGAATACTTGCTCATTCAGGTGAAGCGACAGTAGCTGTTAGAGATACAATTGATTATTCATTGGCCCAGAGAAGAGGTAATTTGAAAAGGACAGTGAGGTGTCTTTGATTTCCCTTGTAGTGTTTGTGCATAAACATGGCTCTTAATATCCCTCCACAGGGTTATGTGTAGGTCTCTGAGTGCTCTTTGACTGCTGTTGATAGGTAATTAAATTCTGCCTATTTCTCTTCCTGCTGGTTTGCATACCATCTGGTACACTATCATGCAGAGCCAGCATGTTTTCACTGGAGAGAAACATGTATACAATCTGAAAGAGGGGAAATTGAGAAGGATTCATTGGAAGGTTATCCTCTAAATCTTCAGTAGGCACCCCGCTCCCACCCCTCAGATACCCAGTTTAACAGTTTCATCTACTGCATCTTTCTTTGGACTGCAGAGAGATATAATGCAAAGATGTTTGTTAAAAATTTTGGATCAAAAGATAAAAATATTTGTGATTGTGAGAGAAGATTTTGCAGTTCTAACTTCTGGGAAGTGTTTATCTGACTTTAGTTTTCAGCTGTGAGGGAAAATCACAGTAGAGTACAGTACATTCTGTGCATGGCAGGAGATTGGATTCACAGAGGCCCAGTAGAAGCAGCACATCATTGTAAGTTATGTCGAATAGCAGTGATGGGAAGTGAACTTCACTGTATTTCTCCCATGCTCTTTTATGTTTTACATATTTCACCCATGAACTAAGCAGTACACAGTGACAGCAGGTGAATAAAGAGTGTGTGAGCTAACGGGTCATCTCCCTGGTCTTCTGCTGGACCTCAGGGGCTCTTATGTCCTTTCTTTCTCATCTGCTCCTGGAGAAGAAAGAAAGGCTGAAGCCAAAACAGGCTTTTCTCAGAGAAACCCCATTTATTTTTCTCCTGCCTTTCCTGAACTCAGGTCAGTCTTGATAGCAGCCTGGCCACTGTTTCAGAATAGGGAGTACCTGCAGGGCTAAGTCATTCACACACAAACATGTTAGTGCACAGGTAAGCACAAACGAACTGCACTTCCAATGTTAAGTGGCTACAAGTAGTTTTTATTTTTATTTTTGTTCCTGGTTTCTGTTGTTTTATTGTTCACTGGTAACTAAGAGTAGATACTTGAAAAGTGCAGTCCACTGATTATGGTTATTTACAAATAACTATCATTTCTTTTAATTCATTATGTAAGTTTCTAAGATTCAAATCCAGAGTGAGTTCAAGTCTGTAGGTCATCATGTCTGGTGCTTATCCTGGTAGTGGTTAGCTGTGTATTCTAAAGAAAACAGGGAAAATATCCCTTGATAATGTAAGACAATTTGAATTTATACACTTTTTCCCACCTCAAGAAGTCGCTTTATAAGCCCTAAAGTTTAGTGTTATATTCCTTAAAAAAAATCCTTTTTATGTTGGATGATCTTACCTATTAGATTGTTCTCAGTTCATCTTAAAGATATGTAATGTGCAACCTAACATCATCATCATCTAATTGAGCTCTACACCTCAGCACTCTTTCTATTCCTCTGATTTTAATTAAAATCTCGAGTTTAATTCAGCATCTCTTTTTTTTTTATTCAGTTCTGTATGGTTTACAACTTGTTAAACACATTCAGCTGAAGAGATATTCCCCGCCCCCCATGCCTACAAATCATGCCGTATGAATATATTAGATTCGTTTAATACTGATTGCAGGTAAATTAGGGTGTGCACTTGTATATGACCACTATCCAAAATCTTATGTATAAATCATTATGTTAAAATTTGGATCCTACTCTTGGATGATGAGCCTTTTGGAGATATATTTTAAAAAAATTACTTGTGAAAGGCGCGTGACAAGTATCACCAAATTCTTGATAAAGGTTATGCCTCATTTGAGATACATTTTAGTATAAATTATTTCTGAAAGCCTAAGCTTCTTTCAAAGATCAAATAGCACCAACGGCCTGATTGTATTAACCAAACATCCATCTGAAGAAAGCAAATTATGCAGGTGACTCAGAAAAGCTCTGACTAAAAACATACACTTTTTATGTTACATGCAGTAAAGGTCGTTCTAAATTAACAAGCATTGACATTTTCATGGAAGAATGATTGTTAATTCTAGGTGTATGATAGGTTTCTGTTCGTTGCCTTGTTCATTTGTAATATATATTTGTTATATAGTATATCTGAATTTTTATAGAAGAATTCAGTTGTTGCCTGCTTCATATTTGTTGATTCCCACAGATGGAGATACTTAATTCCTTTGGATTTTGTATTGTGCACTTTTGAAATGTGTAAATTGAATCAGAGAAGTTTGTAAGCGACTCATCAGTACTGGAGAGCCTACCCTAAAATACATGGGTTTGAATTTAGAAAGCGCTGTAATACAACATATAAATTAATCTTTTCAGGTTCTTAATCATCTGCATAAGAAGTTGAGAAACATGTCAAAGAAGTCAGAAGCATCCAAGAAAAAGGTAGATTGCTTTCATTACCATTATGTATTTGTTTGGTTTATGGCTAAGCTAATTTAGTATCATATTACTTGTTGCAAAGATGTAATGGAGAGAAGGAATTGAAGTATTTAATGATGTATTCAGCATCTCTCTGAATTTAGCAGGATTGGAATATTTTCTGATCTGAGTTTTCCATCTCAGTACATTAAGTCACTACCTAAGATCCCCATATTCTGAACTTCAGAGCATCTGAAATTCACACATGAATAGACAACCTGTCTGTAATACTAAATTGGGTTTTTTTTTGCCTCACAGGCATTTCCCCCTAACTTGTAAATATTTTCTTTTTTAAAAAATTGTTTTTTAAACTAGTTGAATCATTTATGAATCATAGAATCACAGAACGGTTAGAGTTGAAAAGGACCTTAAGATCAGCTAGTTCCAACCCCCCTCAGACTAAACCATCTCACCCAAGGCTCTGTCCAACCTGGCCTTGAACACCGCCAGGGATGGAGCATTCACAGCTTCCTTGGGCAACCCATTCCAGTGCCTCACCACCCTGACAGTAAAGAACTTCTTTTTTAAAATGAGGTTTATTTTCTTTGTGATAGAAGTCTAATAAGAGAGTTTCAATCATTCTTCAATTCTATTGATTTTCCACAAAACCATTTTTTTCTGCTATGTTCAAGGCATTAGTTATGTACTGTTACAAGTAGAATCGGGAAAGGTCTTTAAAACAGAATATAAGCTTTGTGATTTAGAACAATATTTGATGTGTTTATATATTGAATTTGTCAGTTACTATAACACAGTTCTGATTTTTTATCAGATTTGACCAAAGTAATGATTTGACTAACTTCTCAGTTTATGAATGCGGAGCCAGAAAAAACCCTTAGGCTATAGCTTTTCATTTGATCTGTTCACTATTACCGTATGGGCATGCAGACTGTCTCCAATGTAAATGAGATATACATGGGCTCAACAGGGAATAAGTAATCTATTATTTATGCATTCCCTATTTTATTGAAAAATATCCTAGTCAATAAACTTTAATACCTAGAATTAAAACAACTGTTGTCCTGATTCTGTAAATTACTTGACATATATACTTTTACACTTCATGTCATCAAGGCCAAAAGGTCATTTTCAAAGGTGTTCTGCACGTTGCCATCTCTACTCTCATCTAAATTATTCTCAAACTGGAAATAATCTCTGCATTTACTCTAAACACTAACTCTTAAAAATTGCAAGTAAAAATCAGATCTGGCTAGGAACTCGTTTCATAGCTTCAGGAAAAAGCATTATGTATATGCCCAAGACTGCTTGGATGTATTAATGTTCAGAAACCAAAGGGGAAAAAAAATAAAGGGGAGCCCAAACTTTTTTTTGCCATAGCAAATACATTTTTCATAGAATCACAGAATGGTTAGGGTTGGAAAGGACCTTTAGATCATCTAGTTCCAACCCCCCTGCCATAGGCAGGGATGTCTCACACTAAACCATCTCACCCAAGGCTCTGTCCAACCTGGCCTTGAACACTGCCAGGGATGGAGCATTCACAGCTTCCTGGGCAACCTATTCCAGTGCCTCACCACCCTTACAGTAAAGAACTTCTTCCTTATATCCAATTTAAAATTCCCCTGAGTAAGTTTTAACCTGTTACTGTTTGCCCTGTCACTACAGTCCCTAATGAAGAGTCCCTCCCCAGCATCCTTGTGGGCCCCCTTCAGATACTGGAAGGCTGCTATGAGGTCTCCACGCAGCCTTCTCTTCTCCAGGCTGAACGGCCCCAACTTTCTCAGCCTGTCTTCATACGGGAGGTGCTCCAGTCCCCTGATCATCCTTGTGGCCTCCTCTGGACTTGTTCCAACAGTTCCATGTCCTTTTGATGTTGAGGACACCAGAACTGCACACAATACTCCAAGTGAGGTCTCACGAGAGCAGAGCAGAGGGACAGGATCACCTCCTTCGACCTACAGCCTAACTCATGCTTTTTTAAGGCAACTGTTTTCATTAGTGTGCTCTCTCTGGTTACTGTATCTTTCTTCTTTTTCTTCTACAGTTTTGTTAGAAATGCATTTCAGGCTTAATTATACATTTATAGCGTTATTCAAAACTTTATGGAAATTTCAGTAGCAGAATCTTAAAAGTAATGTGCTGTATGTGTGAAAAAAAGTTAGTGAAGAATACGAATGTGCCTAAATGCTATTTGTCATGATTTTTGGTCACAAAGCATCAATATTTAACATCATGTATTTCAGGTGGGTTTTCATGTGCTAATGAAACACCCTAAGGAAGCTCCCACTAGGTAAACAAGAGCTTCCCTTTAGTGTTACTTTGGTTGCAAGCCATAGTGATGATTTTGGAAAGGTAAACTCTGAAGTTAGGATTAGGAGGACTAATGGGATATAACAGATGTTTTGAGGTTCCCTAATACAAAATTGTTTATTCTGCAGATATGAAAAACCTTAAATAGTTACAAGAGGCACATGGTCAACCTCTGTTTTGAGGTGCGTCTGTATAGTCTTTTGAAAGCGATTTTCCTGGTATATTTTGATTTTTGAACACACTGAAGTAATATACCCCTTTTGAAGTAATTGTGGAAATGGTACCCAGGCAATATGTTTTCAGTTGGAATATTAACACATTTAAAGGATCAGAGAAGGAATTGCTCTTAATTTGTACTTCCTTGTTAGCACATATTCTCCTGATGAGACCTGAAAGAGATAATATGTGTGTGGCTGTCTGATAGTGGCAACTGACTTAAACTCCACAGGGCTAAGCAGGTGAATAGCTTGTGGAAACAAATGAATCCTTGAGACTAAACAAATTATATTTTAATACCGATACAATGTCCTTTGTTTCTGTTGTGAGATTTTACTAGCCAACAACGTTACTTTGACCTGTTAACAGTGAAATCAACCTTTATATTTTTCTGTAAGTTTCTGTAAATTCAGCCATGTTCTATTTAATAGGTCAGTCTGAATTATTATATATAATCAATTAAGGAAGTAAAGACCAAGTTCAATAAGCTAACAAAAAGACTAGATAATCTGTGTGCTAAAGTACTTATCACTCTGGCCACTGGTTTACTTTTGCCTGTGGAGAAGAGCCTAGGTTATCTGAAAAATTATTTTGTAACTTGTTAATATAGTAATGATAATGGTCCATAACATTATGTGCTTTTGGAATTAATAGTAGGCTTTTACTGGGAGAGTGACTTAGTTGAAAGAGATACTTGTTGAAGAAGTAGATATTAATTAGTTGAGCAACTGCAAAGCAGTAATTGCTGTTTCTGAAATAAGTGAAAGCTAAAGAAAGCAATGGACAGTCAAACTCCACTGTGCCCTGGCAGAATACCTTCAGCACCAGAAAGATCTGTGCTGACTGATGGTGTAGTTGTCTGGATGGATCTAATGAACTTGATGGGACTCTCATAAACAATGAGAGTGGAGTCAGGAGGCATCACTGAGGATATTTTGTAATCCCTTTTTCAGATTTTGGTGCTTGGTGGTGAGCTTTGATTTCCAGATTGATTTTGACTGTTGATGATTACCAATGTGTGAAATTTCAAGCTCCTTACTTTTGTTTCTTTTTTTTTCCCTAGTTGCATCCCAAAATGTTGTTGCATGATTCCCCCCCCATGAAAATTTTACATTTAAAGGAGAGACTTTCAAAAAGCGCCTTCTCTTTTTGCAGACACTTGAGCAAAGTGTTCGTCTGACTGCTCTAAGCTCTACCACTATCTGCCCTCATGTATAATAGATCTCTCTTGAAATTATGGTCAGAAATCCTTGCACACCATACTCAAATATAGATCATTAGATCTGGATGAGATTTCCCAAAGACCCATATTATCATTATTTCACTTCAAGCTTATGCTTTTGTCTAAGGAATCAGGTACATAATTCTTTTACTTTCAAGCAAAGCTATATACGCCTTTTACTATGGCATTTTCAGGGCTAAAGTTCTTCTTGCAGTAGTCACTATCCAGACTAAAGCCCATATATGCAATGGGGTAAAATCAGTAATAAATAGTCCACAGTGTGTTCTTTCTCAGCATCTCCCCATGCCCCTCAGTAATGGTTCTGAAGCAGGTTTAAAGTGGATTCTTCAAGTGCTCATCAGACATCTGTGTTTTCCTTTCCCTGTCTCAGACAGCACAGACTGTGTTGGTGGTGGTAGTGGTTTTTGGCATCTCCTGGCTGCCGCATCACGTGATTCATCTCTGGGCTGAATTTGGAGTTTTCCCACTGACTCAAGCCTCCTTTCTCTTCAGAGTAACAGCACACTGCCTGGCTTACAGCAATTCTTCTGTGAACCCGATTATATATGCATTTCTCTCTGAAAATTTTAGGAAGGCCTACAAACAAGTCTTCAAATGCCAGATAGGTAACGAGTCACCTCTGAATGATGCCAAGGAAAATAGAAGTCGAATAGATACACCACCGTCTACCAACTGTACACATGTGTGAACTTTGAAAAGTCATAAAATGTTGGCTTCTCACTTGTGTGAACCAGACACCTAGAAAACAAAGCACAATGAGCTTTATCCTGGGTTTATCTTGATGAAGCTAATTGGTATTTAATGGACTGAAGTTGCATTTGTAGCAAAAGTTTGTGAAACTGGTATGAAAGAAAGATCCTTTGCATCTTAGCTTTGTCAAATGAAGCTATTGGACCTTTAAAAGATACTTGAGAAAAAACGTTGGAGATATGTGTGTGTCTAAGCACAGGTGTGTAAACGTTCTAATATACAAGAAGGAAATGTTGACATGGACAAGTAACTTTCTGACACCTTACTCCATCGAAGTGAAGAGATGGCTAAATTTTCTGTCTTACAGATACTAAATACTTTAGTACTATGATTTCAGAGAGGAAAACTCTTGTTCTCTCTTCAGATTGTTTTGACAATGCCTCTTCACTTTTTAATGTAAAGATGGGCTCTGATTCAGAGTTGAAATAACCTGTGTACAACTCGAGGCAATTATCTTAGAGAGGAAACACCAATTATACCTGTTTAGCTGTCTTTTTAATGTAACATACTGAGTAATGATGGAGTTCTTTCCACTTCGTACAGCTGCCTTTTGTGTACGCTATGTAAGGTTTTGTTTATGGCCTGTATGTAGTTGTACCAAAATGAGGATCTGTGTCTATCTGAGGGAAGGTATTCTTCGTGTGTTGCATGTGTGTGTATGTTTTGTTAACTTTATAGACTTTGAGGTGGAGGTAAGGTTTTAAATGTGCAATATATACATATATTTTAAAATATTATGTTGTATAAAGTGACTCTGGGCAATGCTTAAATGTTCAGAAACAATATTACCTTAAAAATTGTAGCAGGGGCTTGATATTGTGTAGCTCTAAATTGGAAAAACTCAGAAAGATTCATTTAAATCAATACAGAATACATAAGGTAAATAGCCCAATTCTGCAAATTCTTCAATAGGATGAGTAGTTTCAGCAATTTTATAAAAGTACTTAATATGTCTTTATGTGGTAAGCCACTGAAGAAATATTGGAAAGGCACTCAGTCCAATCAGAACCTTACTGTTAGCTGGAATGAGATATGGTTTTACCTTTTTAAGTTGAGTACATTAAGTTGAAGAAACCTCCAGACATCCACTCAAGGCAGGGATATCCTCAGAGTAGGACTGCTTCCTTATTTAGGCAAGTTTTGAAAATTTCTAAGGATGGAGATTCAACAGGTTTTGGGGGAACTTGTCCCAGTGCCTAATCACTCCCACTAAACATTTTTTTCTTATCCCAGCTGGGATTTCACTTGATTGTGACTTGTTGCCTTCTGTCCTTTTTTACTGTGTACTTAAGTCTTCTCTCTAACAAATACGTAATTTAAGATGGCAGTTAAATTTCACCCAACAGTCTCTTCTTAAACAATGCGTCACTCTCTGTCTCTCCTCATCTCTCGTGATCCAGCTCCCTAGCCAAATTAGTGGCCTTCCATTGCCCTTTCTCCAGCATACCATCCCTCTTGTGATCTTGGGAGTTCAAAACTGAACAGAGTGTTCCAGAAGTGTCCTCACAAGCACTGAGTAGGCTAATCGCTTCAGAGTGTTGGAAGCACATCAACTATGGGGGGTTAGCTCACATGAAAATGTCTATGTTTCTATGAAAATGTCAAGTGTTGTCTGCTTGGAATCAGTAAAATATTATCAAAGTCATGCTATTGCATGCATGGTGTCTGGTTCATTCTTTCAGACACAGTTTGATGATATTGCTAAGAACACAAAATACATGAAAAAATAAAACCACCTCAATTGGAGAAGGAGGATTTATCCGTGCAGGAAACCATTTTTGGGGTTAGGATTGAGGTTAGGAAACAGAACAGTGTTGAACAGCCTATAAGCTTTCAGATCCTCGGCACTCACTAATCACTCAAATTATTAAAGCACTATCAGACTTCAGGTGAATTTTTAACATATTAGGATCTTCCACGCTTTGAAACTCGTATTTTTCCTTTAAAAAATGCTTGTGGTTTTATTGCTTTGAATAAAAAATTACAATGTAAATATGTAAGCGTATAAAGTTAGCGTGCTGAGTTTATGGTTTCATCTGGAACAGACTTTTTTCCCTTAATTTTACATGGTTTTAAACCCAGGAGTCTGACAGTAAAGGAGCTACATCTGTTTGAAGTTTTAATCTGCAGCACCAACTAGTTAGAATAGCCCCACCGGATTCCTGGTGAGTATTACTGAAACTTCTGATACAGAGAGTTGACCATTGTACAGGGGGGTAGTACAGGGGGGTTGTACAAGGGGGTTAGAGGAATTTGTTTAAACAAAAGGACTATCTGTTGTAAATGCCTGCTAAGCAGAACAGAGACCTCCGGTCCTGTTAATAAACAGACGCCTGAATCTACTGATAAAGGGGAGAAGCAGAGGATTTACAGCTGGGACACTGATCAAACTCTACTGGTAAAGGGGAGAAGTAGAGGATTTATGGCTGGGACACTGACCAAACTCTAAGGCCACACGTAAAGACTAAAAAAGGTGAAAAGTGCAAGAAGAGGAAGACTCATTTACTTCATCTTGAAGACCCCTACCCAGAGGAGGAAGACTCATTTACTTCATCTTGAGACCCCTGCCCATGACCAGAGGGGGCGATGTGCAGGGGCAGAGGACCTTCTGGCTCATTATAATACGAAGTGGGGATAGGACATGAATATGTATAGGCGTATTGTGCAACCTTATGAATATATATAACTTTAGAGAATAGATGTAGAGGGAAACAACACTGAGGTACGCACGTCTTTGAGGAATTATCCCCGTGCGTCTCAGCGCTGAATAAAAAGCATACCTACTTTACAACTTTAACGAGTTGTGGAGTCAATCCGCGCATCACTTCCACCTCACTTCTCAAAGAAACCTTAAGAAGCAGTTGACACTCCAAGGCTGAATTTCCTGCCTAAAACACTCTTTTGTTCATCAGTGACTCCAGTGTGACTTTGATATGCGCAACTGTGACCCAGAGGATGCGACTGTAAAAGCAGTGTTAACGTACTCTGTGAACTGTGTCTAGCCCTTGAGCAGCTGGACGGTCAGGCAGGAACTTGTCATGCCACAGAAATGGCTAATTTGGGCAGAAAATTGGGGAATGGGTGCTAATGATGCTGTACAACTGCAAGTTCTGATCCCATTGGCAGGGATTGTTCTGATGGAGGACAAAGCAAAAGTCTCACCTCGCTTACATGCCTGATACGTTTTGTTTGGGTTTTTTTACATCTTTTAAACCAGAAAGGTTAATTTCAGGATACATGTAGTAAGGGGGGAGGTGAGTGGGGACACAGAGAGAGAGAGAAATAGTATTTCTCTGGGTAGGGTGGAATTTTCCACTCATAAATAAATAAGCCCACTGAATTTCACACTGTCTTGTGAATTTGAAAATATGAATCTGTACAGAACAAAATAGGTAACAGGAATTGTAAATCAAATTCCTCTCAAACTAATGCACGGTATATGTGTGTAATTAAGCAAATACTTAAATTTCTCTGAAATGTCTTTAAAATGATATTTCTCACAAATAGAAAGAACTGGAGAACCCCAACAGAAACAGCTACTTGTGTATTTCTTTCATAAACTCCCTAAAATTTCATTGAATGTACACTGCCAAAATGATGCCTCTTGGTCCTGCTGCACGAGAAGTCTAGAACGTACAATGCACTTTCAATATTGATTGTAGAAGTAGTGTATCCTATCAGATAAGTAGTAGGAGTTCTTCAGTCCATCTTAAAACTGTGTCTTAGTAGGGAAATGTAGAGGTCTGTCTTTTTTATAGTTTTCTCTGCAGAGTGGATGAGAGACCTGTGGAGAAGGAGGCAGGCTCTGGAAAGGAGCTGTCCATCTTCTGGGGCTGTACTAAGACATTGCAGCAGTTTTCTAGCCAGTTTTGCATTTTGTATGTTGTTTTCTGGGTTTTACCACTTTTGCCTTAAAATGATGCAGAAATCTCATTAAAACACTGTGTCAGTGGAACTTTGAAATTGTAAAGATTGTTTAAAGAGGCGGAGACATTATTCTGTCAGGGTTCTTTATGTAATGTCAGCTCGGCCTGCTTATAGGTAGGTGTTCGAGGTATGATACTAAAGGTTATAGCAGTGCTCTTCTTCAACTAACTGTACCTAAAATACATTTCTAAGATATGTGTGGATGCAGATGAACACTGTACACTGCTATGCATAAATCAGATCTAAGGTCCATAGCCAAAATGGAAAACATTAAATGGCACTTAATCAACATATTGTTCATCACCTGCATGAAAAATGATGGGCCTTCCTCACCTATGTGTTCAGTTGTGCTAATTTCACAGGTAATTGTGTCACCCTTTTAATTAGTTTTGAAGAAAATAATATTTTTTGTTGAAAGCAAAGCTCATGTTTAATGTCTGCTTCTAAGTGAGTCACTTAACTACAGAGTTTTCAAAAGCATGTACTAAATACTTATGATATGTAGTAATTTAAACTTTCAGAATCATCTAAAATTTCTATCTTGTACCAGAAAATGTAGAATTTCCTAACATTTTTTATATGTCTAAGGTAGGTAACAAGATCACATGCTATAATCAATTACAAAGATACGAGCAAACTGGCTGAAATTATCTGTAAAAGATGATGACTGCGTAAATAGCTAATTTTAATTTCCCATCTGCAATTTTAATATTCTTTCAAAATTTTGTTTGATGAAATTAATTGGATATGGGATTATTTACTGGTTTTCTGAAGCCTTTTCTAAATCTAAACATTGAAAAAAAAATATTTTGAAAACCATGTAATTTTGGCAAGATAGATAAGACATTTTAATGACATGTTTTAAGTTATGGTCCTTTGACCTTTGTATTCACTTTCACTCAGTATGCGTACTTCACTCTTACTTAAAAATCTTGCTTTTTCCCAGAATCTGCATTTTTGAAGTAATGTCACTATTTCCAAGAGATAAACATTAAGCTTTGTATAATGTTGCAGTGAAGTAAATTTTGTAGGGAAAGTGAGGGATCTTTTTACAAGACAATGTTGTGAATACATTATTTCAGACATCGTTATCTTCATGGTTGCTTCACAGTACGTGTCACATTGAACCTAATGATATTTATGGTATTTTGGAATAGAATAAAGCAGCGAAAAGAATAGCTCTTAGCTTACAGAGCTCGTGTTAGTGTTATGTATTCAGTACGTGTACAAATGTTGAAGAAATTCTGTGTTTGTTTCAATGTGTAATGAATGTAAAGTAACATGCAGTTGTTTTAAGATGTACTGTACTTTCCATGATGATGTTTTTTCCAAGTGATGTTTTCAATAGGTCTGTACTATCTCTGCTTGTCTCTATGAAATACAAACTGCTTTTCTTACAAATGTTTATGTAAGAACAAGTGGTGCCCTCAGGAAAACTTCCAGAAATAATGGTGTACATAAAACTCAAAAGACTTTGAGAGGTAGGTGTCATTATGGGTTGAAAATACCTTTTTGAAAATTTAGGCGATATAAAAAAATATTGTCATTTTCAACTACTTAAGTGCAGGAGCTTGATCCTCCTTTCATTCATGCTGGTAAAAGTCAATTGAAATTGATGGAATTCACTGATACTTCTTATTCAAGTGCAGTTTAAATCTCTGTAATTTACATGCTGCTTAAGAGACATACAAACAGAGCCAGATCCATGTGTCTGAATATGAAGAGAAACAAAGCTCTCCAGTGATGTGAAATTCAAACCTATTTTATGAAAGCCTATAAGTGGCTCCACTTTTGGAAGGAGGCAATCACATCAGTGCATATTTGTGTGTAGATTTGCATTAACATTGAGCCTATTAACTGGGCTATTTCAAGGCAGTAAAAATAGTGAGATGACCAGAATACAATCAGTTCTACAGCTAATGAAATGTACTTTTAAAAACAAAAGTAAATGCTAAGGCATGCATTTAAAATTGTGTGGACTTTAATCCATCAACTTTACTGCACAGTTCTTAAACAATCATTTGTACATGCATACATACTTGACATCTATAGATTGCTGCATCTTGGCCAGATACATTTTCTGGATGCAAACTGAGGTCTTGTTTTATAGAAATATTTACTTAAGTGCAGCATTCTCGCCATGGAAAGCTTTGCACCATTTCCATTTCATGGTTATTTTATTCCCTCATCTAAGTATATTTAAAATTTGCTGAGAAAAGTAAAATCTCTCATTTACTAATAAATCATCTGAGCTGCATAGATGTTTCTAGCAAAACCTGTAGAGAATTTATCAACTTGGTTAAGTTTAATATTCAGATTCAGAAAGAAAACACAAAATTCTTGCTGATGGCATGTAGATGTGACATTTCTAGATGAGGTGATTGCATGACAGTGTTCCTTTACATTGAATTTCATACAAGCAAACACAGTTTTTATAGAGTAAAATGAAAAGTCATACATTCAGGAACAAAAAACATGAGGGGAACTTTAAGAATTTATTATTGTACTGGAAAATGATGATTCTGAAATTGTCAGTTAACATAACCTCCAACTCAATGTCAATTAAAGCACTTGCATACCTACTGCCTGGAATCATGAATTCAAAACACAGGGTTGTGTCACTGGAATCAACACTGCAAATGGGGGCCTTTCACAGAGACATTTCCTAGATGTTCTTAGAAAAAACCCAACACCCAACCTGAAAACTGTTAGGAGTTCACTATAGAGGGTGTGGTGGGTTACCCCTGGCTGGTGCAGGTGCCCACCAAAGCTACTCTGTCACTCCTGGAAGGGGGAGAAAATATAGCTAAAGGGTGGTGGGTCAAGGTAAGAACGGGGAGAGATCACTCACCAGTTACTGTCATGAGCAAAACAGACTTGACGTTGGAGAAAAATGAGTTTAATTTGCTATAAGTAAAATCAGAGTAGGATAATGAGAAATAAAAATTAAATCTTAAAAACCTTTCCACCCACCCCTCCTTTCTTCCCAGCCAGAATTCTCTTCCTCCTCTGCCCCAGTGGCACAGTGAGGCGGGAATGGGGGTTGTAGTCAGTCCATCATGATTTTTCTGCCATGGTTTGACCCACAGGCTGCAGGGGAATCTCTGCTCCGGTACCTGCATCACCTCCTGCCCTCCTGCACTGACCTGAGTGTCTGCAGGGCTATTGCTCTTGCATGTTCTCACTCCTCCCTCTGGCTGCACTTGCTCCTGTACAGAAACTTTTTCTCCTCCCTAAATCTATTACACGAGAGGTGCTACCACTGTTGCTTGGCCTTGGCCAGTGGTGGGTCTGTCTTGGATCCAGCTGGCATTGGCTCTATTGGACACAGGGGAGCCTTCTGGAAGCTTCTCACGTAAGTCACCCCTGTATCTCTGCCCTGCCATGCAAACTCAATATGGTTAAGTGGCCTAATTACATCACATAGTTCTGTACCCACATAAGCACAGAAAACCTGTTGCTATGCCTCGCTTAAATGAATGAATGAGTTCATGAGATCCTGTAAAATGAAATTAAGCTATAGGTTAAATCTGTAAATGATGCGGAAGTCCTTTCATTAAGCCATGAGTATAAATAAACCTAGAATGCTTAATGAAGAAATGCAATGTATTTATCTTGCTTCAAATCACATTTGGGTATTTCTCAAAAGTACATGTGGTAGCAACTTCTGTGAGGAAAAATATGTGGCTTATGTTAAAGAGTATTTAGACCTGATGATAACAATGGCTCCTTCTGCCTTTAGTTTATTAGAATTCTTACTCAGATTTCTGTCATTAATAGTATGAAAGCTGTGCAGATATGAAGAAAAAACATCACCAAGGTGAGCTATTATTCAGTCTGCAGGTGATCATCTGAAGGTGTATATAGAATAACTCCACAAGCGGGCTACATCGTAAGAAGATCTCACTAATAATTCTGCTTCCCAGGTTGCCTACCTGCCATGTAAGGCTTCTTATGGGGTTGTAAGGTGGGAAAGCTGATGTGAATGTGGGCTCTGTTCAAGACTTCCAAGAATTCCCTAATGAAGTATATACAGAGCAGGGGTTTGTACTACAAGAGCCTGCTTTGTACTTTGTAAGTAAACAGCCCAACCGGAATCTTGAGCATCAAGGAATCCATTTCTGTACTTTCAACCCTGAAATCTGTTATCCTGTGACATCACACCAGTCACAGGGAGCATCTCTCTCCTGCGCATTGTCTGCCACCTGCCACCTTAAGTGAAATTCGTCTTGTTCTAGATGTTAAAATAAGTTAAGCCCACAGTTCTATATCTGTAAAGACAAAGTGTGTTGCTATAGATTCAAGGGTGTTCTGATAATATGGCCTCATACACTAAATGAAGAGTGGGACCTAATTTTTAACATCAAAGTAGGAGAAGGAATGGTAGGATGAGAGGGAGTAAATGGTGAAGACCATCAATATTTGTGAATGGAATGTATTTAGGGCTCCAACTTTCAACCTCTGCAAAGGTAATACTTTGTAGTTTGTAGGCAACTTGTCACTATAAGGAAAGAGCAGAATCTTCTGGACTTGGGTTATTATTTTTTACATATATATATCTCTCCATGTCTATAATAAGCCTTTCAGAATCATATTTCTATTACAGTGTCCCTTGTTGTTCTACAGAGTTGTCCTGAGATGTATTCAGCTGTTCTCACATTCACATGAAGGTTTAAATATTCTTTTTAACTCTTGTGATGATCTTAAAATAAAAAGGCTTAATTTACCTCCAGTTCTGAAGACACCTGACTGCAAGGCACAGTTTATGTAGAAATCACTATTAAGCATCCGGGGAAATAACTCAGTAACACTTGAAATGAGTCTCAGGTGAAAATGAGACACAACTCAAATATGACTTAATTTTTGCTTAATTTGGATTATTACAGCTGATGTTCATGTGTTCCACTGTTTGGAAAGAATACTTACACCAGATCCGATGCTGGAAAAATCCTTACTCAAAAAGTAATGCAGAACTATACATGAATATGGACAGAAAATATTGTCCTGATAAAGGGTTTCATCCATTTTGCTATGGATGAAATATAAGGATGTTCTGTAATCAGAGAAACCTCGTTAACATAATTTTGCCACATCCAGAAGTTTTCTGTATTGTCAAATGAAATTGAATCTTATATTTAAATTGTTTATTCAATAGTTTTCATTAATATATGAAGGCAAGAGTTTATATATTGTCTTTTTACAGGACAGCAATATTACTGATGGTTTAGTTGAGTACAAATACAAGTAAATGGATTTTCCTACTTGAACCTTAAGTTATTTATCCACTCTTAAATATACTATTCAGTGACCTTTCCCTCTTTTCATTGTGAAATACTGATTTTTGTGTGATTTCAAGTGAAATCACTTCCATTAGTATAAAAGAACATGGTAGCAAAATGGCTGCTTCATGGCTGATAGAAAGGAAATTATTATAGGAGGAGCTATGCTGTGCGCATTGTGGTTTTTTTAAAATTTGGCTTAAACTTTTTTAATTGTAATCCTTTTCTTTTATGTATGAATGCTATTTGCTGTGTTTAATTCTGCCTGTCTAAAAAGATGGAAACAGAACATATTATTTGCTTAGTGACTCAGATTTCTAGAAAAGTGTGTATTAATCAAATGAAAGCTCATAGCGCTGAATGCCAGTTCATGTCCTTCTTTTCTGACCTGTAAACAAACCCCCACTCGTTACTGAAAAATACACTTCCTTTAAATTACTTTTATCCCACCAACAATTATTGCACATGAGAGAAAAAGAGAAAGGAGAAGGGGATTATTTTAAAAATGTATTTCTAAAGCCAAGAACTGCATTACACATCATTCCAAGAGGCAAGAGGGTAAATGAGTAAAATGAAAGTAAGGGTGAAACTGATCTATTACTGCTGCATATTTATGTAAATGACTAAGTCAAATGCAACCCTTGTTTTCATTAGAAGAAACAATGAAAGCTTTCTGTGACCAAAGTCTATTATATTATCATTCTAGTTGTGTTCTAATATACTTCACCTGAGCAAAATCATAGAATCACTGAATGGTCTGGGTTGTAAGGGACCTTAAAGATCATCTAATTCCAACCCCCCTGCCATGAGCAGGAACACCTCCCATAAGATCAGGTTTCTCTAAAACTCATTCAAAGTAATGACACGTAGGTACCAGAATCAGCTCCTGAATCAAGGTTAGATGTAGAGGTAGAGATTTAGCTGGAAGGGCATTGCTGGAATTGATTCTGTGTGAGAAGAGGGATGGGCTGAAACCCTGAAGGAAAGCAAAAGATAAAACCATAAATATGTAACAATAAAAGATTTTGAAAGAAATAAGTGGTATACTGGGGGTGCCAACTGCCACTGAGCAGTTAGAAAGTTCTCCAGCATGCAGTTTTTTGGGGTGGATTGCCGTATGATTTAGGAGGTCAGTAAACTTTCCTCGTATGCTGTAAAAAAAGCTGAGCTTTTGATGTCATGAAATCTGACCTTCATATCAGGAAAGCTGCAATGACTATCAGTATGAGACTCAACCCCATTTGCTATCTCTTTAACAATACAAAATTGAGGTCTTCAAATTCCTCCCTCAAAGTCCATGGAATTCCTACTGCTAAAAAATAAAAATAAAAAAAAAAGAATAAAAGCTTGATCTAATTTGTCATAGGTCATGGGCTCATGTAATAATGATACATTCAGAGGTATCTAGATGATGTGTGAACATCCCATTCCATTGTTTAATACACGCTGCATATAGCATAGTTAATTCTAAAAAAAGAGCTGAAGTGATGAAAAAAAAACAACAGAAAACCTTGCATGTTGGCATCAGTAATTCAGTTAAGGAATTAGAGAATAGCCTTTTAGAGTGGCAACCAACCCATATTAATCAGACTTTTTAGTCTAACTGCAGAAAGCCAGGGATATTTGTTCTTTCCTCCCTGTTTTCTACTTTTATGTTAGTATTCTTTCAGGTTTTACTTTGTCCTTCCCTTCTTTTCCCTTTGTCATGTTTTTATTTAAAAAAAATCCAAATCACAGTTCTACAGGTATATTCGTATTGTACTAGAAGTGTACTTTTGCAGTGGGTGTTAATAGTAGCAAACCAGCCACATTTGATTGTGTCTATTCCTAAATATTGCTGAAGTGGTTACCATAGTTAACACTGTGTAAGCAAGTGACACTATCAGTTTATCCAAATGTAAGTGACCAGCCTAATTCAAATAAAGTTTCCACAGAGACATCAAACAGATGTCACCAGAACATCTAATTTTGCAAGCATCATCATCTGATTAGGAGCTCTGAGACATTCTGTTCCATTAAACCAGGAACAGGCGGGCTGGAGTAGGTGTCTAAAACATTATGTAGCTATGTGTGTCTGTTTACTGTACTTGGTCATGCGTAACCCTCACTGGTTTTTAGTTTGAAGTTAATTGTGTTACGAGGTTTTGCCTCTAAGAGCTTTGTGACTGCAGCTGCAGGATTGCTTTGGGTAGATCACTGAAAGTACCTGCTGCATTTTGAAAACTTATTTTGGTATAGATTTCATCAGAGTTTCTCCCTTTGTTATTGTTTTGCATCTTAACTTTTTATTGTTTGTAGACATCTGCTTTTATTGATGTTAGAGATAGCATTCTTTGTAGGGCAGATCTTCTAATACAGCAGCTGTGAGGGACTTCTGTCAGTGGCTGATCTCCCACAGTCACCTGATGGAGGGCAGTGCTTCGTCACTCCCATTACTTTTGGCATGCCTTGAAAATTTTGGGGTGCCTTGAATTATTTTTTTCCTGTACAAGTTTAGGTCATTGCACATCCTAAACAGTGTGTCTAAGACATTCTGTTATTTTATTGGAGTAGTGCCCCTGAAACCCAGAAACAGATTTCCACAGTACTTAATGCTGTCCTTTCAGAGGATACAAAACAAACTCTTCCTAAATCAGCACCGGCAAAGCTAAGAAAGTTGGGGTAAAAAATAACGGAAAAGATTAGCAGTACAACTGTTATTTCATACTTTAGTAAGTCATTTTGTGGTTTTGCCAAATGCAGGTATTTATTGGTTTGCTAAGCCAACTGTTCACATTTGTGAGCTCAGGAGCTAAGTGAGAATCAGAGCACACTGGAGTCAATGGGAAACTTCTGTGGTAGTTTAGAAGTGATGGCAGATGATGATTTACCTGTGCAGCAGGTAAGGCAGATGAGAGGATCTAGCATGTCTTCGTTCTAGTAATGAAACTTTAGGCAAAAATTTGGGTTTGTTCTGTTCTTTTCCCATTTCCCCTCTGCCAAACATTGCTTTTCAATTTGCTTACCTCTGCAGTGGCTGCACTATGGAACACTATCTGCCTGATCTTTTCTCACTCATTATCTGTTTTCCCACTAAGTCTGCCCACTTCCATTTTCTGCATACAAAGCACCTGTGCCTCCATTCTGTACAAAGACAGAAGTGAAAAGTGAAAACAGGAGTATTAACTAGACCTTTTATTAGTTATCTCAGTATTTACCTTTGAATCTGATGAAATACTCTACAGAATTTTAGCCTTATTTAAAAGAAATAAGCTTTGGTAGTTGATCCATAGAAACTTTGCTGGTTGTTTAATCCAGAAACACACAATAATATTTTATAGAGGACTGACATCCCTAATTAGCTGCTAGTAATGCCAAATTTGGCCTTATGGGCAACAGCTCAAGATCACTCTTTCTGAAAGTCATTACATTCCTTAGAGCCATTACTCAAAGGAATTTCAGCTGAAAGATTTACTGGCTCAGAGTCCCCCCTGAGAGCTGGATAGCCAGGGAGTATTCAAGGTACTCCATATTCAGCTGAAGCATGAAATATGGAGCAGTATGTTGCCAGTTTCCTCCATCTACATAAATTAATTTTAATGAGGTGGGTTTTAATGAGGTGATCCAGAGGATTTCTAGTTTTATCATTATAGTTCTCTTCCTCTCTTCAGTGAACAGATAATAGGAAATGTGTGTTCTTTGAAACCTGTATTTATTTGAGACTATTCAAACATCTGCATCTCCAGCTCTGATTTGATTTGATTAGAGTAGAAAGGCATGTGTTTGAAGAATGAAGTATCTCTGTGGTGAAAACATCCATTCAGTGTGGAAAAAATATCTATGGCTTTCTAAGAATTCTGTGGCCCACATGTGTGTTTCCTGAGATTTAGTGTGAAACCCTTGAACAGTTAAATTAAACAGACCTTTTCCTTCTTAAATAGCCTGAAGGGAAAATCAACAGGGAAATCTGCTTTGTGTCACCTGCTGGGTACAGACCCCTCCTGTGTGCCTGGGGTGGGCAACTGCAGCAGCTTCAACAGTCACTCATGGTCAGTCAGGATCATAGGGATGGGGCCAGACTCAAGCTGGGCTGTGCCATGGGCAGGCCTGGTTCAAGAGGGCCCATGGCCAGGTAGGGCAGGGAGCTGGGGACAGGCCATGCTCCAGCATCACTGGGGCAGGGACTAATGGCCTCAAGGTCCTGGGCTGTGGGCAGTTGAGGAGAAGCCTGGTGGGCGAGCAGAGACAGGCAGGGCTGTGGATGCTCTTGGGACCCTGAGATAAATCAATGGCATTTTTATTTACAAACTCATCAACACTTTAACCATAAAATGGAGCTGGTAATTAACTTTTACTAACGATACTGACAACTGGACAACTGGACAACTTTGGAGGAATGTCATATAAACCGTGTGCAATGGTGACAGAACAGGTAAGTGTCATGTACCCAGACACATTTATTCTGGATGAAATTTCCAAATATTCTTTGTCTATTAGGAACTGAGAAATAATGTTTAGTGAGTTGAATATATGTCAAGACTGTACTTTCTATATAGCTGTGGTTTAAACCCAGTCAGGCAACTTGTTCACTCACACCCCCCCCTTCTTTCCCTCCCCCAACTCCCGGAGGGACGGAGAGGAGAATCAAAAAGAATGCAACTCCCACGGGTTGAGATAAGAACAGTTTAGTAACTAAGGTATAACACAAATCACTGCTGCTACCACCAATGATAATAATGATAAAGGAAATAACAAGGGAAGAGAATACAACACCTCACCACCAGCTGACCGATAACTCGCCCCCCAAGCCCGACCAAGCACCGACCCATACCTCCTCCAACCCTGCAGTCTACCAGCCCTTCCGGCTATCTCCCAGTTACATCCTGGGCATGACGTGCTGTGGTATGGAATACCTCTTTGGTCAGTTTGGGTCAGGTGTCCTGTCTCTGCTTCCTCCCGGCTTCCCCTCCTCCCTGGCAGAGCATGAGGCTCACAAAGTCCTTGGCCAAACCAAAACATCGCTATCAGTTGTGTTCCCAGGCCGAAAGTCAAAACACTGCACTGCACCAGCTACCAAGAAGGAGAAAAATGACTGCTACTGCTGAACCCAGGACAACAGGCCAGAGGAGATAATAGTCAAAATATGCTGTATTTTACAAGGTAGCATTTCCCATGTAGTCCATAAATATAAGGATACTGTAAAATTATGTCTGTTTTTGCAATGTACAAAACTATATCACTATTCATTACATTGCTTTAAGGGCACATTTCTTAGGAAAGTATTTGCTTAGTCATGTTTGCAATATTATTGTTTGTTACCTAGCCGGAGCATAGGAAGCAATAAAAAGTTAATGACAGGATTATGGATTATTCTACTTTTATCAGTTTGGGTAAGAAATAATAAGATTATTAATAGAGCTAGAGCTTTAGATAGCCAGTAGGTTGCTATGTATCCAATTTTTCTACTATGGTGCAAGTATAATCATTTGGGCTTCATAACGTGTCATTTTCATCTGCGATGATGACTTACACATTATGTGGAAACACATTTTCAGTTGTGTTTTTATGCAGCGGCAATATTAATTTCTTTTGCTCTGCAGATGTATTTTATCATGAATTTTGGTTGCACCTGGAACAAGGTATTTGGAATATTGTGTGTTATTGTAAGCATAAAATAGGTACAAACAAAGCCAGCTGACAAGGTAGCTATGGGATCTGATGACAAAATCTGGTGTTAGGCTCATAGCCCAAGATCAGAAAGGCCACACCCTCATCGTACAAAACACTGATATAGATGCATTTTGTTGACTGCTTCAAAAAAAGTTGTCAATTATTATTAGAAAGCTTTGCCCTGGGTAAGGTTCTCCAAACTTTGTAAAACACACATAAAAGTATAAGCTGACATAAGCTCTATATTGTGTACTCTAGAATTTCAACAGATATGCAGTTGGATGTTCACATCTTGCAGGAATCAAACTTGTGTTGCTGAGAGACTGAATGGTGCCCAGAGGCAAATGTAACAGTCAAGCAACCAGGGAGTGCTGTAATAGGATATATAAAACAGAAATATTGCCTCTTCAAACCAAAAAAAATCTCACAGCAAAAAAGACCTTTGCAAATTCTGGTGATAGAAATGGGAACCTAAGACAACACGATCTAATAAAAAATAGTTAAGTAAAAGACTGGCTAAAGCTCACATGCTTTCCACACCAAAACTGTTGAAAGTTTCTCCTCCTGATTGCTCCAACAACATGACAATTCACAAAAAGGTTCCAAATTATGTGAGATTAAACTCTTCTATAAATTACATACTTAAGGCATAATGATGCCTTAGGCTTGTATAACATTTTATATTTGCTTCATGCTAATGCCAGTTCTAGTGACTTCAAATGTTCTATGGGTAATGTATGATGGGACAAAATGGTGCATTTTCAGTTAGGTAGCCAGCTTTCATGCTTTGCTTTTTTGCATTGAATGTTTCCATGCCTCTATCCAAGATAACAGCTATTACCTTCCAAACCCACAGTGAACACTTAAGAAAAAACTCCACCACTACAGCACTAATTTTAAAAACAAATAATGGTAAATCCTAACTAGAAATATCAGATTTTAAAATCTATTTAACTGAAAAGTCTGAGTATGTGGTTCATTCCCCAGTTCTTGATGTTGAAATTTTGATATTTGAAACTGTGTTTGTTTTGGCAGAGCTCCTTGTTTTCCTGCTTTCCTTTTCAAGATGACAGTAGAACCAAGCGTTTTTTATTATTCTATTGTATGAGAGTGAGAGCTTCTTGCAAAGAAATGAGCAGCTCTATTTACTATTAGACTGTTACTATCAATCTACAGTTATTAATAGGTAGGTGAGTACCAGCATTTTAATAATGACTGAAGTTGTGCATTTGATATTAGAATCAGCATGCAATATTATTTTGATTGAATGCAGTTTTCATTACTGTGTACAGTTAGAAAAGCTAATGCTAATTAGAGATTAATGCATTTTAAGATCAGAAGGGAACTATCATTTTCTTTTGACAAATCTCCTTTATGACACCAGTTGTAGACTTTCATCCACCTCAGCCACAGGTTTCTCAAGTAAAGGGCAGGAATGGGAGAGGAGCAGAAAGTTTGCATGTTAGCACTGATGGGTGTAGTTGTATGCCCAGGTGGTGTAAGGTGGTTGCAGTTATATGCTGATGATTTAAACTGGGATTGCATCCATGTGTTCATCTGTTGAGATCAATAACTTTGTATTTGAGTGAAACCAATCTTTGAGAAAGGACATCTTACCCTGATCTGAAGAAATCAAATGACCAGCCTTTGTCTGAAGAAATCAAAGGATGTACTATCCAACTCCTCCTTGCTAGTTTGTGTATTTCTGGTTTCAAGGTGTTTTCTGCCTGTTTTACCTTTGATTCTTTTTTTGCAGTTCTCTTCCAGTTGAAGAACCTCTGAGAAGATAGCAGTGACTTGCTCTGAAGCAAGAATGAGGACACTGTCAACTGTGATCAAGTGATCTTGAAATTTCAGACAGATTGTAGGTAAAAGTAACTGTTACTGTTGAGTAAATTGTTTGTTTTAGGAAATCTAAACCAGAAGCACTTTCTATATCAGATTCTACTTCAAATTTATGTAGTGATAATGGAACAGGCTCACAGCTGCTGTAAATCTGCATGCTACCATTGATGTTGATAACATCCCTCCAGTTTATGCCTCTTGTAAATCTTCTCCAGGGATTATTTGTCTGAACAAACTGAGAAACTAGGAAAGAAAATATAAATACTCTTTACCAGAAAGATATGTGAAGTAGGAAAAAAAGCATGTACAGCAGAGAAAATATCTTGCACTTCCTATAAAGTTCAAATCTTTTTTGAAAAGGCCTTTCTCAGATCTTTTATTCATTCTTAGAATGGCAAGTGTTGGCAATTGCAGAAAAGTGTGTGAAAAGTGAATGCATGGATATGCTAACTGCAGAAGGGAATAAAAAATGAGCCTTTCAGGGAGAAACAGATGGATTTACAACCACACCAAAAAGATGGTAGGTATGAATTTTTATGGTTACCAATACGTTATGGAAGGGGAGGATTTACTTTTCAGAACTCTTTATAGGTGCATAAACATTTCATTTTAGCCTTTGCTGGCTAGGTTCTTTCTCACTCAGTCAAAACTATAATGAGAGGTTTATGGCCACCTTAAACTAGCATATCATTAATCAGATTCTTCAGGAGCTCTAGCATATAGGTACCCGAATGCAATTTATGCCAGTAGAAATATGGGGTGATGCTAGACAGAGAGTTAGCACTTGCAGGCAGGAGATACAGACTGGTTTTTTTGGCAGCTGTGCCTGCTCTATGTAGTAAAGCAGTTGTGGAAATTACAGCTTTTCATGAGATTTCAGAGATGTCTTAGAAATGCCTGCTAGGAAGGGCAATGATTAACAGTAAATCTTTCTAGCTTATGACAGGTTTTTTTTCTACTGTCCTTATGTGTGTTAGGTACAAAATATTATCTAACCCTTATTCCTCCCAAGGGACTGCTTTGCTTCTATCCTCCACCTTCAAAATTCTGAAAGAAAATAAGCCACCTCATTCCCATTTAACTCCAGCAACAATCAGTTCTATGCCATCTCTCTGCCCTGTCCTCTGTACTGCAGAAAGGGCAATTTACACCCATTTCAAATCCATTTCCATCTAGGCAATCCAGTGCCTTTACTATATTCAGACCAACGATTCCTTAGCATTCAGCAGGAGTGTATCCAGCCTGTTTTTGCAGTTATTCATGTCTGCAAAATGATGTAAAGGTCTAACACAATCTTTCTTCTTTCCTGTGGGCAAGCTGTCAGTATACTGATGATCGTAGTCAGTAGTTTGGTTTGTTAGGTTATGCTGACAGACTGTAAATATTCATATCTTGCTTCTATATCAGATGAGAAAAAAAGTACTTGCATCAAGTGTACTGCAAGTGCAAGAAATAGTATGCTGCGGGTGTAGGTATGTGACGTTAATCACCTCATGGGAAGTGCTTCAGGCAGGTATGTTTTCTGAAAATGGTAATGTTGCATTTCTCCATTATTTATTATTCTGTTGGAAAAGGCCTTATTTTCCCTTTCCTTTCTGCCTGTTTATCCGGGCTTTGAACAACAAAGTGGCTTAGCTGTTGAGTTATTTGACTAGAGAAAGTGCTAACTTTGACAAACATGGACAAAACCATGGTAGAGGATGTTTTTAATGTTTTCTTCAAAGGAGCAAACATCAGAGACATATACTAAAAATGTGGATAAGTGTAAAGATGGAGTGCACTTTGTGGCTGGCTGGAGGTGTTGAAGAGGCTGGCTAGTCATAGCTGGTTGGTGCTCTGTGAGAATGAAATTTGCCTTCTGCAAAGTCTTGCCTTAGAGTGCACAGGGACTGTTTAACCATCTTTTCACTCACCATGGAAAGTTCACTAAATAAATTTATGTTATTCCCAAATTCTGCTTGGATCTTGTCACAATCCAGATAATAAACCCAGACAAAAATGTAGAAACTATGTATGTACTAACTAGTCTCAGAACTTCAGATACATCCTAAAGCACATTGCAAAAAGTCTCTCACCTGAATACTATGAGTTTACTTATTCCAGATTTCCAAAGAAAAAATGTCCACCAGGACATTTCACCACTCCATCCCTTGCCAGTCACAGTCTTAATTTTGAACAGTATATACTCAATGAAATACAGAACAGTTTCATTTACACTGGAAATTAAATATTCTTTCAGAGCCTATTAAAACTGAAATGACAATTTATGAAGTGTTTTGCAGTTGAGTTAAAACAAGAATTTTCTGGTAATTTACCAATAATAAATACTAATTCTTAAGTTTTAAAGGGAATATAACTGCTAAACTAGAGCCTGTCTCTGTTGAAACCAAACTGTATTGAAGTTTTGCAGTGTTTATGAGTAGCAACTAGGGCAAGATGTAAAGATCCCTAAATCACTGTATTCATTACATCTAATATAATCTGAATTTTAATAGATTTAAGTGCATACTATTGATAGCTTATATTTTTCTGGTTTGTGTCATATATTTTTATATTGCTAAAAAAGAATTTTGAAATATTAATATGACAATTAATGGACTTTCAATTTTGATAAAAATTCAACATTTATATAAATTTATTTATATAAATGATAGTAACTGCATATGCGTTCCAACCTCCTGCCATGAGCAGGGACACCTTCCACTAGACCGGGTTGCTCAAAGCCCCATCCAGGCTGGCCTTGAACACTGCCAGGAATGGGGCATCCACAGCTTCTCTGGGCAACCTGTGCCAGTGTCTCACCACCAGCACAGTGAAGAATTTCTTCCTAATGTCTAATCTAAATCTCCCCCTCTGTCAGTTTTCAACTATTCCCCATTGTTCCGTCACTATGCTCCCTAGTAAAAAGACTGTCTCCAGCATTCTTGTAGGCCCACTTCAGGTATTGTAAGTCTTCTCTAAGCTTGTTACAAATGATCAGAAGGCTGAACCACCTCTCCTATGAGGAAAGGCTAAGATAGCTGGGCAAGAAGACAAGGCTCCAGGGAGACCCTACAATAGCAGCCTTCCAGTACGTAAGTGGGGACTTATAAGAAAGAGAGAGACTTTTTACCAGGTCCTGTAGTGACAGGCAAAGGATAATGGGTTGAAACTAAAAGAGGGTAGATTTAGATCAGATATGAGGAAGAAATTTTTTACAATGGGGGTGGTGAGACAGTGAAACAGGTTGCCCAGTAAGGCTGTGGATGCCCCATCCCTGGGAAGTGTTCAAGGTTGGATGGGGCTCTGAGCGACCTAATGTAGTGAAAGATGCCCCTGTCCATGGCAGGGAGTGTTGGACTAGATGATCTTTAAATGTAGTTTCCAACCTTTCTATATTTCTATGTTACGCCATTTTGTACTTTTTAGGGATTTTAATATAGAAATATAAGATCACAAAAGAATAATTATTTAAATTGTTTTGCCATTTGTGGCTTTAAATAATCATCTACATTTACCCTTGAGTGCATATTTTGTGTACTTAATTTGTTTTCAATCCTGTGTTGCCAGAAGCTAAGATACTATTGTGCCATTGCTGGACTTTTCTGAGGTTGACATGCTTTCTTGTTTTTCAGACAGGAAACGGGTTAATAGCATCACACTGTTATCAGTAGCTTGATGCATGCCTCTTTTCTACTAGAAAAGAAGCAGTGCCTTCTTGCCTGTTTCTAGACTGCAGGCTTTTAACTTGAAATCTTTTTCTGTTTCTGATTTTTCATTCTCGCTCACTCACTCTCTCTCTCTCAGGCTCTCTCTTTCTCTCCTCCAGCTCACTGTCACACTGTCTTTGTTTTTACATAATCTGGAAGGGATTTTTGTTTTCTCACCCCCTGGAAAGTTTGTGCCTGAAAGGTTTTGCAGTACCTGACATTATGTTTGGGTAATTGAATTTTTTGTTTCTTTTAAAATCTCATATTTAACCCAAATATAATATGCTGTATCTTGGAGCACAGTGGAGATGTGCTAAATAAATAGATGTGTACCTACTTCATGTATTTTATACATATAGTTGATATATTTTCTATCTCTCTTCTGTTTATTTAAACTCATTGAAGGTATATTGAAGATTATTAAGCATTCAGGAATGGCTGAAGTGCCATAGTAGTTGCAGAAGTGGTGCAAGAAGCACAGGGGTGCTCAAAGTAGTTAACAAACACTCAAGACCAATACCTTGTAAAGATCAAACTCTGCCTTTGTCTGGGTTTCAGAAACAACCGGGGATAAATAAATTACATTAATGTATTCAGGAGCACAAATCCTCTAGAGTAAATGTCAAAGCAATTGTAAACCACAGCATCTTTAAAATTAACAGCTAGTACAAAAAAGCATGTGTCTGATGCTTGGAAGACCAGTTGATTGCTTTTCAGACATAGATCTGGGGGGAAGAATGTGAATCTTTAAATGTCACTTGGGGAGGGGCAGAATGGTACGAAAACCTGAGGAAAGTCGCACATGAAGCTGAAGAGTTCTTCAGTGTATATTTTGAGATCTTGACAGATGTACTTATGATTAAGCTTAGCTGTGAAAAAAATAAATGTCATCGCTGTTTTACTAACATGAGACAATAAAATGTCATTAACTTGCAAGTAACTGCATTTCTTATCAAACTGCCAAGAGGATAACAATCTTGGCCAGTTTCAATAGAAATTATATATGTAAAGGCAGAAGTTTTAACTTTGCTCCTATGGAACGCAACAAAAAATAAATCTGAAGTTCAATCCCCTAAATTTACTGTCAATAAGTGCCTGCTCATAAAACACTTATTAGGAACTAAGTGTGTGTTTAAATAGTTTGTTACATAGTGTCAGAGCTATATTGAAATACACAAGGTGAATGTCTACACTATAATTTGCAAAGGTCTGAAATAACTTCAGAAGGAGTTTCAAGTAAGATAGTCCTACAAAATGGTGGCAGCCTGGCCATATAGGCTGTTTCTATGGCTTGGCCAAGGCTGAGGTCTATACTGTGCTATAATTATTTTAGCTATGCTGGAAATCTAAAATAGTGGGGGTTTCTTTTAATATAGATATGAACCACTGCTTTTTATTGTTAACATAGCGAGCACTGGACTCTAGTAGTAATGGACATTTCTATTAGTTCAGTAAGGCTGAGGAGAGTAAAGACCTAGTAAAGGTGTTTGCAAGCCAAATGCTTTCTTAAAATGGGAAAGATATTTCTGAATTAGTATGCATTGTTTAATAGTTTGAACATGCAAATAGATTTATTAAACTATCTGGATACATGTGAAAGGATAGTATTGTGTGGAGATGAACTGGAATCTGTCAGTCTCCTGCCTTCCTTTAAAATAGTTATGTAAGATGGATTTGAAGAGGACTTTGTCCGCAGAGACAAATGTTGCTTTTATGATAACAGAGGGGGCAGGAAAGGTATTGAGTTTGTCAGCTTGCCTGACATGCACAATAATGAAAACCTAGAAAATACAAGAGGGAAGAAAAATATATGCTCTCAGTCTCTCATATTTCACAGCTGAGAAAGAAAATCCTACTTTTTAGAAATATAAGTACTTACATTTGGCTAGTGATTAAATGAAGCAAAATATCTACACAATGATCAATTTTATCTGTGAAAGATCTGAGATTTTAAAAACTAACATTTCATCAGATTCTTGGTTGTAATTTCTTTTTCCACTGTGGTGCACTGCTTAAAACAGCCTGAATTAGTAGCAGCTGTGGGAGATGGTGAGAAGCTTGCAAAGTCTTACCTGACCATTCGTAAGCTTTTTAATTAGCCAGAACAATTGTCAAATTCTTGCCTGTCAGAACAGTTGAAAGACTTCCCTAGTAGTATCTTGATCAATATAATGCACTGGTTTTGGAGAGGTGTTTGCGTCTGTGGGTTGGGCCAACAAATGCCACAGCAGCAACAGCAGCTACGGTGAGGTTGAAAAACTGTTCTTTGTGAGACCAAAAGGCAACTTGATCCCTGTATCCTGTTTTTGACAGTGTCCAAAAGTGAATGCTTAAGAACCTGGACAGTTTATGTGGTAATGCATTCTTGCATCCTTGCCCTTTTTTCAGCTCAGGGACTTGAGAATTGGATGGGGTTTCCACGTATTTTGTAAGACACAATTATTTTTCCTTCAGTGTATTTGTCCAGGCTGAAAAAGCTACTGAATCTTCAATTCAGTCTTTAGCCCTCTAGAGACTGTAAATTTCAGATTACCAGAAACAGGGACAGTAAAGCAGAGATACCTTGCTCTCTTATTCTCCAAAACAATAAGGAAGCACAAAACTCAATATGCACTATAGCACTGCAGACTTGATAAAATTCAAGAGGTACTCAAAAGCTGCAAGGGTGGTCCTGTATCATGGAGCTGTGTACATGGAGCTGCAGGGTTTCTTCATCTTCAAGTAATACAGTGCATAGCTGGGCATGACAAGTGAAGCAGAAAGCCCTTGATATAGTTTATTTTATAGAGGCAATCTAGAAGCTGCTGTCAGTGAGTCCTGAGCTGAAGAGTGTCAGTGGAAAGCTGCTCTGTTCTTGTTATTTCAGAGGTCTGCGGAACGAGAGCTGCTAGAAAGTATTGTACTGTGCCAAAGAAAAAGATAGTGACCTTTGCTGAAAAACACCTTACAGAAAAGGTTGTTTACAGTCCTTAGCATCTTCTCCTCTGTCCCTGACTTTTCTATGCACTCCTGAATCATAACAAACTTTGCTATTATATAAAACCCCCAATGTGGCGACTTGCTGAACTTCCTAGCCTTCAAATTTCTGCTGAGCCCTGCTCCTTTCCTGAGTCATTTGCCCTGTTCTTCTGACTGCTGCTCTGCTTCTCAGGTAACTCTTATTTTCCATATTTTCCCTCCACTCTACCCCACAACTGCTAAAGTCACAGGGAGATTTTTAACAGTTTTCTGCTAAAAGACTGGCTTAAGTGCAGTTCCAGCTGCAGTAAGAAAAAGTACATGTGTTAATTGTTCGGTTTCCATGGTACCAAAGACTTCGGCCTTTTTATTTCCTGTTTTGATGAGCCATCTTTGTACTGAGAGACCATGGAGATAGCAAATGGGTTTTATGATGAACCCTTTTGTGATATCAGCTCCTTTGTAATCAGGAAATGACAAATACACAGCTAGTAGGATTGCCAGACATAAGGGTCTAGTAGTCTGCCACTCTTATTCGTACTGCAGAAGTGGGCTAAGAGAAAATTTGACTGTATGAATGACAGGAAGATGCAGAACTGAAGATAGGTTGGTAATTTCTCTGTATGAGGTTTTTTTTCCATTGAACAAACTGGTTATCTGTATGACCTGGAAGTAAGGAGTTGGTTAAGAAAGATGATAGGGGTGCTGTAAGGTAATAATTTATGTTATTCATTAGAAAGGGTATCCCTGAAGCTTTGCTGAGTACATAGGTGCCTGTGCCAGACAGACCATCGCAGCTGTGTTAGATATGAATAATTCTACATCTTCTGCCAAAATACAGAAAAAGCTATTGTGTGTTTTGCATAGACTGCATAGCTCTTTGGGGCCAGCACTGCCCACTCTCACCCCCAACTTACTGTCTGTTTATAGTATGATGTGTATCCAAAATATTCTATTGACTGCTGAAAAGTGAAGTTTTTGTTAGGAAAAAAAAACCAACCTATAATGGAATTATTTGTAATATTTTTTTGCATTCAATTATTAAATGCTACAGAATATATATTCAGCAATATATTCATAATATATACTCAGTCATATTGTTTTCACACCACAGGTTGTCGGGTACATGTCAATCCCTTACCTTCTCTACCTGTGGGAATAGTCTCAGTGTTCATCTCAGTGATGTCTCATTCTCTTTTGGAAAATTTCGCTGTGAAGAAAGTCAGATTTACCAGTATTTGTTTTTCACCCCGAAACAGGAGCGTTTTTCAGGATTTATTTAAAAGCACTATTTCAAAGGATGGGCAGCCACAGCTTTATTTCTGCTTCTTTTTAAACCTGATTTTGAAAAGGAAAACACAGCTACCAATTTGATGGGATGCTTTCTTGTCTGAAACTGATCTTTGCCACTGCAGATGACCAAAGGATACTATTACCTTAGGTATTTATAAATATAATTCCTCATCTGCAAATATATTTCCTTATAAATGGGACAGTAGTGTATTTTATCAGGGAAACAGACTTCTTGTCTCTTTCTACATTGCTGTACATTTTGATGTTGTATTTTATTTCTTAGGCTGGTTATATAAAGCCTAACAAGGAAGAAGTGAGTAGCTAGCTTCATCCAATGATAGGAAGAGGCAATATTAAAATAGGGGAAATTATAAGGCACCTCTATTTGGCATCTCCATAACCTGAAAAGCATCTGAAGTTTTGAAAGCCTCATCAATGAATTTCAGAACTGCTTTTATCTTGGTTTCCTTATTTTCTAGTCCAGTCTAGTCTAGTCTTTTCCATTCTTTCTATTTTACATTTTAATAAAACATGGAACTATATTCAAAACTAATGGAAGGAAGCAATTCAAACTCTTTTTCTGCCAAGAGTACATCTATGGCAGGTTGTGGGTGGAGTTTTTTTTCAGTGGGTCTCAGTTCAGAAATTAAGCCTAGTTATAAGCATTGCCTGTGAGAAAGGATTTCACCATGCAGTAATTTATGTGATTGTTTGAGGGGGCTATTAATGTACAGGTTACTATGTTATGTCTGATACCTTCTATTCATTAGCACTACCTATTTTAGCTCTACTTGTCAATTGTAGTAAAACTTACCCCTTTTCAAGAGCTAGAGTACTTTATTTCTGTTTTAATATTATCCAATATTCAAGCCTTATCCAATGGTTATGGCTGCACACTCTTCCATTTGGATAAGAACCAGGTAAAAATCAATTCTATAATAATATTATAATAATTATGATAATTTGCTCTAGTGGATCAGTGGGCAGATGCCGAGGCTGTTATCAAAAATCTCACAGCAATGTGTTATGGTCGTTTTTTCCTGATGTCCTCAAGACAGCACATATCTACTACACCAGAAGTATGAGGTTTTGCTTCTATTGGCACAATGATTTTCTGATTCCTACATTTTTGTATAAAAAACTTTCTTTATTCTTTTTTTTTTTTTTTTTTTTGGCATGGTATCACAAGTTCTTCTGAAATAGCTGGTAATGGATTCTTTCAGTCACTTCTTACAGAGATTAACTGGAAATCTCAAGGGAAGTAAGGGAGCAGGGAGAAAAGAAGAAAAAGGGTGGGGGACAAGAAGTTGCATCAATTCATTTCAAAAAGGAATAATTTGTTACATTTCCAGCTCAGCATGCTCAGGTGTAGAATCTGCAGTATATGTGCTCAATACAGATGTAGAATCTGCAGTATATGTTAAACACTTCCTTTCTGCTCTGTAAAATTAGGTATGATTCCCTGCAGTGCACAAGAAAAACAATTCCACTATCAATAATCTACAGAAGCAGCTCTACCAGACACCTCTGTTCTCAGAAAAAATTCCACCTCTCTTAACACTTCTGACTTACTAGGAGTTGATACATTTTTTTCATCATTTTCTTTTTCAGAAGTTGTTCAAGACCAACCTCACTTATAAACCTTTAGATATATTTCTTTTTTAGGTTTTGTCCAGACAATTTCTTCCTAACCCTCCCTAGAAATATCAACTATATGGCCTTCATAATCTATGTTTGTATCTATGTAATATATATAGGTACCTATGTATTTGATTTTTCTTTATACTGATCCAGCAATGTCTAAGCTACATGACTGAACACTGGGATATACTTTCTGGTAACAATAAAAACACAAACTTTAGGATTCACAACCTTTCATTAAAGCTTTACTCCTTCTTTATTCCTACATATTCAACATTTGGTTTAGAAAGCCCTTTCTTGGATTTTAACACAACTGCTGGAGTCTCATGAATCAAAGACCCCTGTAGCTATGCAAAAAGAATTTCAACTCCTTTTCTTCTAGTTGTACAAATAGATGATACAAGCCAGTGTGAAGGAAAAACAGAGTATACTGTACCCTGAGACTGGTGAAAATAGCATCCTTTGGAAACTCATGAAGCTTGAGATAGTGAATGAAACCACATTTTGAAATAGTAATAAAAAATACTACTGGCATAATAGGTTATCATCCATACCATGAAGTAGAAACTTCAGATCTTGAGCTCAGAGACATGATTTGTTCTTTCTTGACTTTTAGAGAACCATCTCCCTCCCCAATGAATAATACCCTACTTTGGCAGAAGCCTAACTTTTGCTATGAAAGTACCAGAGGATCTGAGAAGATACTGAAACCATGTTGTGACAGGCATAAAACACTGACTTGGAGACTTGCTCTGCCAAGGACTGCGTACTCTAAACACGTTTAACTTTCAAGCTAAACTGATTTCAGATACCTGTTTTAGTTATATACTCAGGCTTCCTCAGAAGACTAATCTGCATGATTTATTTAGCAACAGAAAATGGTTTGGGCACATTACTTATTTTTAAAAGCAATGGCAACACTGAAGCATTCTCACCTCTCTTTCTAGACCTTCAATACCTAGGCTTCAAAATCACACAAGTGAGAAAATGCTTAATGAATATCTTGAGGTGTTTACTCTTCTGCTGATCCCGGATGAGTAGCATGTTATGTTTATCTAATTTTTCCTCTCAGAGTGAAAGATATTGTTCAGCAAACCAAGAACTTAAAAATCTTTTAACTTTGCCATTTGTTTTTTGTTTGAGCTACATCACTAGGAAAGATGAAAACTGTACTTTTATCACTAAGACAATTTTACTCTCTGGGGTGCATGATGTTCCCTCTTTTCTACTATTCAGATAAAGTAGGCCTTTTAAATCCGTAAAACATTGTTCTAATTACTTAGCTAATTTTATTCTTAACTAAATCGAACTGTTGGCACAATTAAGAGAAATTACTGTTCTAATTTTACTGAACAATACTAAAGGTTGGATTATTGCAATTACTTACTACAAAGATGTTCTCTGTACTGAAAAAAGGACATTCTTGTCAGCAAACACAAAGCTTTCATGTATACTGTAATATAGATCAAAGATCTCCTATGATTATTCTCTGACATCATAAATATGTTAGTATTTTAAAATTTTAAAAATATTAAGTAATAAGATGTATTACCTTTCTTGTACAATGTGAACATCCTATTCACCAATACATGTTCCCTTGCCAAGTATCTGAAGAAATTAATTTGAATGGAACCTTTTCAATGAGAAAACGTATTAAAACATTTTACTCTATTACCTGATTATTCTATTCTACTTCATTTGCTATTCTGTATCAGTCTTTTGTCTTCATATTAGTTTGCTTTTTTAACTTTTGTGAAAATTTAATGAAATATAATTTTCTATTCACTTTTCCACCTTACTTACAACTTTGGTTTAATATGCTTGGTGCAACCCCCAAAATCTTTCAAACCACTTTCTACATCTTTGTTTTAAGGCATTAGAATGAATGGTCATTCACATCTATTTCCTTTTAAAGCATTATATCCTCTTATGGGTTCCCAAACACAAGGATTCTGTATGACAGAAGAAAAAATTCATGAACTACCCTTTTGATCCCACTTACTTAAGAATTACAGTAGTCATTTGTGAAACTGGAAGAAGAATCTGGCTAAAAGTACCTACTGCAATTGTAAAAAAGATTTCCTCCGTCTAAGTAGTACTTGATTTAATTTTCGATTAAAGTGTGGGGTTTTATGAGCTTTTTATAAAACACCGAAGAATTACCTATTTATGTTCATGTTTTTTATAGACACTTTGTACAGAGTAATGTTAAGCTCATTTATATTTTCAGGACTTCAAGATTGAGGCAGATTTCTATTGAATGACTTCAATATCTTCAATCTGAATGTTCAGACATTCAAAGCAACATTCTATTCGAAGCTATCTCCAAAACTGCATCAAGTGGAAAATATTTGCCTTGGTGTGATTAATCTCATCCACACAATAAAGCATATAACTAGCACCTCAAGGACTTTCTCAGAATAGGAACTACACCACTACTCCTCTGACCTATTCCAAATTTTGGTAGGTTAGCACATGTGTAGTGGTTTAGACACAGCTGGTAACTCAGCACCATGCAGCTGTTGCTAACCCTCCCCCTTTCCCTCTTAACCCCCTGGGGAAAATGGGGAGGAGAAACTAAAGAATGTAAACCCTCCGGGTTGAGATAAGAACAGTTTAATAACTAAAATTATGTAAAATATAGTGATGATAGAAAGAATGCCAACAATAATGATAATAATTAAAAACAAGAGAAGAAATGAAAGCTCAGAAAACACAGGTGATACACAATAGAACTGCTCACCATTCACTGACCAATATCCAGCCGGACCCAAGCAGTGATCAGTCCCTTCCAGTTCACTCCCCCCAGTTTATATGCTGGGCATGATGCGCTATGGTATGGAATACCCCTTTAGCTAGTCTGGGTCTGGTGTCCTGTCTCTGCTACCTCCTCGCTTCTTGTGCCCCCTCCTCACTGGCAGAGCATGGGACACTGAAAGTCCTTGATCAGGGTAAGGGCTACTGAGCAACAACTAAAACATCAATGTGTTATCAGCATTGTTCTCAGACTAAAGCCAAAACACAGCATTGCACCTGCTACTAGGAAGAAAAACAGTTGTTACAGCTGAAACCAGGACAACCTGGCAGAACAAATTCTTTGTTATTTTATCCATAGAGTCCTGAGGACTAGCCCTGACATACCTCTCTTCAAACTAACATTCTAAGGATGTTTTCCTTAACAATAATAACCTTTTTAATTTAAAAAACATTAGCTGTAGACAAATTCATCTTAACTGAAGTCTTCATTATTCATAAGACAGTGTCAATATGACATATAAAGAAGCACTACAAAATTTATTAATTACTATCCCCTCTGTATGATTGCATTATATAGTGAAATTTCAAGCCATTAACAAAAATTGTATTCAATTGGAACTAAGATTTTGTCCCAGATATTTTGTCTGTCATCAGACACAGGGAAAAATATTCCAAGTCAGAAACAAGAAGAATCTAGCCAAAGTTTCTTTTCCTTTTTTATCCCCAAAAACTGACATTATTTAATGTCACTGGTGTTAAAATTGTTAAATATTTATTCAATCAATGAGCGGAGAATTTTCAGACATGAAATAATGCAAATTATGGTGTAGTTAAGAAAGAGGCTAGTCATATTTATGGTCTGATTTCATAAAAAATGTTCACGCTTATTGGGACAGTTTGTTGATTTTAATTTTCATAGTTAAGGCTTTTCAAGGCAATGCTATAAAGTATTTACTAAAAATAATTTCCCCAGGCTGAAAACATCAACTAGTTTTTTCTCAGAAAAACAGTTTAAGGTGTGGCTTAAATTTTCCATTTTCCAAATTATGTAGAAACCTAGAGTAATTGTGAGTACCAGTCCTGTGCAAATATATTCTATCTTTGCTACAGTTGCCAGATGACCACCATTCGTATTTTTCCCAAATAAACTAGAATGACAAATAGTGGTAGACTCCTAGGATTTTCTAAGAAAGGTTTTATTTCTTTCATATCCCACCATGACTCATTTCAATAGATTTAGAAAGAAATGTAATAGTTCTCAATAGGAACACATTTGAAAAAAGGCACAACTGCTTAAATATTTGCAAAATGTAAGGAATGCATATATTTCAGATACCATCTTATCATTAAAGCACAAACTGCTATGAACAGTTCTGCTTTAAATGTTTTGCTGAAGCTGTATCTTTTGACAAATTGACTGATACAATATAACCTGAAGAAAAATCCTGGCTCATACTTGCTTATAATATTGGCATCGTACTGCTGATCTATTTTTCATCCTTGTTTGATTATTTAGTAGAAAGATGTCTTGCATTCAATCACATATTTTATCAGTTTTAAATATCCTACACAGTAATTTCTTAAATAAACTATTTTATGCATAGATTAAAATATCTAACCTGAAGACCAGAGGGTATGTTGAGTTTTTAATTCATTGGCTTCAGAGGGGATTTTCTTTTAAATACAAGTGGACTGATTTTCCCACTACAGTGTTACTATTGCTTGAATCAGAGCCAAATAAAATCCATGTTAAAGCCTGATGACTTGTCTAAACTGCCTTATTTGTAGCCTAGATTTTTGTAAAATGACAGTGATTTTTGATGTCTCCATTTTCATATGCTCAAGCGGAGACATTTCGGTGAAGTGTTGACTCAGTACCACAACTCGGCCTTTCCTAAAGCTTTGCCACTGAAACATTCTTGCCCCTTTGTACTTTGTGCCAATATAAGGGAGTACTTTTACACCAACAAAGTTGATGTGGAGGGTAACTGAGAAACAATGTGATAAGTAGAATTATTTGTGCAAAGTTACTAAGAAAATACCTGTTGCTGCTTTTTTTAAATGATAAATTCAATTTTACTGCTGTAAATATCAAAGACCACACCAGAGATATGTTAATGCCCCAGGATTACCTAAGTACTTGGCTTCCCAAATCATGTTTATCTTCCACATTATTGGAAGTATGCTCATTGATCTGTGTCCTTTGTACTACTGCAGTAAAGTACTGGAAATCTTTATTAGATTCAGCACTCACTGTGCCTTCCTGGACAACTGTATGTAATTAATTTGTGTTAGGATTGGACTGCAAATGTTAAGATTAATGTGTACTGAAAAGTTATTGCCTTTTCTTACAGAGCAATCAATGTGTACAGATGAAAACAATTCAGCTGGTGTCCTTTTCAATATACAGGTAAATACAGGACACATGCCTAATTTACTGTATTTGCCATCAACACATTAAACAACTTTAAAAAGTTCACCATATAATCTTACTTCCATTTAAATGAATATGACCACTTAAAGGTAGATTAGAGCTTCTTGTCAGATGGACAAGTTGCATACTTATTCAGAAATTAGGAATGAGGAAGGCATAACCTAGGCAAGCAGGTAGTTACATAACAGTGACTATGTAACAGCTTTCTTTAAGCACGGAAAAATGCCATATTGTCTCTGACCGTGGCCAGAGCCATAGGCAAGGAAGTATTCAAACTGCACATAACTGAGAAAACTAGTCCCTAACAGAATGTCAAAACAGATTAGCATTTATCTGTCATAGTATCTGAGACAACAGAATGATCACTTGGTAAATTCCTTGGTAAATGGCCACTGGTAAATTACTGACAAATGACTGTATCAGATTCAGCCATTGGTACTGTACATTATTAATTCTGATGATTTTTGTTGTCTAAATCTGAAAAGAAAATGCAGCTACAGATTCATTAAGACATTTTGATTGTTTAGCATTTTCTGATCATACACATAAGTGTCCACATACTTACATATGCAGAGGTGATGGGCTACAACGAAAGTGTAAGAGGATGTAATTTATTTTTTTCTTGTAGGTTTATTGTACAAAGCCAGTCTTGAAACTGTTCTGGGATTAAATAATTAATTTAGGAAACATACATAGTAAACAAGTAGCTATAAAGAAAGTGATTTATTTCATAGTAGGCTATGAAAGAATTTATGACTGCAAAGTAATTAATTTCAAAAGTACAAAGGTATTTTGATGTGTAAATGTGTTCTCCATTTCTTCTGTTCAAAGCTGTATAGTACTCTTAGTGCAAGAATCTGTTCTCAGACACCTTGTTTTGCTATAAATATCAGCAAAAAGCACAATAAGCATCCAGGAGCGCAGGTTTGCTTGACAAAGCAGAAATACAATCTTTTCTACAGAATTTGGAAATAACTTTTCAAATAGCCTATCTATAGTTTGAATGTTTTTTTTAGCATATCTGACAAGGAAAGTAGCACATAAACAGTCAATAATAAATTGGCTCCCTCTGTCTGCAAACCCATCTCAAATCTCGAGATCCCTTGTAATTTTTATTCTATAGACTCACAGTAATCCCATGTTGCAATTAATTATAATGTGTCCCACACAAATGGAAAGATATTTTCCAGCTTGTATGAAGGCAAGAACCCCTTTTTTACTTCATCTAACCCTCATACGTGTCAAAAAAGTGAAACTTGTATGTTCACAGAACGCAAACTAAAAAGTGGGAGGGTTTTGGCTATTCAGAATCTTGTCCCCTGAAGATACAAACTCACCAAGCAATGTCCAGCAAAATTTGCTATTCTTCTAATATGACTTTAAGAAATCTTTTCTCCCTAAGAGAATCACAACTCAAGGATCAGCTATTTGAAATAAGGCAATAGGTGACTTTATACCAACACAGAAAAAAATATTTCAAAGCTATAAATACATGTGAGAAAAAAAGAGGAAAAATGGCATTAAGTCTTTAAAAACCCGTGAAATACTATAGAAATGATAATCCAGGAATAAAATACCTTTATCCTGAATGCTTGCAGCTTTCAGAAGTATAGGACATAAAGTTTGTGTCTTTATCAGGTAAGAGAGAATATTGTCCAAATGCAGATAGCTTTCAGAGGCTGTGTTGTCCTGGCAGTTGCACTGCCTGTGCAAGAACACTTGTTTACTGGCCAAGGCTAAATCAATGCTGTTATGTGGGTAAGATCCTCGTGTAATGATATCCATTTTTCTTCTGCTGGATTAAGATGTTAATGGACTCAACAAACAATATTGTATTAATAACTATGCTGATGTTCTACTTGTTTGTTTTTCATGAATTGTATGTTTGACCTGTCAGTGTGGTAATTTTTGCAATTAAACTGGTTTTTAATTTTGCAATTAAACTTGTTTGTCCTTCTGTCCTAGAAGCAGCACTTTGCAAACATTACTGGGTGAGATGTAAATACCGGCTTGAATAGTTAATCAGTGGAAGCGTACAGAGCTCATAATAATGAAAATGTTAGGCATTACAGAATAATTTTATTAGGAGGAAAATGAAAACTTAGAAAAACCCAAACCCGTTCTTCTAAGCAAAAATAGCTAATTGTGTTGTGTTTGGATTGAGATATAAACTCAATCCGCTGTCAAGAGTTTGAATTTTCACACTTTGGGAAGGCAGAGAGAAATGAAACAAGTTGCCCAGAGCAGTTGTGGCTGCCTCATTCCTGTAACTGTTCAAGGCCAGGTTTGATGGAGCTTTGAGCAGCCTGGTCTAGTGGAAGGTGTCCCTGCCCATGGCAGGGGAGTTGGGACTGGCTGATACTTTAAGGTCCCTTTCTACCCAAACCATTTCATGATTCTGGGAAACTGAAGTTTTGAACTTATATATTTACCTGAATTCTGTTGATACAAGTGTGAATTTCCAATTTCAGAAGTGTTGCTACTTCATTTTACAACAAACAATAGTTCTGTATCTCAACACTCCTAAGCTTGGAGATATAGGATCAGTACTGGCATATCTAGTTTATTTTTAAGCAGCTTTTCACAGAGTTAGTATTAGTTAGCTGCTGAAGAAAAATAAACAGGGTTCAGTCCAATCAACTTAACGTTGAAATGTTCCCAACCACTTAAAATGGGGGCATTCATTGAATTCAACATTGGATGCACTCCTTGTAAAAACATATATAGTTCAAAGGAGTATTTCTGACTAATACTCTGTGTGACCCACTGTATAAAATAAAAATAATGAGAAAAAAGAGCCAGGATGATAAAGTGGGTAACTAAGAGTGAGGTTAAACCCCACTTTTCTCTACGATCATCATCATCTCCCTTACAAGTCTAAGCAAATATAAAACTATTTCAAAAATAAAAGAAACAAATCAAACCAAAACACTCACCCAAAATACTCTCTCTCCTGCTGGTATGCTTGAGAGCTTTCCATAAAAAGCAATACGTATCTTAGGATTTTACAAGCTTTCTGTTATTTAGGAACATGACTGAATAAATCAAGTAGTAAGTTTTCTGGCTTAGCTTTCATCAGAGTTCACACTGATGTTTCTAAGCCCAGTGTTACTGCTAAGAAGCTTCTGGGACATGCTGTGAGAATACTTCTTTTAATATATTATGACAATATTTTAAGATGTTGTCGTATCATGGTGACCCTTCAAAAAGCAAAAAAAATATGATGAGCTATGTTTAAATGTGGCTTTTCTTTATGTCTGAGCTGCTTGTTGAGGCCAGGAATGAAGCAGGGCTCCTGGTCTAAGAGCAAGAATCACTTCACTTTGCTTAACCCTCTCCTAGATCCAAATCATAGAATCATAGAATAGTTAGGGTTGGAAAGGACCCTCTACTACTACTACTACATCCAACTAGTTGGACTCCATCCAACCTAGCCTTGAACACTGCCAGGGATGGAGCATTTACAGCTTCCTGGGCAACCCATTCCAGTGCCTCACCACCCTCACAGGAAAGAACCTCTTCCTTATATCCAATCTAAACTTCCCCTGTTTAAGTTTAAACCTATTACTCCTTGTACTATTGCTACAGTCCCTGATGAAGTGTCCCTCCCCAGCATCCTCATAGGCCCCATGGTGTCAGTGATTTCATTTTCACTTACATGTTGCAATCAGCAGAGATACAGGCAGCCCCATGGCTGTAGGGCATGGGCAACCTACTCCATGAGAATATGACCTCCCCCATACTGGAAGACTAGACACATTGCTCAGCACCCAAGGGGCCAAGTCTGGTGTGATGCCATGGACGAGGCTTGTGCACCCCTTGCTTCACCAGCAGTACAACCCCCCAGGCATGCTGGTACAAGCCTGAGCATGATTCCTGGTACAGGTGAGGACAGGGGAGATGGTGAGAACTTGCACTGCCCCTCATGCTGACTATGTGGGGTAAGACAAGGTGCTAGCACCCTCCAAGGTAGGCATTGAGGCCACAGGACAGCTGGGGGCAGGGAAAGTGTGTAGCACTCACAGGGGCTAGAATGGGGGTTCTTTCCCCTTCTTATCCCTGCCTCGGCCTTTCACTGGTGTTGTGGAAGTTCACCTCTGTTGCCTGCAATAGGTAATTCCCACAGCATTAAGGTCCTTAAAAAAGAGTCAGAAAACATGTCAGCTCTGTAAACAGAAGAACAAAACACATTGTCATAGTTTACACATATTTAATTATAGTGAAAAGACAGGCCCTTCTGCCTTTCTAGTTTCTCACCTGGTTCTGTGAGCTATGTTTCAGGCTTAAAGGAGGCAGGCATAGATACTCTACCAGAAGCCACACTTCTAGGCCACCCTTGGAAAAAGAAATAGCCAACTAGGATAGGGATATTAAAGCAAGCATAGGTTTCTGAAAGAAGAAACCATGTCACCAGGACCCGTTTTTAATAACCATATCACTGTACTGTTTATAGTTATAGGGAATGATGGAGGAGGGCCCAGAATGGAAAATCCAAGCTATTTGCAATTAGTCAGGCAGAGCTTCAAGTGTTTTTGTATCCCATAGTGTAAGTTTATGTCGAGCAGAATCTTTCACGTAAAACTCATTCTTACCCCGTTTTGTGCTGGAGAGCTCCTTACAAAAAAATTAGCTTTCAAATATTTCTTACATAAGTGTTGTCAAAACAAAAGTTCAGTGGGTGCAGCATCCAATCCCACATAGTTGCCAAATGCAGATGGCTAAGGAAAAGTATATGTTATAGTCTTAATACTCACCTGGCGCTGAGCTGACTGTAGTGCCGATGTATTTATAGTCCGTGAATATGCAGGTTCCTTTTGACTCAGTGTTAGCTTTTAGTTTCCATAGCATCCATCAGTAAGAAGGTCCAAAGCCTGACAACTGTAAACTCACACAAGTTGGTGGCTGATAGAGAGCAGAGGGAGGTCAAATTTTCAAAGAAATGGCTCAAAAAAAAAGGCATCAGAAAAGTCAGGTTCCCTAAACACCCACACCAGGCACTGTGCAGCATTTTCCTGCTTTATACAGTTTTCTGCCATGTTGCTGACCTTTTGCAGTACATTGTCTCTGTTACAGTATCTACAGTATTGGTTATGCAGATATTTTCTGAGGTACTGAAATGTGTTTCACAAATCAGAGTGCAACTCTTCTATAGAGCTGGTTTCAGACAGCTCTTGAGCAATGGGCCACAACAAAATCCTGGACTTAAAAGTTCCTAACATAATCCTAACACAGCTAAATATCCCAATTCCAGTTTCTTGCTCTGGACAATCCTAGTGTTGGCACAGATTTAAGTCTGCACCTTCTATTAACACTAGAGTGTCACCAGATCACTTTCTGCTTGGCTCAAGTTCTGGTGCAGACTAGCTCCCAAATAAAGCTTGCGACATTCTAATGAGTTACAGATATTATTTTAATGCTTTAGGTTTATAGGCTACACCAGTAGTTTAAGAGGTCAGTCCCCAGCTACAGCCAATAAAATATAACTGTTGCTTAAAGTTCAACTGAAATTGAATTCAGTCCTAAATTGAGTATTATGATTATAAATTTGCAAATCTCATCATGCAGTTGTTTAATCAGCTGGATACTCACATTTTTAATCAATTAATGAACTGAAAATGCAAACTCTGTAGTAGGTCAATTAAATCAGTTTTTTAAAAAAAAGGAAAGTAGGTGATTGGACAGAAGAAAAATAAATACATAATCATATTTAAAACCCTTTTCTTGTTCTGCAGATAATGAGACTCCTCTCAGAGATTCCATAAGGTATTAGCATAAGAATGGCCAAGCATGTAAAATTGCAATGCAATATTGTAAAAGGTAAATTCTCAGTCTCTGGAAATTATTCACATATAAAACTCCTAAGCAGTGATAAGAATGTACATTACCTGTATCTGAATTTAGGAGGATAGTGCTTCAGAAATTAAGAAAGCTATTTCTATTTCTTCTAAATGTACATTTTGTGCACTTAAAAAAGCTATTGTCAATACGATGTTGTTAATGATACAAAGAACCTACTGAAAATTTCTTGTCTGTGTCTGGAAGGAAAACAAAGGACTGTGTTGTGCAATTTAAATAAATTTTTTATAAAGAAGATAAATAGGTGTCCATTGACAAGCACAGTTCAAAAAAAATCTCAAGACAGAACACGAAAACCTCAGTATTTTATTTTAGATACTTGATATTCAGCATTTCTAGAGCTCTTTGTAAAGGCAAAAGATGAAGATTTAATAAAAAAATAGTTTTTTTTTTTCTCTTTTTTTAGTGGGAGGTAAGTTATTTTTGCTATCTCAAGTAAGCAGCTCAGATCCAGAGTTTGGCTTGGGAAATGGGGGAGCAGAGTCTGAGAGGAGAAATCTAAATATCCCCTGATCCCTCCAGTCTCAACAACTTCTTGTTGACAGGAACCCTTTTCCATTGCTCTGCAGCAACGCTGTTCCATAGATCACACAGCTGAGAACTGTCTCGGGCTAAATAACTCCTCATTCAGAGTGCTAAGAGAAACTCTCATATGTCTGGCTTTCTTAAAGTCTCCCTACAGTAAGCTCTGGAGAAAATACTTTTCCTTTGTTGGGCAGCGGGACACTGCGTTTCTTTAATCCTACATAACTCAAACAGTTCTCGTATTTCCCTCTCTCTGGACTCCAGACATGCTGCTTGTCTACCTGGTAAGGTTCTGAATACAGATGGGTATGTAACCCTGGGACATAATTTAATACAGTATCAACAGTAAATAGTTTGTGAAAACAGGTAATCTTTTTGGGAAAACAGATGCAGTTTTCTTGCTTGGTGTCTACTGTCCAGGCTGAAACAATCAGGCTTCTTCTTGGCAACATCAGATTTTTTTTCCTTTTGCAGTATTAACCTACTTCTTTGTACTCTGGCTGATGTTGTACCTGGCAATTACAGCCAAGAAGAGAAGCTGCAAATACCAACCTCTCCTGCTTTGTCTCATGTCACATGAAAATGCTTTAATAGACCTTGAAAGAACCAAGTCAAATATTAAACAAATTTTATTTATAGCTCATTAAATCCATGTTACATTGTATTATCTAAGCAAAGCCTGTGCAAGGACTTAGAATTTTGTATTTGTGCCTTGAAAGGAAAACTGCGTTTATCATTTACCTCAGGCATAAAAAGGATTTTGGTATGATAAAAGTATTAAATAACATAATCAGTACAAAACTTCAACAGTACTCCAGGAGCTGCTATGGGAAACAAGTTAGTAAAGTCTCATTAAAGCAGGCCAGGTAAAAGTATCCTAAAAAAACCAAGTAAAATGAGATAGAAACCCCATTGTTCGGGGAGAAATTTTTGGGTTTGGAGATGTAAGACTTGGTGTGGGAGGCTTAATCTGCTGTTTCTTCACCAGAAATTCTCCAGCTGCATCTTTGTATGAGTGCGGAGTCCTTACTGTGACCCTGGTGAGAGAACATGTCAGGGGCAGAGCAGGGGTGACTACAATTACTGCAGTGAGACAGCTAAACTTGCAGCAGAAGGATATAGAAAACTGCCTTTGGCTCATGGTGGCCAGAGCTACTGCATCCAAATGGGAAGTGTAATACATATTCATCCAGTTTAGAGCCATAAGCTCACCCATGACATTGGGAAGCAGCCCAGAGAGGGTGCCTGATGAACTTTTCATTTAAATCAGGGAAATGAAAAGAATACGGATGGCAGATACTCACTGAGGGAATGTTGGAAGCTAATTGCAAAGAAAGGAGACTATGTCGGGATAAACGTCAATTTTGCATGATGTCATCAAGCTTATTGCAGGAAAAATCACCAGTACAGATGTAAGGTGTAAACATAGCAGCTTTAAGACAGAGGATAGAAAGATAATCACAGATAGGGACTTTCACAACAAAAAGTCAAATACCGAGATATCTAAAGTCAAATTAACTGCTAAAAAAAAGAGGTTAAATAAAATGGGAGACATTTCAGAAAGCAGCCGTGAAGGCCTGTGGTGGGTTCATGCTGGCTAGATGCCAGGTACCCACCAAAGCTGCTCTGTCAGCTGAATAAGGGAGGGAGAATATGATGAAAGACTCCTGGGTTGAGATAAGGCCAGGGAGACCACGGGCAAAACAGACTCACCTTGGGGGAAATGGGTTCAATTTGTTACCAATCAAATCAGAGTAGGGTAATGAGAAATAAAAACTAAATCTTAAATACACTTCACTCCCACCCCTCCCTTCTTCCCGGACTTAACTTTACACCTGATTTCCCTACCTCCTTCCTCCCAGGGGGACAGGGAATGGGGGTTGTGGTCCATTCATCATACATTTTCTCTGCAGCTCCTTCTTCCTCCTTAGAGGAAGACTCCTCACATTCTTCCCCTACTCCAGTGTGAGGTCCCTCTTGGAGGCATCTGGCATTGGCTTTATTGGACATGGGGGAAGCTTCTGGCAGCTTCTCAAGAAGCCACCCCTACAGCCTCTCCACTACCAAAACCTTGTCATGTAAACCCAATATGAGGTCACTAGCAAGTTCAAAGTTAAATGTCTGAAGTGTGAAAAATGAGAGAAATACAGCTGTGTAAGTTATGATTCACGGGAGACAAAGAACAGTGTAATTATTTTTAGGATGAAGGTGAGTTTTGTAGGATAGTCTAAGAAAATAGATCTAGAAACTTTGAAAACTGAAAAACTTAGCCAGTATGAAAGGACGGCTTGAAAATGGAATTGGCTGGTGGGAGAAACACAATACATAAGTAGTGAAAGGAACAGAGGAAATAATGCAAGAATGAAGCTCTAACAGAATTGCCACATCACAAAAGATTGACATCTGACCTGCTAAGCTATTTAGGAGATATTCACTGAGGCTGGTGTGAGTAAAAGCATGGTACATAAACAAAGTACTACTAAAAAAGCATGACTGTAAACAGCTGCTGTTCAGTAAGGATTTGTATGTGACCTTGTAACTTGAGGAAAATGTAAGCTACAACACTTGTCGTTTCTTGAAACCTTCTTTATTTTATAGATATGATAAATTGTAGCAAAGGTTAGTTCGTGAAACGTTTAACTGCCATTTCATTAGTGATGACTTGAGAAATCTTCTCATTTAGTACTCCAGAGCCCTAAAGAGACCTTGAAGTACATAAAAATACTAGAGAATCTGAGTACTATCTTTCAACAACGGTGAGAAGTAAAAAGATAAAACAACTGACGGATTTTACCTTCGAAGAATCCAAAAGTACTTTCCGAATACATTGCAGAAGCAGCTATAGATTTATGGACTCCTTTCTCTTTCGAGGCTTTTGTGTCATTGCATGTAGATGAAAATGCTTATTTCTCAGTCTGGCACTCTCCCCTGTAAGACTTTGGTTTTGGCAGACTTTGAACATTTTAGCTGCTTTTTTCTGGGATCTTTTAGAGCTAAATTACTTTGTGAAAAATATTTTAAAGTGGGTCAGCTATTCCTGAGACCCTCTGGTCTTCTCTTGTTTAAAATGAAATTTGGAAGATAGCTCTAATCTCTGCCTTTAGCTGATCCAATTAACCTCTTCCAAATTCTGATAGCTGTAAACCTTGGGGCAGGGGAGGGGAAGGGAGAAGTAATGACTTATCGTTTAGTATCCACCTGCTCTGGTAAGTTAATTCTGTGTACTTTCACGGACATTTTCACTGTCTTTCCAGTGGCATCCCCGAACTGCAGCAGATGAAATACCTTATCTGAGAATGAGTTTGCCTTATCTGTGCTCTGTGGCCTCATTCTGGAGTATAGCACTGATGAATTCAAGATAGAAAAAAAGCCTGTGAAAAAGACTAGGAAACCAAGAGTAAATGAATGCTGGAAATAATTATTGTCCATTCCTGTGCCTGTATGATACCTATGCAAAGGGCTTCTGAATCCATCTTGCAATGAGACTGTAAAAATACCAGTACTGTGTAACGATTAAAAATTAACAGTAGCTGAAGTAACACCAGCTCCAGGAACAATCACACTGTGGCATAGTGGTCAGGGAAAGCCACCTGATCAGTTTGAAAGGTGCACAGGAGTAAGATAGATGTGGTATACTGTGTTTATGTGGTAATAATTGCAATTAATAGAGCAGAATACACTGAAACAGTGGTGAAAATACCTGCAGTACTTAATCCAAGAGATTTTAATATGGATTCCAACCAAATGGGCTGCAAGAATATTGTTCACCCTTTGTTCACCAAAAGTGAGTCATTATTCCACCATTCTGTTTCATCATCGAGGAAGAAAATACTGGGTGTTGTATTTGACAAAGACTCTCTTTTCCTCCAACGATTGGGCATTGACAAATAATGGAAACAAATAATTTGAAAACAGTATTTTGAGGAATGCATTAACTTGTCTAAATGATTACATTACTATGTACAAGATAATAATTGAAAATCAGGATCATATCAGGATCAAATGTGAGAAAAATAACGTAGCCTAAACCAGTAAACTGTATCCATCAGCCATCCATAGCAATGCTCTGGGGAAACAAAATGGAGTTGGGAAGCACTCCTTTCCTGCAACTTCCCACCTTATGGCAATAATCTTACTAATAAACTTTCAGAAATGTCCTGAAAACTAAACATGAACTGCTGTAGAGGAGAATGGTTATATAATAAATAAATCTAGTTCTGACTGAGACATCTCACTGCAATTACGCATTTAAAGAGAATAGGTGCATTTTCTCCCTTTTTTTTTCCCTTTTTTCTCCTCTGTTAGTCACAGACTCTTCATCGCCCTGAGCACCCTTTGTCAGTCTCTCGTTAATAGAACTGCTGAGGACAAGAAACTGTTTTGCAGGGTGAGAGAAACACTGAAGCAAAAGTAGCATACATCCTATATCTAATGAATATTGGGTGAAAGGAACACAAAATAACGATCTTTTACGTAGAACTGCACATCACTGTGTTTTCAATCATTAGGTTGCAAAATTTAAGTAGCAGAACCAGGGAATATTCTGAAAAACCACTGAATGTACGCTGGGTGTACACAGGCATTCCCCATAAGGGCATTTATTTCTGCATTCAGAGCATGAGGATAACAAAAAATATGCTTCTGTAAATCTGGCCAAGGATGACTTTAATATGCATTATTCATGCAATGGGTTTGCATTTTTTTTGCTACTTTTCAATAGACAGTGAGTACCAAAAGGAAAAAGAAGTTGTTCTTTCAAAAATCCTCTACTTTTTTTTTTTCTGTAGGCAAAGGTTGAAATTTGCATGTATTATTGCCTGAGAATTTTACTCTTAGGTTCTCACTTGTCAAGAATCTGAAGAAGAAACAGAATATATTGTTTCATTTGACATATGCTAAACTATATAATAAACTAAATCTTTTTAAAACCAACCTGAAAATGAAATTTCTGTACTGTAATGTTGAACTCCCCAGTCACAAGCTGTTAAGCTTTCATTCTGACATATTATAAATTTGTTTAATATGCTTTTTTTCTTCTAACAAGTATGTAAGAGTAATGGCCACCCCAAAAATGCTGAAATAAACAGTTCAGAGTTCATAACAATTTCTAGCATATGCAGTTTCAGTGAAAGCAAATCAAGTTTATATATTTATTTATTCTAAACAGGCACCATGAAAGGCTTTGCTTTGCATAACAGTGTGATTAGAAACTATATCATACCCTTCTGATTGTAGACCAAAGATGGAAATATCAGTACTTTCTCAGAGAGATAGACTTAATACTAAGTATGTTAGCCTGGACTATGTTTCACCCAGAAAGCTATTAGTAATATACGTGATAAGCTATTGAATGATAGAGGGTGACAATAACCCATCATCCTACCTAATGGCTTGTCTGCCTGGGAAATGACCCCAGTTGTTCATATGGAACAGTTGTTCCCTGGCCACCTGTCACAGCATACGTGGGCCAGCTGAGATGGCTTCTCACTGATGGGGAAATTGTCTGAACTCCTCCTCCTGGACAAAGAGACGCATGAAGCACAGCCTAAATAGCTCCCGTTACTGCTTCTAGATGTACTGACTCAAAAAAAAAAAGTTCTTTTTACAAGATATTAGGGGTAATTTTCCAATGATGAATTCTTGTTCCTGAGAGGCAGTCAGTCATGGCTTTTTTTCCAAAAGAAGTTGAAAAAAATATGTTAAATGAAATATGCCTGTCATTTCTGTTGCCAGAATTATACTTTACCCTTTATTGCTGAGATGCTGCAAATGGCAGGAAGTTGGATGACCAGTAGGCTGTAATTCATAAAATATTTTGAGTTATTTCAGTATGAAAAGCTCTACAAAAATGCAAGATATTAATAACGAACTTGACAGTTCTACGCTGCTCATTTTTAAGGACAAATTCCCATTAGAGGCAAAAACGAAATTGAGATCTAGTCTACTTTTCAGGCCAATGTAATTCAAATAACTGATCTTTAAATAAAATTATGCTCTATCTATTGTGGTGGTCAAACCAGACTCAACTTGGGGAATTTAACTTAATTCCTAACCAATAAATTTAATCATTGATTTGGGTCTTGAGAAATAAAGAAGACAAATATTTAAGTACTTGGAGAAATCATCTTCAGAGATGACTCCTCAGTTGTGCCGTGTGGGTCCAATTGAGCTGGCTGGAACCGGCTGGAACCAGGTGGAACCAGCCTGGGGCTGCCCAGGCCTCTCTTCACAGAGGCCAGCCCTGCGGGTCCCTGCAGCCAATACCAGGGCACCTGCACTCAGTACATCTATTTTGTCTGGCTTTCTGATTTTCATATGCATTCCCAGTGGATTACACACCCCTGAAGAATCCCCCTGAAGTATTTGTTTTCATTTGCAGTACTCTATACTATATCAAAACCAAGTGACATCTTGAATGGCGTAAAAGTTTTACCTTACTATAAGCAAAATATACAAGGGTATTTTTTTGGCTGATGGGAAATTTAAATCCCTAAGCTATTCCCTTTGAGAGAGGTTTGCAAAATGATAGGGTCTTGCCCTGTTTTTTGTTTTCTGGTGGTTTTGCAATTCTGGCAGTGCAGTTGTAAAACCCATTTACTCCAGAAAGCCTCCAGCTTTCCTATTTTCCATTACCTAAGGATCTCAAATTTGTTTACTGTGATTTTTCTTTTGATTTAGTTCCTAATGTAGCCTGTACTAGTCACATAAAGTGAATCTATATAAACTATAATCATACAATCATAGAACAGCCCAGGTTGGAAGCAACCTCAAGAAATCATCTAGTCGAGCCTTTCATATGAAAGGGAGATGAAGAAAATCATTTATCACCCTGTTCAATCACATCTGGGAAGCCTCCAGCAATGAGAACCCTACCACATCCCTAGGGAGGTTGTTCCAACAAATGGTTGTACTCACCATAAGAAAATCTCTTTCTTATCTTAAAATGAAGTCTCTCCCAGTGCTTTCTGTACCTCTTGCCCCTTATCTCCTCCATGTGAGTCCTTAGGAAAAGAGAGCCTCCATCCTTATTGTAGCTGCCCTGTAAGAACTGGGATACTGTGATGAGATCCCCCTGAGCCTTCTTTTCTCAGATGGAAAGATCTGTCAGTCTTTCCCCATGGGAAGGTTCTCCAGCCTGATGAGCATGGTCATGGCCCTCCTTTGGAACCTCCCCATCAGTCCATGTTTCCTTTGAATTGTGGGGACTAGAACTGGACACAGTACTCCAGGTGTGGCCTGACAGGTGCCAAGTACAGTGGGATGACCTCATCTCTATCCCTGTTAGAAATGCCCCTGTGGAAACAGCCCAGGATCTAAAACAAATACTGTGCTTTCAGTCAGGAACAAGAAGAAGGAAGCAAACTGATGTTTTCCAGAAAGCACACAGTGGAAAAAATTGGCCTGGTATTTGTATTAAATATTTTTAGATAATGGCAAATAGTATTTGTCAGTAACTTTGCAGAGCAAATGGTGTTAACAGAATCGCAGGTTATGATTGTAATTGTGTGAGTACCCTATGAAGTACAAAATTTTCAAACCTTGTATTTAATATTAACATTTAGAAAAAAATTTTAATGAGAACAACAAAAATCTGTGCAAAGGAAATCCTGCTCTAAAGGGTGTGTAAAAGTAAGCTTCAATGTATGGAAATCCTTTAAACCAAACCAATTGAAATAGCTGAAGGGTCATTCAAGTACCATATTTTACCTATTTTTCCCATGCTTTTTGTATTTTCACATATAAATATGAAAGATCTCATCTCTACATTTTTGTGCTATTTTACAGAATAAGTGTTATTTTGGAAGATTGACATTTACTACCCAAAGAATAGATTTGGGAGTGCATTTAAATATGTCAAAGAAAGCCTTAACTTCTAAAACTTAAATATGTTTCTGGCTTCCATAGTAAATAAATTAATCAGTTTGGCTCAGATTAGAGATTCTTTTTTGTTTGAAGGAGGTGCATACCCCTCACAGTAACATCTAGTATTTGGCTTGTAACTGAAATATTTGGATGTACAAACCAAAATATGAATCAGTGTAGTAAAAAAAAAAAAAAAGAAAAGAAGTATGTCAAATCTGCTGCTTTGTTCTGTTGATGGGAAACAAAATGCTTCAGTTTACATTTCTCACATTCTTTTTGAAGACTTGTTTTGCATGTGCTTTCACTTGTTAGATCATCGCCCTTCATCCTTCTGTTCCTACTCCATCTGGCAATGTCCAGGGTGTTTGAGTCTCCAGTACCTTGTGTCAAAGGTTTAACAGAGACAGATGACATTTCAAAAACAGATGATCCATTTGCTGTGCATGGATCCTGCATAGCTTACATAGAATATGGGTTTGTTCCAACAGTACTACACTTAATCTCAGTTGTTCTTCTTGTGGTAAGGTATTCCAGTTGGGATGTTTTTCCTCTCCACCTTTAAAATATTTTAAATTCCCCTTGACAATCATACCATTTGTGTTGCATGCAGAAAGGAGAATTTTCAGAGGGCTTCTGAAAGCTCACTGCTTTATGGATTATTGAATGTCATTTTCACTAACAGAAGGCTATTTCTCAGATTTAAATTTTCTCACTCTTCCATTCAGGATATTTGAGCACTTCAATAATTACTATAATTTTTTATAATGACAATACTGTTCTGTTGCTAGGTGCCCTCTCACCAAAATGACTGTGTTAATCCTTGCCAGAGATCTTTTCTGAGCAGGTACCAGAGATGGTGTCTTATACTTCTGTCTTCAAAGGCTAGGAGATGAAGAAGAAGAAAATTCTTACCATAATAATGGAAACACATAAGCAACATTAAATTCTGTAGGTGGATATAAACACCTGATTATAAGACTGTACAAAATCCTTAAAAGCTATCTCTTTTTAACTTTTAAACATCCTCAGTAGTACTTACATTAGTGCAGACACCTATGCATAACCCCCTTGTCATCTGGTCACAGACATTTCTTTCAACACAGTGTCTTTGGATCCAATTGTAGACATTCCTACACTTTATTTTGAAGATCCTTAGTTAAACTTGAAGGAATTAATATAAAGAACATTTTGCCTCAAATTCAAGCTATTTCAAACTCAGGACACGAGTGTCAGAATGGGGTTCTTTTCAAAGGATGCATATTACTCTTTAGCAGGCATCTTATATTATTTTTTATGCCTTGCAAGAGATGTAAGCCAAACTCTGCTATAGAAGCTAATTCATTAGCTCAGATCATAGAGGATTTTGTTATAGCAGGTTCTGAGCATAACACTGTGCATATGCTAATGTGGCATCCAAGTTTTTCCTTCCTAAAAATATATTGAACCCATTTTGTCCGTATGTGCCATTTAGCCTGGAATCATGAGCAATGTTCATTCAGCAAGAGAAAACTGGTAAATTCTTTCAGTGACATACAATACAAAATTGTTCCTTGCAGAATTATCTAAGTGACAGTCATCTATATGGGATTCAAAAGAGTACGACTTATTCTTTTATCATCGTAGCAGCAAACCCAGGATCATTTTAATTCATAAATGAGGGTTAAATAGATACAGATCATGTTTTACATATAGCATGTCATGTCATTAGGAGCTTAGTGAGAAAAAACATTGAGTGGGTTTTTTTCAAACTAGCTGGTACTGGTAGCGGTGTCACACCCATGGAAATGGGAGCTGGCCAGATGTGAGCAAGATTTAGCTCTTATCTCACCTAGGGCATACCAGCCTTACCTCATAAAAATTCAAAGTCTAAAGTACTTTTCTTTACTCTCTAAAGGGCTTTCTAAAGGTATATTTATCTAGATAAAAGGAATTTGGTATTCATATGTATATTTTTTTCTTCCCTCCTCCCAAATTGTTGACCATTGCTTTCCTCTTTGACTTCATTGTGAAAACCTCTCAGCTTTCAACACTTCATTAATTGCTTTTCTTTCTTCCACATGCATAATGTGGGGAAATGTTATGATCTCCATAAATGGAAAATTTCAGAACTCTTAGAGATGAGTTTTTAATCAGAGTGAAATCAAACCGTTTAAATCTATATATCCAAATTAATTCTTTCAGTGGCCTTAAGTAGTAAAAAGGAAGCATGAACTTCCAGCTCACAAAATTAATTTGATGAGGATGCATGTTCTACCATTGCAAATTAGAAAATTTTTATATTTCTTCTTACATTTTTCTTACAGAATATTTGGAACACATTGTATTACATTTTATATATATATATATATATATAATATATATATAATATATATACCATGTATACATATTCGGTAAGTGCCCGAATAGGATGGTAATCATTTATATAGCCAGTGGTGTGGTGTATAAATGCAGACAACAGGCTGAAGATTTTTCAGTTTATTTGTTCACATTTCTTCCATTTTTTATTTTTCTTTTAAAGAGAAGCAATTAAAATGTAAACATAATGATTTCTTTCCTTATAGTTGGAAAGAAAGAACTGGGAAGAAGAAAATTAATTTCCATACCAGTGCTTGTTTTTGGAGCCAATAGCTCTTTGCTGCCCATGATTTTTTTTCTGTAATGTTTTCAAAGTGACATGCTTTCACTATTCTCTATGTCGTAGCAAATGAAGAACAAATTGAGTTCTTCTAAAGCAAAGGAAATCCTACTCAAAAGGGTCATACCTTTTAGTGGGAGAATTTGTGCTGAGCCCAAGATTAGAATTGCAATTTCCTTATTAAATCTTGGAATAGTGTAGATGATTAAAACTAAATTATACTTTCTGCTTTCTTGTGCTATGAATTCCACATCAGATTTCTTTTCTTGTACATTTGTTGTTAGGTGTATGAAACTGTAAATGAGCAACTGTGTTTATGAGAACTATGATATGTATGCTGTGGATCATAAACAACTATATGAATTTTAATCAAAAATTAAAAATCAAAATCAAAATCAAAACAAAACAATACCAAACCCTAGCAATTTATTAGAAAATTCAGTGCACACCAACTTCATACAATAACATTATTTAAATGGAAGTAAAGCAATTTTATGGAGAATATCAAAACAGTATTATCAGATCTGACATTGATGAACTATGAATTGAAGCCAAATAAACAGGGATCTTATTTAATCCACTCTTTTTTTACCCACTCAAGCAGTTATTTGAGTATCTGCCATGCTTTCATAAGCTTTTTGTATTTTCCCACAATATCCCTTGTGCCTGGGATGTTTTATGTGCCTAAGTACAGGCAAACCCTTAATGATGTTTCCCAAAATGCTAAAGTAGGATTTCTGTTTGATAGAAGGAGTGCAATCTGTTAAAGCACTTGAGAAAACTCTGATATAAATCTGCTTGCATCTCTAAGCATTAAAAAGAATAGCAGATCTGGTTTTATCAGCCCATTTACTATATAATAAAATATTGCCTAAAACAGAGGAGACATAGAAACACTTCTTGGTACCTCTGCCTTTTAACATAGAGCTGTTTTCTCCCTACACTGGCCTGTAATCTCAGTTTGTAGTCTACTCTGCATTAATTGTATAGCAGAATGGAATGGCTGATTCACTGTCACAGCTGACCTCAATAGGGAGCTGCAATCATTCAGGGCATGGCAGACACCCTTTCAAGACTTGGGAGAGCACATAGCCAGTGTCAATAAAACCTCAGTATTTCCCTGTGACCATGGTGACATCTTATGATGTAAAGGCCCCTTCCTGTGCTGGGTCTTTTGGAAGCACAGTCCCAGGAGGTCACTCTAAATGGCCATGCTTTTAATAGTTTGCATAATAAGATTAAGGACATGACCAGGGTGGCAGATGTGCAGATAAACATACTGCCTAGCTTTAATCCTGCTAGACAAAGACTGTAAACACTGATGGGTCACCAACCACAGCATGCTACCAGAACTAAAAAAGAAAAACAAAACCCCAGTACTGTAGAAGAATGGAGTTTAAATTTTCCATGATGTTGATTTCTTCAGGAAATAAGATGACAACTGGGAGAAGTTCGATTTGCTCTTTATGCTGCATCTGAAACCAAAGACTGCTAACAAAAAAAAAAAGAAGATGGGAGTTATTGTATTCACTTGGTTTCTGTTAACTTAAGTGGATGAGCCTTGCTATGAAGCTGTGCTACACAGACTAAACGACACAGAAAGCATATGAAAAGCAATAACTAAAGGAAGCTGAGATAAACTTGATTCATATCAGTCTTCTCTAAACTGTTCTATTCCACTTACTGTATCTGTCTTTCCCCATTCTGACACCAATAAAACTGTATGCACTGAGTCACAGTATTTGACTTGTACGCCTTTTATTTTCACAAAGAGATAAATGAATGATGTAACAAAATCAGATCTCAATTCAGTAACACAGCCATGTGCATTTTTAAACCTAACAGCTAATTAAGCCTTATTGATTTTTTCAAACATAATCTGTTATTCTTTACTGAGCTCATAATTTTCTTTGAAGTTAAATATTGATTTTTACAATGGCATGTATTATACAATATGTTAATAAAATTTTATTATGTTAATCATTATTATTTTCCCTAAAAGTGAATCATAAGGAAAACAAATATTAGGAATAGAAATAAACAAAGTCTGTAATATTAAAGAATTCATTTATATGATATAATTATGGATGTTGTGAAGTGAGCATTGCCATTCATAGGCAACACGTTAGCCTCCAACGTGTGGCAATAAAAACTGTAACACCTAATTTTGTCACCTCTTGTATATTTTTACCATTAATAAGACTTCTCTGAAACATAAGCAAACCTCATAACAACAATAGGTTCATTTCATTCAACAGGTTGTACAAACTGAGAATATTTTAACCTGTTTCTAAACAGCTCCTTTATTTTACAAAAGGAGTAATGTTAATTATTTGAAGTCATTGTAGTAAGAAATTGAGATTGTTAAGAATTCTGTTAAGAAATCTATTTGTCTTTGAGTATACCTGAGTAACTCAGATATAAACAAAGCAGGAAGAAAACTGGTGGTGGTACAGTACTGCATTATATATCCATACTATACACCTATCCACCTTTTCACACCAGTTGCAATTCTTCTGACACCCAGATATCTGAGAATTGCTCTGTAATGGCCATTTTAGGAGGTATTAAGTCTTTTATATCCACCTGCAGTAACTAGCCTTTCTGATTTTTGTGATTCTGCTGGAGTTTGATAGGACAAGGTCTACATAGGTCTTCACTCTGTATTGAAAAGAATAATCGAAAAGAATGGGGCATCACCTGTAAATAAGACGAAAATTTCTACATCAGTTGTAAACAAAATTATCTTTGCTCAAAGGTTTGCTTTTGAGGGTTTGAATGTTCCAGTGGGATGTAGCTATCAGGGGGAGGGGAAACAGTTCATAGAAGTCATGTGGAAAAATTCTGTGAAGATATTGAGATGAAGAGTGAAACTTTGCATGTAATTCACAATTATTTGGCAAATTAGTAAAGATAATGAACCCTGGGGATTTCTGATCACGTGATCCATATCCATCCTTCAACAATTCTGAATTCTTTAGAAACTTAAAGATGAATCTTCAGTTTATCGGACAGGCAGTTAATTGGACTTCAAACTATGCATATTTGCACATGTCTTACACGAATAAAGTAGACGATTGATGGTTTTTAATGCTATTAATGTTAACTAACACCCATTTCTGAAATGGACTGAATCAAACAGAGTCATGAGAGAGATATTAATCAACTCCAATCTGGCCTTAAACATGCAGTGTACTGTGTTTTCATACAATTTAATATGTAACATATGTGATACTACTTTGATGTTACCAAGCACATATAGAATTTAGCTTATACTTTTCAGACTACTATTTAATCACTGACTTTATTTAGCTAACTAAATGGAAACACAAACCAGATGACAGTGTTTTAAGTATTTTATTATTACGGGTAGCGTTTATTAAAAGAATGAATAACCAGTCAAAATTTGCACAGGAATCACAAACTAATTAATATCTTAAAAGTATGTGGATTTATTTAACGTAATTTTATACACAGCTACATATGAGATCCTTAATGAATTCTTATTTTCTCCATATTCAGGCAAATGCCCATTGATCTAATGCTTTTTCCTTCACAATGCATTACAAGCAGGAGCAATAATAATGAACTATAAATCAGCTATAGACTGTTACTGATGTCATATTGTAAAGCCATGATCTTGATTTTATAAGTTCAATTGTAATCAGTCTCCAGCACTGACTTTGATTTACAGACTCCATTAGTTCTACCAAGGCAGAAAAGAAGGTATGAATCATAAATTTCAGAATCAGGAGCACTGAAAGGTTTAACAATTTTGGAATTAAAGAAGTCCAGACAGTTTGTGAAACTTCTAAACTCTAAGGTTAAGATACGAAGGACAAGAGAGCTGGATTATTCTATTCATGTAGCTTAATGTAACACTACACCGAATAGACACACACTGTATATATGTATGTATTTATATAAGTATATACATATATATATGTGCATATATGTGTGTATGTATCTGTATACATATATGTGTATGTGTATATCTATGCACATGCAAGTACAAACAGATACACACAGTGGATGGTTGTGATGAACGGAATGGGTTTGCTGACAAACTTTCTTCAGAGTGTTTGCACATCTGTATTAAATCATTCTTCAATATGTAATTTTGACAATAAAACTTCTTACAGCATTTATTATTCTCCCTACTGTTACTTTTTCCAAAGGCTGGATATTGCGCAGGACACATTAGTTTTGTCACAATGTAATGGAAACTCTGTGAAGAAAAGTTTCAAATCCCTTTCTTTGTGCATATTTGTGTCTACAAATTTGCTTCTCCCCATTGCCATTCTGTTTAAACCCTGTGTAGAGAAGCAAGAAGGGGGGGGGGTCATTGTTGCCAAATAATGTTTTGAGACTTCTGTTGTAGTCCAAACCATTTATTCCTCTGGAGGAATAAAACCCAATAAACTGCTAATAATCTCATGGAAAAATTATAAAAAGGATTTAAGATTGGGATGGAGGATTTGTTTATCTGAATTGATTTTGCTGTAACTAATTCATCCATAGAAAGAAAAAGTACTTTTGCAATCTCATTTTACATAAAGACAGTGTTCATTACTTGTCAAAGACTGAATGTTGAGATGTTGATTGGGTCATAGCTGCTCAGTCTGGATCAGCAACTGTTGTGATATTCACTTAATTGTTCCTTTCAGAGTTTTGTTAGAAGGGTTTGGGACAGCTGTGATATTATATTTGCATGGGTGGGTGTTTATGCAAAGATCAGGTATTCAGGTAAAATGTCATTAAGCTTAGCAATTGTTTTGTGCTTTTCATTAGGTTTTTTGGCTTGTAGTGTTCTCATCACAGATTTCAGAGCAGATGTTTCTTACACCAATCGTATTCCTCAGTTTGAAAATATTGCATGGTCACATGCCAGTTTTATCATTTTCTAGAACAAAATATAATGAAGATGAAATGAGGAAGATGGTTATGAGGAAGATGCTATGAGCAAGTGTTCAGATCAAAGCTTTCCAAAGCTCAGCTATATTGAATTAGGACTTGGACTAAAGCCCAGTTTTTATTCTAACTTCTCTCTCCTCATGAACTAATGAAGTTTTCCATTCTCATCTAAGAACCTTGCTGCGGAGAAACAGAGGTGATCCTCTTTCATCAAGCTCGCTTTCTGCAATTCCTTCCCTGGAATACACAAGTGTAGCAGTATCTCTCTCATTTCCCAGAAACCAAAGAAAATCCTGAATAGCAGCTAGGAGTCCTTAAGTGAAAGGTGCAAGCCACAGGTTGAGCAAGTTGCTCTGGTAAGCTACAAACAGTTCAGATTTGATCATTTGCTTCTGTAGACAGTGAAGATTTATACCAATGGTAGTATTTTCTAAGTAGGACAGCAGTGACGGTAAGGTTGGACTCTGTCTCTCTCTCTGCTTTCTTGCAATCCTAAATAGTGCCCTATTTTATGAAATGTTCTTAACAATGCAGTCTACAGCTCTGAACAATGTGCTATTCATGATTTCTGAATCACTTATCCAGCAGCTCCTTAATGCACTCTCTCTGATGATGCAAACATACCCTTTCATTTTAGTGACTTCAGGCCATTCATCACTGTAGTTATCATACAAATATATAAAAAAAATGTGTAAGAGGTAATCTGCCATAATGCCTGGTTGCCAAAAGCGCTGAGCCACATCTCACAACTTCACTTAAGATGGGCCTATTCAGACAAAAGAAGCATGTGCTGTGACTGTAAACATAATGACACAGAAATTTTAGGCACAGCTAAAGGAGGTCTGAAAAGAAGCCTCTTTCCATGACCTAATTCTATGAAAAAAAAAGAAAGAAATGGAAGAAACATTGGAATGGAAGAAGATTTTTGCCCAGGCTTCTCCCGCATGTCTACAGCCATCAGTAATTTTCTATTTGCTGGGGTGTTTCACCAGGCCAACTCTTCTCTCTGGCTCAGCCCTTTTGTAGGCTGAGCTGCTACGCCAGAATCTATGGACAGCTGGCTGCTTGCAGGTGCTGCATTTTGATATGATTTGGACGCAATGATTTAGTGTTGTCTAGTACTTTGTTATGAGCTGTAACAAACAGTAGTTGGCAAGGTTTCCTACAGCCAAAGAGATCTGGAGGAGTTTTGACATAATCAACATAAGCAGAGTAATCTGATTTACAGTGTTTTTAGAATAAAGTTATCTTATGTTTCCTGACCTGAAAATAAATGTCTGTTGACCTTTTATTTTATTTGCTTAGATTACTTTCTTCTTCATCTAGATTACAAAAGGCAGGCCTAGGTGGCAGGCCTAGATAGAAAGCAGTTGCTCTTAAGCAGCACTAGAGCATCCTGTTCTATCTCCATCCAAAATGTGGTGAAAGCAGGTTACATTTTTTTTTCTCCAAGGCTTTCAGCTCAGCTATATTGCAATGATTCAGTTAGCCTATTGGTTCTTACTTAGTACAGCCTACTACATGTTATTTGGGGTTATAAGCTCTTTAATTTCTCTTCTAGTTTTTCATCAGTCACTAGTTTCAAATCTTCATACACTAATGCTCTGGGAAAAATTAAACTATATTTTTTACTGAAACTGTCTAAACTTTAATGTAAAAAAAAATATGCCCTTACCTCTTGGGCATTTCCTGGGGTATCTCCCATTTCAGCTCCATATCTTTCAAAAGCTGCTTCTCAGTTCAGTGGTGGATATGAATTGTTTGAAACAATACCTATTTCACATATATCACTTGAAGGATAAATTGAATACACAATCAAAAGATGCTAATAGTAGTATTGTTGCTTGAGCCTTTTTTTTTTCATATCATAGCCTCCATCAAAATGTATTAAAAGCTTAAAGACATAAATGCTTATAGCATTTATACACAGCAAGCAAAAAAAAATCAAGGTCCTGTGCAAGCTTTTGTAAGCTTACGCCTGTGCAAATCAGCACAGGGGTTGTTTTGAATCTAAACTGAACTTGAATGAGAAGGGAAAATGTAGAAAATCAGCTACAGAGCTGACAATAGAGAGAACAACTGCCTGAGGAGAGCCCAGAATAAGTGCTACCCTATCATTTTCAGAATTAGAATTATTTCTGAGAAATTGATGGTGCAGACAAAAAAGAACATTTCATCATCTATGATATGTTATTTTGTATTACTTCATCATCTTTATGTAGAAACAGAGTTTACAGCATTAATAAAATAATAGTTTTTTATTCTTATTGATACATTACAAACATGGTGTAATTTGACTGCTTTTCAATAGCACAGTTTCATAGTTAGGCTGTCTGCTGACAATGATGTAACTCTTTCCTAGGTCTCCATGGACAGAGATGGGTATTTTGATGGCAAAACTCAAATAGAATAAAATGTCATGGACAGTCACCATTGACTTTATTTACAATCCTGGAGTGTAATTAGGATTCCCAAAAGCTGAACATTATAGGAAATTCAGTGGGGTTTTTTGTAACATTTTATTGTTGCTGTTCCTTTTCATTTGCCTTTTTATGTGTTTAAGATACCTGTAGGTACAATTTTTGTGTAACATCCCAGTGAAAACCTTGAAGATAAAAGGATACTGAGGCTACTGACTGCATCTTATCTCCCTGAACTGATAGCAGTAACTATTTGAGTAATTAAGGGTGGTCATCCTTCATTCTTCCGTCCAGGCATCTGATTTTTCTGCATCAGCTGAAATCTGATATGGACACCCGCAGTGCAGCAGAAATTGCTGTGTGATGTGGTGGCTTCCTCCTCTCTTCGTCCTCCAGAGTATAGGACTTCCTACACTCCACCAGTGGGAGGTGTGGGGATAACCACATCCCTCACCACTCACACCTTGTTGCACCCCTTTTTTTCCCCTTGAACCTGGAGAAGAACCCTACTTTTCTGAGAAGGGAGGACTCACGGCTCACTTTCAACCCATCTTGTTGCTGTGTGAAATAGCAGCTATGCAGAGTGTAACTAGTAGACACTGCTTTGGGAAGAAAGAGGTGCAGAGGCAGAACCAAAGCTGTTTCAATGCACCAGTGTGCAGGGGTGTTTGTAAAAAGCACAGGACTTGTGTTGCCCTTACAATGAGACACTGGTAGCATGAGAATCCCACCATTTTGGTACTGTCTACATGTAAAAGCCTAATACTGCGATGGGTCTATTGCTCATATTTACTGGGATAATATATAAACATTAAGAGGGGCTGCAATATGTCTGCAAAGACCTTTGCAGAGCAGTAGTTTTTGTAACATGTAATACCGATTTTTTCATGCAACAGATACAACCAGCAAAATAAAACAAACATCAAAGAAAGGTCTCTGATTTACTCAAATGACTCATGAACATTTCCATTGGTGTCTTGTTATACAGGTGCCAAAAATGTCACAATGCCATTAAGTGTTGCAGTAACAGTGACATTTTAGTCGAGTGATGTTTTAGAGAGCATTTTGAGGAGGCAGGGAAGCAGCTACTTGTATGTATTATTATCTGCCAGTAATAATATATCACTTTTGAAAGAGGAATATTCATTGCCATAGAAAAAATGAATGACAATTTTCAAAACCAGGCCACTGGCAAAGAAGGTCATGGAGAACTGGCCAGCTATCACCCATATGCCTTTAAAAATACACTTCTCCAAGATAAATTGATATAACGCAGTGTATAGCAACCATGAGTGTAGCTTTTCAGTTTTAAGTATATCTTGTTAGTGTGACTTTATTTTTCTTTTATAACAGCTGCTTATGATGAGGCAGGAAATGAGGAGGAGAAAATTATATCAAAGGTGGATAGTTGAAACCTATCCAGAAGTGAAGTTTGAAAAGGGAGGAAAATAGAGAGAAGGTTGCTTGCCTCAAAGAAAGGACCCAAACATGAAGGCAGCTTTACATAAAAGGGAAGAATAGGGCAGGATGATGAGCAGTGTCTACAACTGTGAAAACAAAGCTGAGATGACGCATTGAAGAACCAAATAATGGCAGTGAAGATGACGATTATAAATTAGATATGGGGGAAAAAAAGAAAAAAACAAGGTATTTCTATAGAAGTGGTTTCATTCTTCGTCTTGACAATCTGTACAGCCTGCTCTGTTGCCATATTTGCACTTAGAGTTGATATGTGAGACGTTCTCGGAAACAGAGACATCTGCAGAAAGGCAGCACCTTCCCTTGCCATAACTAGCAGCAGGAGTGCTGTTATATCCCTTCACACAGAATGAAGCTGATAACAAACCACTTGTGGATGTGGCTTAACTGTCACCTCGTACATGCCTCCAAGACTCAACGTATTTTATTGTTATCCGTAAGGAGTGTTATTAAAAGTCCTAGAGCTTTTTCCCTTACTTGGATTGAAATCTCAAGTTGCCTTTTCTTTTTCCTCAAGTCCAACCTGAAGCAGGCATTTTGACTTCACACTGAAAATGTTGGGAAGCCCTTATATTCACAACAGTAGCACCCAGACACATACCCAAAGTGGAGAGGGAAGTAGCACATTGTACAGAATGAAATATTTTTGACTTTTAACTCCTAGCTCCTGTTTTTGTTACTGAAATTCAAAGTTCTGTCCTGACTTATTATTTTGTTTTGGTTTTGGTTTTTTTGTTTGTTTTTTGGGGTGAGGGGTATCGGGTGGGAGAGCTGCTCATTCTGTGACTACTTTGAATGCTGGAGCCAAAGCTCAGTGACTTTCATGGAAGTGTTACCTGCTGATCAGCAACATTTGAACCAGGGAAATGGAGCATATTTGCTCACTGTAGCTGCTTTTGTTCCCATTCCCTTCAGGTTCTTCATGTAAAATGTTTTCTGGTTTTCATCTGATGTAATTTCTCTTCTACATGTGAAGGGAGTGTGAAGTGCAATCTAGTTTGGCAACCTTAAAGTTATATTAATTATACATAATATAATCATTGATATATATCATAGATTAAAAGATATATATACATACATATATATTGTAGCTTATTTGCCCAAACCAGCTTTAAATTAAACCAGAAAAAAATCAGTGCAACAGCCTGTCACCAAGAATATCTTCAGTGAGGATTCTTAAATTATGTCACAATGTCTTCTGGGTTGTTTGATGTTTTAACTCCAAAAATTAATGTTGGATTTCCAATGACTTTAAGGTCTCAGCAAACTTGATCCTATTTCAGGCACAAAAATGTTTCTCAAGACATAAACAATTGAAATATTTATTCTGTCAATCTGTATCAAAATACCTACATTAAACATAATAAGCAAGAAAGGAAATCCATTTCTAAAACTTTGCTGTACTGGATATTATTTTGTATTGTTATCTTCCAGAAATTCAGTTAAATTTAGGTATTTCCAAGTATAGGCTAATTAGCACTGCAGGTTGAATGCTGAATCATAGAATACTTAGGGTTGGAAAGGACCTTAAGATCACCTAGTTCCAACCCCCCTGCCATGGGCAGGGGCACCTCGCACTAAACCATCTCACCCAAGGCTCTGTCCAACCTGCCCTTGAACACCACCGGGGATGGAGCATTCACAGCTTCCTTGGGCAACCCATTCCAGTGCCTCACCACCCTTACAGTAAAGAACTTCCTCCTTGTAGCCAATCTAAACTTCCCTTGTTTAAGTTTTAACCCATTACCCCTTGTCCTATCACTACAGTCCCTAATGAAGAGTGCCTCCCCAGCATCCCTGTAGCCCCCTTCAGATACTGGAAGGCTGCTATGTGGTCTCCACGCAGCCTTCTCTTCTCCAGGCTGAACAGCCCCAACTTTCTCAGCCAATCTTCATACAGGAGGTGCTCCAGCCCCCAATCATCCTCGTGGTCCTCCTCTGGACTAGGTTATTAAGCCATTAAGGTGGGAAGTTGCTGTAAGACAAACTTAGAATTTCATGTGAATAAAGATTATGAGAGTCAATTTTATTTTCACTGATCTTCCATAGTAACCCTGTGCTGTGAAATGTTACAATATTTACTGTCTTCACAGGCAAAATACTTCAAAACGGATTCCAAATATCAAATTTCTCCAAATACGAAGATCTGTACACCTTTTCCATGAAAATTGTAAGTGATTTTCCTGCTTATTTCATGTACAGTATCTTGTATTTTTCATGTAAATCTCTGTCCTTTGTCCTTTTTTTAATGTATTCTTTTTATTCTGTATATTTATCATTGTTTACTTTTCTTCCATTTTTATAGCCACCTATCTTTGTCTTACCATTTATTACTTCTCATACTAATGCAATAAGAGTGAACTAAAATCTTGCAACAACACTGCATTTTTTAGTGGAAATGAATATCAGTTTTATAACCGTCTCAGGTCTACCAGCACCTGACACTTTATTGCTGCTAGTCATTACTTCCTGTTTGTGACAGGGGCTCAGACACCTGTTTATGAACAGTTCCTTCAACTACATTTTTTATATTAGGTGAAGTAAAATAGTATCACATGAAAAAACTTCAGGAATAAAGAAATGTACTCCAGAGAGTATGAGAGAAAAAGAAAGCAGGTGTGTCTATGATTCTGCAAGATAGTCCATTTTTCCTCATAAACAACTGTTTCTTTGTATCTTTTAATAACAAGTGTTAATTCTATTTAAATTATCAGTTAAAAAAAAAAAAAAGAGATTAAAAAAAAAAGCCCACAAATCCACACAGAGTGTGGTCTCACCTCTCAGCAAGCTTGAGTTGCTTGCTCCTTGGAGTTTGTTCCTAACTCATGTTTGGGCTGCTAAATGGCAAGCATGCTGAATTTCTGCAGACACTCGCTGTCTTTGAAAATATGTAGTTAAGCAGCTACTGGTCAATCCTGATTGACCAACTTTAGATACAAAAATTATCAGGCATTTTGGGTTCCATGAACTTTTAGGTCTTAAATGGATCTGCACTTCTTTCCATGCTCTGGCATTCACCTCCGTATAATATCTGTACAGCACTGAATCTTATTCCTCTGAAAGCCTCAAATGCCCATGAAGTTACTGCTGCTTCTGCCATTTACCCAGAAGCACTGACATTCTTCTGATGTTTTTCAAAGGCATCCCTATAAAGTATATCCCATTTTCTATAGTGTTCTTCAACCCAGGACATGCTGAGAATGGTCTTCAGTGTGCTCAGTCCCTCTGAGTCCTCTGAGTACACTCAGCAACATTTTGCACCATTCAGACCCATGACAGTTTTCTTGCAGACAGCCTTTGCTTTATCCTCTAACATGTTGCTATGGGAACAGCATATATGATAACTCCTTACAGCAACAACCCATTGTTTTTAGGTCTACTAATCTAAAAAAGGGGTTGTTTGGGTTGAGTTTTTTTAGGCTAAAAAATAAAAAATGTATGTATCAAGCACTAGCCACAGTTCTTTAGAACAATGTACATAACCAGATGGTAACTTACATTTATCTGTCAAAATATCTGTGTGAGAGACTTCAGCAAAGGAGAACTTCCTAAAATAATTATCTGTCTGAAAGCTCATTTTATTCAGACAAATTGTGCCTTGGGTTTCTGTGCACATCTCTAACTTGTCAGTTCAAAGTTTGGCTTCATAGAAACTGACCAACAGCATCACTGTAAACAGCAAGTTCAGTCACACCTGACCACAGACAGGGTTCTAACACCATGTAAAAAAGACACATTTTGTAGCATCAAGAAAATATATGTGTATGCAAGCGAAAGAGTTTTCCAGGCATCTTATTTGGGTTTTTACTGGGGGGAGGGACAGAGAAACACTGTATGGGACGTACTCTGTAGCTAGATTGGAGAATGTTCTTGGTGAGGCTTTCGGCTGTGTTGATGTAGCTTGATACGACTTGCAGTTAGAACCACACTTTTTTTGCTTATTCTGATACAATCTGTCTATGATGTAGAGTCATGTTGACAGCTCTAAGGGAAACATTTTTATTTGTCTTGATTTTCTGTATTTTTAGTAATATAAACATTTTTTTATATTCAAAACACACACAGTGAGCTCTCTTACAGTGCATCCCACTCCATCCTATTCTGAGAACAGAAACAATACTGAACACTAACATAAAGAGCTTCTGTTTAAATAAATAAAAGAAGTGTATCAAAAAAGCCAAGAAAAATACAATTAAAAACAATTCAGTTTATAGCAACAAACTAAGATTAACTAGTTAAGGGTGCACTTTGAAATACTATTACTTTGGGTACACTTCACATCCTTGTAGACAATTTGCCTCAGTTTGTGGGGTTTTTGTTCTTGTGTTTGGGGCATAAAATTAACCATCCAAATCTGTTCTGGGATGAAACATGATTTAGAGAACGCTTTTTAGCACCAACTGTATTTTTTTTCCCTGTGTCAATAACGAAAGCTTCTTTTCCCACAGGGTATTGTGTTGTGTGATTGGGGCATATGTAGGAGACAATTGTTTAATTTGCAGCTGATACTGAAAGAACCAACCATTCCAGAATTTTAGAGTGTAACAGGAAAAGAGTAAGCAAACTTGCCAGGGTTGCATGCAACAGCACCTTGACAAGTGATCACATCCAGAGTCACAACTGTTAATGTTAATGACAAAAAATAAATATTTGGTATTTGCCCCACATAACTCTTCTTCACAAGCATAGGAAAAGACATTCCTGTAAGTGAGCAAGGATAGGATGGTGAAGGCAATGTCCTTACAGGATCTCACTGCCATGGTCCATGGGAATCCTGTGTGCTACCACAGGATTGGGGTTTGCTTATGGGAAGCCAAAAGATGTAGCAAAATCCCTTTCTGCAGAAGACAAATATTTTTGCTTCAAGATTGTATTTTCTGTGGTCAGTTGTGAAGATTCATAGTGTATGATGATACTACATTCATGTGGAAGAAGATGGAGTTGTTTCTTGTTAATTTCTAAAGCTTGAATTGGGGTCTTCATTCTGGGCCTGTGACCAATACTATTCTTACTCAACCTTTTATTCACAAAATTGGAAGTGGCCTGTATATGGGATTAGTTTGTACACAGGAAAACTATAATATCTTGGGCATGTCAGTTACTAACCAGGAAAATGTATGACTTCACCATATGTCTATGTCACCACACCATGAATTAAAACCTTTCTGCTTTATTAGAATTGGATTTGAAACTTGCTATTTTGCACTGCTGCATCCACAATGGTTCTGTCACCGGTGATGAATTACCCTGCAAGATAAACATGAGAAAGTGGCATACTGTGAACCAGAGCTGAATCTAACATGCAAACATTTTGCAATATTGATACACCTAAATTCTTCCTCAGCCCATCTCAAAAAGAGGAGACTGCAAACCTCCACAGTCAGGTGATCCCATAAATCTTAGAGAAAAGTCTCAATTTTTGCAACATTTTTGTGGGGGTGCTTTGCTCCGCATTAAATATGAAGTGATATTGACAAGCCTCTCAGTCAAGTTCCCTTTCCATCCTTTGAAATAGCTATTTTTCAAGCCTGATATATAATTTGACCCTAAGTTTGAGCAAGAAAGAGTGAGCATTACTACCTGAGTGTGCTTCGGGTTAGGATTTGTTTCTCAGTGACACCTTCATTAAGAACCCTTGGTATTTCCTACACTAGCCTTTCTTTGCCATTTTTCTGTTACTCATTTGTTTTTCTTATTCACTTCCCTCAGCTTAACACTTGTAAGGCAAGAATATCACAGGTAAGCAGATGTGTATATCATGCAAAATGATGTGTAATATCTAATTTTCCACAAAATTAGAGAAGCCTTCTCTAACAGCAGAGTATTCCACATTTACCTACTATTGATTCTTTTTAAACATTTTTCTCTGAAGCATCTGTTACTTGCCTCAGGATATTGTACTAGGCAGTCCATTATTCTGATTTGATATGGCAATTTTCATGTCCTTAATTGTGCTGATCACAGCACCCCTGAGCTGAAGACAGACTACGGTTTTGTGAATTCCTTCCTGGGTATAGACCTGGTAGGGTGCTTGCAGACATGCTCTCTAACCTGGGGCAAAGGCTGGAGTGCAGCCCAGTCTTGCTGTTTTCCAGTTATTCTCCACCAGGGAAATGTTCACAAGGGGGATGTTGCAAATGAAGGCAAATTAGAAGAGGCTAAGTTTCCCCTGGTTCCTGTGATAAGAGCCAGGAATGGAGCTATGGTGTAGGAGGCAGACAGCTAACAAAAAAATCAAATTCACCCCCTTCGTAATCTGATAACGAACAAAGTTCAGAGGCAAAGAGGCTATAGCACAAAGTGCTTAATAACTACCAGACATAACTGTTCAGGTGCCTACTCCCAGATTGCTTTCTATGCAATTGCCACATCATTTCCCATGCATACCTACTGTTGCATGCAATCAACACTAAGTTGAAATAAAAGCCTTATTCTGAAACTGTAAGATACCTTCCTGCCAGTCACAGTCTTTAGGAAATACTCTAGGTTGAATCAGGATATTTATCAGAGTGCTCCTGAAACTGCAGAGGTAAGTCCAACTGGTTCTGCTTTTGTTAGAAAATCATCTGCTCATTTGTAGTAATTCTAGCCCTTCTGGAGGCTTCTCTTTCTCCTGTAAATGTCTGTGAGACAAGTCTGAAGTCCTGTTGAGTCAAGAACAAATAAACAAGTAAGCTAAGCCAGTTGTAACTACCGTGGTAACCTATTTTCCCTGCTCTTACAAAAGAAATACATATTCATGCTATTGCTTTATTTAATGAAGAAATCTTACACAGCAAAGTGGCAAAAGCCCAGCCTCATTAAGCATGACCCTTGTTCGGAAATGGCCTTATAGCTTTCCCTCTGGAAAAAGGATGATGCCATCTACATGTAATAAGATACTGGAATTAAATAGAGATCCTGGTAAATCAGCTTTCAGCAAACTATTTGTATTGATAAGTTTGGTAATGGAAGCTTTCATGCTATTAACAAAAAAATATGCCTGAAAAAATATTATGAATTTTTCAGCAAAGCTCCTTAGAAAAAAACTATTTGATGAATGGACTTGCTTCTGTTCATAGGCTTTACAAACTGGGAGAGATACTGAAGACTACTCAGTATAAAGGATTGTACAAAAAAAGAGACCATGAAAAATGAGACCTTAACAGCAGTGTCATTTACACTTTAGTCATATGCTGTTTCTCTTGCAATTTATAATCACACATGGAATTCACACAGGCAGATTTTTGCAAAAAAAAACAGAATTTGACTGCATGCCAGTCAACAGATTCATCTGCATAGATAGGGATAGGGACAGCAACATGTTTTCTCACACAGTTAAAGAAGGTTTCAAAGCTAAGCAACATATTTACAATGATAGGATGATGGAGACATTACTAAGGAATTTGCAAGCCTGAGGTAAACTTTTGAAATGAGCTGAGGAAAAAAGAAAGGGTGCTGAAGAACAGAATATGGAATTGCTGTCATGTCTTGGAAGGACCAGGCAGCTGACAGAGTGTCATGGTTTAAGCCCAGACCATAAATCAGAACCATGCAGTCTATTCCCCTCTACTCTTTCTTCCCCCCGCTCCCGGAGGGATGGGAAGGAGAATTGAAAGAATGTAAATCCCACAGGTTGAGATAAGAACAGTTTAGTAACTAAGGTATAACACAAACCACTACTGCTACCACCAATAATAGTAATGGGAAGGGAAATAACAAGGGAAGAGAATACAATACCACCCACTGACCGATACCTAGGCCCGATCGAGCAGTTTCCTAGCCCTTCCGGGTAACCCTCAGTTACATCCTGGGCATGACGTGCTGTGGTATGGAATACCTCTTTGGTCAGTTTGGGTCAGGTGTCCTGTCTCTGCTTCCTCCCAGCTTCCCCTCCTCCCTGGCAGAGCATGAGGCTAAGAAAGTCCTTGGTCAGACTAAACATTTGAGCAGCAACTAAAAACATCGGTGTTATCAGTGCTGTTCCCAGGCAGAAAGTCAAAAACACAGCACTGCACCAGCTATTAAGAAGGAGAAAAATGACTGCTACTGCTGAACCCAGGACGCAGAGGCAGGAATGGAGTGAGGCTCAGTGTTCAGCTGGCTGCTCCTATGTGCACCTGTAGCAGTCCCACCATCCTGTGGTCATGTCCATTCTGGATGACTTAGGAGTCTCTTGGAGACTTTCACCTGGGGGGGAAAAATAAAACAAAACTAAGGAAGAAAAAACAAAAAGGCAGTACTTATTCTGCGTATCCTTGAACCATTCCTGCCAGATTGCTCACTCACCCCAATGCCCATCAGGAAAGCTCTCCCTTTCTCAGACTCAGTATGTGTGATGCTTGTTCAGACTTCAATATGCCTTTAACTTTTCATTAAATCACTCCTGCAGATTGTAATAGTTTCTCTTTATCAAGGGTATATAAAGTACATAGAAATTCCATAGATTTGGTGTGTGCTGTGCCTATCTGTGGGGCTGATATCTATTCTGTAGTCTCAGAATCTCTTCCTGAGTTATTGTAGCTTTGACATAGTTTGGGCTCTGATCACCTTATTAGCTAAATAATGGGTCGGTATATTTTTTTGGCAGATGCCAGTTTGCTGATAATGTTACCACCATGAAGACTTAAACATTTCCTAGTCTAAGCAGGGGGCTGTGTATCTTTGAAGGGGTAGGGCAGCATTTGACCTGTTCACTGTGATATGTGAGAGTTGTAGTAAAGTAGGAACCTGAACTCTTCTTCCAGATTTATGCCAAGCACACACATCTCTTGTCTATTGTCTTAGAATCATCTTAATATTAATAGACATTTCAACAGGAAGAGATAGAGCTTTTGAATTGATTCGAGGCACTGGAGAAATGAAAGGAAGGACTGTGCTTTTCTGCATGTACCAGAGTCTAAAGATATGGGGTTTTCGGAAGCCGCAGAACATGAATTCGTAGGAAATAAAAAAGTCAGAAGTGTTGATATGGGAAAAGATTGTATCACAGTGAAACCTAGACAGTGATAGACACAATAATATGGAGACTGATAAGTAAGCTCACAAGACAGGAAATGTGGGAAGTGAAAGAAAAGTAAAAAGCCTAAATAAAGTATAAGAAGAAAGTAAAATGCTACTATTTGTAGAAAAAAATGACATTGCATTAAGGATAGCAGCAGCTTTAATGATTCCATCTGATCTCTGAAAACTAAAGACAAAATTCTTAGAATTTCAGGTGCTATATTATTTATATACTCATAATTTACATTGATAGTATCTTGGGACTAAATAGAAACATTCGGAAACTTGGAAAGTGGAAGATGAAAATGTTTTTGTTGGATTCTACCAGTTAGAGTCTCCTATATTGGGAGGGGTTTCAAAAGGTGACAAAATATTCTCAGAGTGCTGCTGCTTGTTATTCTCTCTGCAAGAAGTTTTATCAAATTGGTTGTATTAGGTCATTTCATACAGTCAAAAGCAAAATTCACAGGGTGCTATGACATAAAATTGCATAATTGCCAAGTTATTGTGCTTATGCTGTACAACCCACTTTAAATTGAAAATGAGCTGATAAGGTTTGAACAGGAACAGTAAATTGTATAATCTTTTGTTGAAAACTATTTTTTACTTATTATATTCCAAGGTTATTATCTCATTCTGAAGCCAATCCTTATTTTTTATTTCTGCCAAAGTCAACAGTTATAACATTTAAATGTCAAATATATTTCTGCATACTATAAAATAGATTTTGTGTCCTGAAGGTAAAGCATAATAATATGCATAAAATATATGACCAATAACCTCTTTTAGGAGTATTTCTTAATTATGGGCTTTTCAAATAAATATGCGAGCTCAGTCAATTCACTAGAACTTTTTTGTTAAACACTGTGCATTATGCTTAGTGAATGACATTTGACTGGGATATAGAGATGTGTACAATGGGATACATATATTCTAAAAAGCATTCAAGTGAATATTCAAACAGAAATGAAGAATTTATTTCTTTCATGCTGCTAACCACCTTTTTGACAGTATATTCTCATTTATTAAATACCAAGCTATATCTCTGTAGAACTATAAGAGACTTTCTGTCAAAGTCAAAAAACCTTGAATTAATTTGGAGCTGCAATACGAAACACCCTAGGGATTAGATCCTGACTGGATCACTAAGGGAATACTAATCCAACTGGGGACACCTGCTGTGGTGTTAACTATGTTAAGCTCAGAAACCGCAACACATACTTCCACGTTTGAATTAGGTGTGCTGGGCTCCCTTCATCCCCAAAGGAGATAAAGCAGGCCATTCAGCATTCATCTGATTAATACTAACCTTAAGATTAGATTGTGTCTTGATGTTTCTTCTTCTGTCATCTCCTGCAGGAGGAGCATAAAGTAGTTTAGAAGTAAGTGATTGTACGATAAATAATGACAGCTACTCAGAAAAATAAAATGTCTTTTTGCCTGATTTTGAGCAATACCTGCCAGAGAATCAAATAACAAGATAGGTCAATTTTTAGAAAAATTTTAAAAAATAAAAAATTAATAAATATTCTGCTGGGACAGGGGAAAATATGTCTATGATTATGTAAAATGTTATTAGAGCATTATCACTATAGAATATTAGCTTTAATTATTTGTAAATGTTTACAAATGTAAAAAGAATGTAAATAAGATTTTCTGTCCTTTAATTTCTACAGACTGATTAAATAGGTCAGTTAAACTGAACATCATTCCTGGAAAGGAAAGGCAAAGGGTCATCCTTTCTTATAGGAGACTTAATGGGAAGAATTAATTGCAATATGTCTGTATTAGTCCAATGATATATTTTACTTCAACATTGCTATGCACGCATAAATCTTTCATGCTTATTGCAGGTGATTTACTATTAAAATGCAAATTTGCAAAGCAGCTGATAGAGTGAATACAATCAAATCTTGTATGCATAAATAAAACAACCCCTTTTTTCTTGAAAGCCTTCAAAACAGACTGCTTGATAGCCTTTTCAATGTAAACTACTTTTCTACAAGTGATCCACTTCATGGGCTAAGTGTTGCTCATGGAATAGAATAGATACTCATGAAACAAATTATCCCATGATTAGTTTTTCTTGAAGAAGTGTCCATATCTGTCTTTTTAGCTGTCTCCCACATTTATTCCAGAAATAAGCTACTTTCTTAGAAATGTATCTTGGACATCAAGGATGCACTTGGAGAAAACTGGGGTTTATAGCTTCATTTCATAAAAAAGTGTAAATGTCTATGTCTGTATGTGCCTGTAGTCTGTACTCTTTCCCTCTCCTTTGTGTTTTTATTCAGATCCGAAGGGTCAAAGTGCTACTTCCTTTGAATAATAAAACCATGACTTAAATTATAAGAATTACAAGAGAAACATATACAATTTGTTAACTAACTGCATGCACTTTGCATTATTTTCTGTGGTTAAATATACTTAGATTGGAAAAAATGTAAGATGCATATCAATCTAAATACTGAAATATTTTCCCATGCACATATAAATGCACTGTGAGTATACAATATGAGATTATTAAAACTGGAATGTGACTTTCAGTACTTTTTGTTCCTAAACTAGCAGATAATGTCTAAATGACTACATTGGGAAAACAGAGAGAGGAAATTCTGCCTAGAATTTTATGTCCAACATCATCAGACTCTCTTGAGGACCAGACTCAGTACAAATAAAATCCTGTAATTATTTTCCTGCAGAGTAATATTAAGTACCTTACAGAAAATCATCACTGATGCTGGTAATAACTAGCACATAGCAAGCACCATAGCAGGGAACATTTTTCAGTGACAAGTTTCTGTGACTCTGCACAGTCAGGTGTAACTGCTTCCTGGAATTCTACAATTAAAATGAGAATATATGGATTACATTCAGTGCTGAGCCAGCCTGATATAGTAACTGGTTGTTTTTTCAAAGAATGTGAGACAAAATGGAAGTAAAAAGTGAAAAAATTCCTTTATTCTCTAGGGAACTATATCTGGTACCTCAGAGGACTCAGAGTTATCTCAATAGTGTGACATTATATGAATCAGCAGAAAATAAAGCCGTACCAGGAAACGGCTTTTGCTAGTTTCCATTGAGGAAAACAATGCTTTTGCATCTGCAGTGTGGGATAAAAGTTATGAAGTAAAAAATTCTTTGGTAACTGCTGTCAAAGCTGAAAGGGCTGAGAAAGAGTGGTAAATAGTCTCAAGAATGAATCTCCTTTGTCTCTGTTAGCCTTTCTGAAGGCCTGGTCTTTGGTTTCCCAAACAGGAGCTACTCAGGCAGTGATGAGGGAGGCCGTAACAGCTTTCAGCCTCTTTGGCTTAAGAGCCCACTTCACTTTCTTCATCCTCCTACCTTACCACCGTAAGACAAGTGGTCAACTGCACAATGCATATTTATTCTGCCTTTATTGAATGAGAACTGCACATCAGATCTTCATGACTCTGCCTCCACATGTGCTTACTCTTGACTATCCACGCAAATGCTGAAAGACTGGGCTTCATCTGCCAAATAAGCAAGCATTTCTTTGGATATGGATATATACAATGCAACAAAAACCTCATGCTTCTTGGGCCTTACTCTTTTAGGAAACTGACAGACTACAGGTTAAAAATATCTGTTTCCTTGAACAATTTCACGAACATGTAAATACTTTTCAGCAATTGAGTATTTACCACGACCTGTTTTATCATGGTTTAATTACTATAATTATTTTATGGAATCTCATACTTTTTGCCACAGCATGGTTCACCTGCTGTTAAAGGACTAACCTTTGGGTGGCTGTAAGCAGTTCAGATTTCTCTTAATTCAATGTTTTCATTTGTTCTGTTTCCAATTACATTTGGAAATTCCTTTAAAGTGTTTTCTTCTAATTCATATAAATAGAGGGTAAGTAATTCAATAAGTAGTTCAATTTTTTAGGGGTTTCTTATTTTCACTTGTGGCTGTAAACTGAGCACTGATGGTAACAGATTCTGACTTTGAAAATACAGAAAAACAAAGCTTCTATTTGGATTCCACTTTTTAAACTAACTGGAACCACAGCTATTGTAAAACCTCTGTTCATTATAGGTAATAGTGTATTTCTGTCTTTATTTAATTAAAAAAAAATGAGTAGGATTGACCCAATTAACTGACTCTGTCTGATGGTTTGTATCTTTCTTTATGGACAGCCCAAACTGTAGGGTATCTTACCGACTGAAATGCAGCTATGACAGACAAGAGTATAGTCCAATGCCTCTTACATATGCATTTTATATATATAAAAACATAAATAAAATGTATGTGTTAAATGAAGGCATCCTCTTTTTCTCATCTTTTAGACCCTCATGTCTGTAAATGAAAAATTACTCTTAAAGTTTAAGACTAGTTTTAAAAATACAATAGATGTTTTTATCATTGAGATATGTTTAACACCTTAGAAAAAGCAGTATCTCTCAGGATCTATTGGAGTGATGTTTTACATCTGCTCAAACACCAGCAACTGCATTAACAGAAATGTGTTGGAAACCTGCGAGTCAAGGTTTAGGTGCTGGGAGCACACAAGCTCTGCTTAAGGGGCACATGGGGAAGAGTAGAGGCTTGTGGAAAGTCCCACATACACTGTCTTGCCCTCTTCCTGCTCTATCTCTCTCCCACAGAGACATGAGAATCTAATCCTGGTAATAAACATGGTCGGATGTGCTCTGTAGGCATAGCAACAGCCAAGTATGTCAGGCTAGCAACACCAGGACAGCAAAAGATATCCCAGCCTGGGTCAGTGCAGTTTGAGCACAGCGCTATGACCTCCTCACTGTGCAGCTTACCTGCCTCTTGAAGAAATTACGCTTCGACACACATCTGACACAAGGCACCATTCCCAGGCAGACCAGCTGTTGAGGTGGCTATGATAAAATGACAGCTGTATTTGGGGAGCTGGAGTGCTTTTGTTTAGTCATAATTTAGGGTTTTTTCAGTTTGGCTGCATGTAAATTCTTCCCATTTCTCCAGGGGAAAAAAAAAAGATATCTGTCTGTTTAATTACAGATTATGTAGAAAGAGACATCATTTCTACATGCCATTATACTCCATCATAAATAACCAGCTTCTCAGAGAAGCTAGCTAAGATGCCTTGTATTACAGGAATGCAGTGGAGATCAAGGAAATGCACAGTCTAGGTGGCCTAGTTATTATTATGGAAGAAGTGGGTAGAGCTTGGACATCTCACTAGTTGCAGTCATCACCTCTGAATGTATGTCACAGCTAAAGCAGAGAAATGGTGACAAATATGTACTGAGGAACTTCGTTGATTAAAGAAGAGGGTGGCAAGAAAAATGAATGCTAGAAGGCTGCTGCGCAAGGTTCCTGGACAGCCACATGTGTGGGGCTGTTAGGATGGTGGCCAGCCCCAGCCATGCACCCAGGCCCTAAGTGCTGCTGTCTGAAGACAGGTTTTTGTTTGTTCTTGCCTGGGGCATCCAGAGCGTACCTCAGTGATGCAGCCATAGAGGCTGGGGGTGTCATTGAAGAACTTCTCAGGAATACGCAACCTTTTTGATATCAGCAAATACAGCCTAACTTCTCTGTCTCTTTTTTCTCTTTTCCTTTTTTACTTATTCTGGTGCTGATGTAAAGAATAATCCAGTCTCTGCTTTAAAGCAATGATAATGAGAATGATGCAAAATATCATTAGAAGAAAAGCATGGCTAAGCTGGTCATATCTTCAAAGGCAATTCTTGCTCAGCCAAAGCAGGCAATTTCCTGTCAACTTGATCTTCAACAATATGACCATCATTAATTATGCTTGGAATGAAAGTTACCATATGACGGAGTTTGATACCAGGACACTGTCTTCAGCGTAAAAATTAAAGAGTATGAGTAATTTGCTAGATTTTTAAGGTCAGAGTTGTAATTACACTGCATTAATTTAATTACTCAGATTTAATCTTTTAGACCCGCTTCCTATCATGTTTTAGTCTGTGTGACTCACTGAAAAAAAAACATGCCATACACTGTAAGTGGAAGTAAATTAAATTTTGGGGAATTATTTGAGAGCAAATGATGTGTGGGCGTTTAAAAGTAACTCATTCCTCTGATAACCTGTCAAGCAATATTATTTACTGCATTTATCCTTATCACATAGAAAATGTTTTACAGTTATGTAAAAGTAAAATGTATTTTTTCAGGTTACATACAAAAAGATAACCTTTGTATTGTGTTATATGTTAAGTCTAGTTGGGATATTATTTTTGCCCCTTCGATTCTTTTTCTCCTCTACTTTCTAAATTCACTTTTAGTTACCACTTCCTAAGTGGTTTTGCTTTATTTGGTTTCCCCTTTAATTTGCTAGTGTAAATTACAAACCTGTTCTGAGATCAGAAAAGATTCAAAACAATGGACGTGATTCAAAACAATGGACGTGATTCAAAGATAGACTTTCCATATAAAGCCCTGGTCCCCCCATGAAAGAGTGTGCAATTTCATGATCAGTTGTTACTGAAAAGGGCAAACCCTATCCTTCTGTTACATTCTCTCATCTGAAAAGATCATCACTTTCAATCCTTGAGAAGCTTGTAACTGAAATCTAACTAGGCAAACTGCCTAATCTCCTTCCCAAAACAGATATATCTTCATCAAGCCATGTCTCAGAAAGCCGATCTTGCCCAGTACTCATGTAAAAGACTTCACAGGACAACTGAGAAAGAAAATGAGCCTGGGCAGACCACAGTGTTGGCTGAGCTCATTATGAAACAGCAGCCTCACTAAGTTCTCTAACATTTTAGATTGTATAGTCCTGTGGGCAACTGTGCTGATTTTGGTGGGGTAGGGTCAATTTTCTTCATAGTAGCTGGTATGGCACAATGGTTTCTGCATGTGCTGGAAACAGTGTTGATAACAGGGATGTTTTCATTATCTCTGAGCAGTGCTTACACACAGTCAAGTTCTTTTCTGCCTCTCACAACACTCCACCAGTGAATAGGCTGGGGGTGCACGAAGAGCTGGGAGGGGACACAGCCAGGACAACTGAGCCCAATTGACCCAAGGGATATTCCATACTTTATGATGTCATGCTCAGCATATAAAGCTGGGGGAAGAAGAAGAAAGAGGGGGACATTCAGAATGATGGCGTTTGGCTTCCCAAGTAACCATTATGTGATGGAGCCCTGCTTTTCAGGGGACAGTGGAACTAGTGGGAAGCAGTGAATTAATTCCTTGGTTTGCTTTGCTTGCACTTGCAGCTCTCAACCAACAAGTTTTCTCACTTTTCTGATTCTCTCCTCCATCCTGTTGGGGGAGTGAGTGAGTGGCTGCACGGGGCTTGGTTGCCAGTTGGGGTTAAACAACAGCAGCAATGAAAGTAGGACTTCTAAATAAGATATGGAAAAGAAACCAAAATTTTAACACCTCCAAAACCTGTTTGTTATCTTAAATGTGTAATTGAAGACAGATTGAGTAGATAGAAAAAAATGTAATGACAAAAACATTTGGTAGCTATCAAAACTTTGTTTTTAACAGAAAATATCTTAAAAAAAACCATTCCTTTTAAAAAGAATCTATTAATCTAGAATTTATATGCTTTTACCCTATCATTGTCTGACCTTTGAATTAAACTTCCCAGGCAGAAATTAAGGTCTTTTATTTTGACATATGTCTTCCTCTGGAACTACTACTGTGTATCATTTTTTAAGACATCATAACCTTTTTTTGAGGAACATTTTATGAAAGTCAGGCAATTAGTTAGAGAAAAAAAAATGACTTGGTCTTCCTTGACAACAATATAGATTGAATTCAGGTGTACCCCATGATCTTCCTCAGTGTCCCAGGAGATTTCATATCATTATTCTGTTACTTGCTCTGAAGCTAACTTAATAATGTAACATAAGGACATTCTGGAGATTTTACAAATACACAATGCATTATCTCTAATTTATTAAAATTAATCCACTATGGAGATATTCTGCTGAATCTCTCCGTGATTTTTATCAAGTTGATCATTGAAGTTTCTAGGTCTGTAAGTATGCCAGTAAATCATTTGCAAGTATGACTGTTCAGTCCTTCTTATCCCAGACTAATGGGCTCCTCATTTCAGTGGATTAGAGCGTATGGCTAATGTCAAAAGTTCCATAATCCTATCAAACAAAACATATCTCTCTTCTGGTCCTTTCAGTGTATGTCACTCTCTGTAAGGAAGTTGCCACTGGTTTCATGTAAAGCATTTACATCATTTAAATGACCTCAGCATTTGTTTTTGATCTATGTTTTCACAAAATAACATTTGATTACTTTGGCTGTAATTCTAATGAAAATAAATGAGCATTAATTTTAAAGATTTTGAAATAATAGATGGCATATACAGGTATCTAACTGTTCCCTGTTGTGAGTCTTCCAAGCCAACTTGATCGATCATCTTAGAAGTTTGAAATTGCTTTTATAAGTGCTGTAATGTAATAACATCATCTTACTTAAGAAAGGAAAAATTAATTTGTCTCTTTAGATAAGATTTGCTGGATTTACTTTCTCATCAGTTACAAAACTTACTTAGAAAATCACATCCAAAAGCATTGTTTGAAAGCTTTGTAGGCAATGATCTTTTAGGCACAATGACAATTATTATTTGGAATGCTTAACATGCTTTATATCCGAAGAAGACAGACCAACTAGTTTTCCCTCAATACTGATCATTATCAAGGATTTGAATCTTTCCCACAATTTCTTCAGCCTTTTTATATTAATGTGTGCTTATTGTGTAGTAATAACCCAAACAGCTCCGTCTTGCATTGGGTGAGCAAAGCACCCTGCTACAGGCAATAGGCAATATTTATTTTCCTTATGATAATTCATCATGTACCTAAAAATTACAATTTTTTTAATACTCTGTTTATACAGCTATTGTATCCTTCAATAAATCTTCCTGGGATCTTTCCTTAAGAATATGGTCTAATGTAACATCTCTTGATAAAACACTAAGTAACTATCTAACTCCAGTACCCCTTGCTTTTCTAAAATTGTAGCTTACTGTATGTTAACAATAGACTATACAGCTAACGTTCTTAAATAAGATATACTCACATATTTTATACAGAGAAAGCCATTGCTAGTAAGTTAGAGACGGATAATTTGTATCTTATTCATGACTTATTCGTATCATAGGGAATTGGGGATTTATTCTTTTTCCATTTCACAGGGAAAAGCCCCAGATAACCTGAACTTCAACACAAAATGTGATACTAGTTATGTAAACATCAGGCTTAGATGATTACATAATCCTTGGTCCTAGTGTTGCATTTTTGTTCCAAAATTGTTAAAATTCATGTAAGTAAGAATGTAGGACATAACAATGTACATATGTATAACTCTTCTATACATTCAGTTCATGGCACAAAAAAAAAATACATACTTATAAAAAGCACAGTTAGCAACATTCATTTTAGTTGTAAGCTAGATTCTTGATTTTTGAAACTAGAAAAACTTAACCCAGTCCTGCACAAGGGTCTGCATGGTACATCCCTATTTCATGAGGACATAGAGGTCAGCCTAGGGAACAGTTCATTGACCTGGATTAGCTGACAAATTAAAATGTAGTGGTTTACAGTGGAAAATTACATCTTTCTAAGAGTTACAACTCCTTTAGTAATCTGAGAGTAAGCAGCACAAGAAGACACAGCAAGTGATCTAAGGCATCTTGATAATTTGAAGGTATACAGCAATGAAGAAGTCTTAGATGATAACCAGCAGGTTGAAGGAGGTGATCCTGCCCCTCTACTTTGCTGTCATAAGACATCACTTGGAGTATTGTGTACAGTTCTGGTGTCCTCAACATAAAAAGGACATGGAGCTGTTGCAGCAAGTCCAGAGGAGGACCACAAGGATGATCGGGGGCTGGAGCACCTCCCGTATGAAGACAGGCTGAGAAAGCTGGGGCTGTTCACCTTGGAGAAGAGAAGGCTGAGTGGAGACCTCATAGCAGCCTTCCAGTATCTGAAGGGGGCCTATAAGGATACTGGGGGGGACACACTCTTCACTAGGGACTGTAGTGATAGGACAAGAGTTTAAACTTAAACAGGGGAAGTTTAGATTGGATATAAGGAAGAAGTTATTTACTGTAAGGGTTGTGAGGCACTGGAATGGGTTGCCCAAGGAAGCTGTGAATGCTCCATCCCTGGCAGTGTTAAAGGGCAGGTTGGACAGAACCTCGGGTGGCATGGTTTAGTGTAAGGTATCCCTGCCCATGGCAGGGGGGTTGGAACTAGATGATCTTATGGTTCTTTCCAACCCTAACTATTCTATAATTCTATAGTTCTAAAAACATTCTTATTTTAACATTGTACATTCCCAAATTCTTCATGGCAAAGTGAAATTTTTTCAGAGCACTTTCTCTGTTGTTTCTTCCCTTATATGCATAAATGTATTAGAATTCATTTTGGTGGGTTCCTCCCTTCTGATCTTGGGAAAGACAGTGCAAGATCTGAACGTATCATGTTCTATCCTGTAGCCAACACACAACTCATAAAAGACACTGCATAATATAAATGAGAACAGTGAGGTTTAGCACAGCCTTAAAACTCAGATGCCAAATCTAAAATGAGAAATGGAGCCAATATTCATTGACAGGATCACTTATCTGAGTTTAGTGAAGAGGTAATAATTATTGCATTTACCGTATCACATATTGCTGATCCTCAGCATCTTCCAAGCACTACTGAACATTAAGAAGAAAATGCATTGGCAAGGTCAAACTTTGACATGAACTTCTTAAGTACTAAAACAAAGCAATATCAAGCTGCATATATTGGCTGCACGACTTAAAAATAGCTCATCCGATAAAAATGTAAAGCCTGTCCCAAACTGGGTTAGAGCACATGTTTTTTCTAACATGTGAAAGATCATCAGTATTTTCTGATGTGTAGGGGGATTGCATATCATCAGTGAGTTGATCACTCTAAGCTAGTCCTACAGCTTTCCTTAAAAAGAAGAAATAGAGCAAATATGTAGTTGCCCTGTATACTAAATTTCCATTATTGTTGTTGCAGTTTCAGCTGCTACTATGTAAAGGAAAAAAGGATTTGATTTGATTAGAGAAAACCAATATATAAAAAAATGAATATTCTTCCAGAGATCTGTTGATTTTGAATGACAGCACATCCAAAAATTACTTGAATTCAGCTAAAAACGTTTCAGATTTATTGTGAAAGGGAACTAGTACTGAGAAAAATCTCCCCAGCACAACTGCAAAGATGTGTGTATTTAGAGATTTCCCAAACTTACCTATTGTTATAATTTTCAATCCTATTATTGACTTACCTAATAATAGCTATATAAAGAATGACATTCATTAATTTTATTTGATTAATGAAAATTTTTATTATTCATTTTTATGCTATAATGTTTACTCACACACTGAGGTGATTATCAAAAAGTGATTCTGAAGTGGTACCTTAATAGTGTTTAATAGTGTTTCCACTTGCTGTAAGAGGCAATTATGTCCTTAAATGTTTTTCACTCAAAGTTTCTTGAATATTTCATGAGAAAATAGCAACTTAAACTGAATATTTCTGTACGAAATATTTTGGTCTTCCCACAACAAACATTTTCTTTTGCTTCTACAAGGTGACACTGAAATCAGACTGGAAATACTGGCTGTAATGTCCTCTTTGATTTGCCTAACAAGATGTAAGGTATATTTTGGGCTGTAGAAGGCGAGTGTTTGCGTATCATTAGACTTCGCGTTCTGAACATTTTTTTCATCTTCATATTCAATTGCTTCTGGAAATATGGTGAAATAGAGGAAAAATTAGAGGGTTTTTTTTTTTGGATGGTGTTTTAGAAATTAAAGTGCATTGTAATTCTTTCTAATAATTCAGAAAATAACATTTAAAAAGTTCTTCACCTGCTTGCCACACACTTCTCTGCTAGCAAAGTTGTTTAAGTGCCGGTTTGTTAAATGATGCAAAAAGCATTAGTAATGGTGTTAATTTAAACTGCTTTTTTGTAAATGCAATATTATGTCTACAAAGTGAAATATATTGCTTTCAGATGAATAGCAAAACTGATCTTGTGCATCACCAGCTGTATTGGTGCACACATTGACATGAGGGAAACTGGTTTAGAATTAGCAATATGCTATGCATGTTTTCTCAGGTACAAACAAAATATTTTTAATATTTCTTTTGATCACACTGATATGAGAAAGGGTTTTAAAATTTTTCATCTTCATCAGCTTCTCTCTGTAGCTAAAGCATTCTCCAACTCCCACGAATTTTTCATAACTGCTGCTCAGTGAAGTTATCCATTTTAGTAATGAACAATATAAATGAATTTCATGCTCTTAACTTTTTAACTACACTTGTAGGCTTTATCAGCACAGGTAGGGTAAATGTTAGGTCCATTTTCTACAATATACTCACAGAAGCCGATAGCTGTACAGAACTATTGCTGTGATGGATTGAAGCCACATGACTCATCATTTGGAAGACTGATTTTTGATCATGCCATCATTAAATTGATGGGAAATAAATGAGTGTAACAGAGAATGTAGCATGCCCTAAGTAGAAGTACCCTGCAGTAGCAGCAGTTACTGGCAACTTAAAAACAAATGATAGCAAGGCTTTAAATTACTTGAAATTCACCAAGATTATAAAGTCCAGCTTTGTGAATTAAGGCTACTGAAGATTTTCAATTTTAATTGACACAGCAATTCAATAGGCAATTTACATGGTACTTTAAATTTTAAGGTATTAAACTGTTAAAGTAACCATTTGGAATTAAATAACCATGGTTACACAACAGTTTACAAGACTTACTAATATTTCAGTGTTTTCACAGTAGGAAAATATTCCCTACATAAGGATAAAGACTTTGTCAGAAAATGCAGGTGAAATGTGTTTCATCAGCTGATGACTCATAAGACAATAGAACATTTTAAATAGAAATTGTTTTATTGTCACATGAATTCACCTTTTCATTTCAGGGCAAAAAGCTTCTAGTTTCTCTTGCTAGGTTTAAATCCCTTCATTTTGTGTCTTGTTATTACATTTTAAATTTTCAATATATAATAAACCTTTCCAGTGTAAACAAGTCAATTCATTACCAAATTAGAGCCTATTCAGTTAAGAAAGTCTCTTGACTCGGGTAAAGGCAGAATGATTATGCCAAGCCCCCTTGCAGTTGTGGCAGGGAATAAGATATCATATTGTAAGTAAAATAACAGAAGCAGAAAGCAAAGTAACCTAAGGCAAGGAAAACCAAAGTGACAGATATGTCTTTTCAGGAAAGAAATCTTATTCTGTAATCTGTCATCTTGGCAACATTCAAGAACACTGATAGAAAACGGTCTGCAAGAAAAGTCTAGGAGAAGAAACCGTGCATAACTACACAGTTTGTAATGGCCGGACAAGATGTTAATTACATACCATTTTGAAAACCATGCACACATAACTAATTTAATAAATGTAGAATAATATGGAGTTTTATGGAAACATGGTGTGTTTTATCAATTAATACACTTAGAGTGTCTGAGTACTCATAGCAGCAATGACAACAGATGTTATAAACTAAAACCATTGATGCCCAAAATATATTTTCATATCATTTAAATGGAGATATGTTTTGTGTGCATTACCTGCTTAACACACCTTTTGCTGTCAGTTTGTCATAATGTATTTTTTAATGATAGATATATAAGTGCAAGAAATTCAAAGAATATTAAAACCGCAAACAGATTTAATGGCACCAATTCTATCTCAATGCTTGTATGCAAGCTGACATAAAAGTCTTTAATTATGTTATTATTTAGTATTTTTTCCTAAGAAATATTACCTCATTCAATACATGGAACAGATTGTAATATTCCATGTCTTACTTTTCTTTTTTTTTAATCTATTTCTTCTTTTTCTGAAGCTTATGCAAGGCTTACTGCAAAGGAAGAATTACTAACTTCTCTATAGGCATTCTTCTGCCTTTTTTGAGGTGTCTAGTGATATCTTACTCATGGACATCTTATCCCATAATATCAAAACCCCCAAAATCTTATGCAGGCAGCCTGTGGAAGCCCCATCACTTCAAGTTTTTAAGAACAGTGTGTACCATTTCTGCCAGGGACCATTCAGATACAGCTTGGGAGCACGGGCTGAAAATCATAAGCCTGCTCCAGCCCTAATTTCTCTGTTTTCTTTTCTTAAAAAGAGGCGTGAGTAAGGCAAGTGCTTCTTCAGGTGATGCCTGAGTTTTAATAAAAGCCATGAGGCCCTGCTCTCTGATCAGTAGGTTCAAACACAGTGAAAGGGACTAGGCATTTTCAACCTTCTCCTTTCAGATAATCCCCCTGTTGATCATACCAGCACCACTTCAGCTGCCAAGGTTTCTCACCCAGCAGAAGCTCCCAGCTGATGCTCCCTGCAGCATCAAGGGGGAGGAAAAGGTACTTTCCAGTGGTGTTGGACATCTCTGTCAGAGCACTGTTTTCATGGTCCGGGCCCAGCCAGACAGCTTTTGTGCTGGAAAATCCCATTCACAGTTACGGTCTGGAGAAGGAGCAGGCAAAGGGAGAATGAAACAAACCCTGTGTTCTGCAAGTCATACCTGAGAAGCGGATATCCAGGTTGAAAGGCCTTGATATCTAACAGCTGTGTGAGTAGTCAAAATAGTTTAATAAGGTCATTTGGTCCTATGTATCTAGGCTTTTTTCTCTTGGTTGATGCACCTGATGCAGACCCAGTCTTCAAGTTCCTGAGAGTAGCACTGTTCAGGGGTAGGTTCTGGAGGGGCTTCTTTTACCTGTGAATATAGTCCTCACATTTCATCAGCCATAGAAGTTTGTAGTCTTTCTGTCTTCCATATATGCTCTTTCATCTGTGCTTAACTTCAAGTCTTCAGTAAGCAGGCAAATTAGTATGAATTCATTAATAGTACCTTGGTGGGCAGAGGTATTTGTGTGAATTGAGAAAAAAGGTCATTTTTCTTAAATGATATTAAAAAGCATGATGAGAAAATGTGAAATCTGAACTTCATTTATGTTCACTGGGAGCTTGAGCTGGTAAAGATTAAATCAATTAAGTTTGCCACTAACTTTAATGGGTAGAAAATTGAACCCTAGCAAAAAAAACAAAATAGGGAAAGGGAGTGGAAAAAGCCATTAAAGAAAATAATTCTGAAGTACTAAAGCATTCATTTGACACTTTTTTAGGCTTTGATTGGCAACAGGGGCCAGGTTCAAATTTGATATGTCATGGGGTCTTACAACATGAGTGTTTTATTTCGCTGAGAACAAAACTGAAATAGGTACATGTCCATTTTCATGGAGGTGAAAAAAAAACGACCGCCTGGTTTTTCCTGATAATAGAAGAGGTTTTTCTTCTAATTTGTTCAATGCAGTGGGTTACTTCATGCATGTTGTAGAAGACTATGGTAATACAGGAAAAGAAGATCTATTAAAGAAGGCCATAATGGATCTCACAGAAGGTCTATTCAAATGGCTTCTCAGGGATACTGGAAAAATCAGGAACCTAGTGAAGTTCTTAAAACAAAAAAAAAAAAAGCAGTGTTTTAAAAAATACTTACTTGAACACTTTTCTAGCTTTCACAACTCCAGCCAAAGAGAAGCTTTTCCATAGCCAAAAGTATGTGAAGACATGAAGTGAAAAGCTGTTACTAACGGGTAAAAAAGGAACATTTGATTTGGAGAACTGCAAGTGATAAACAAATAAAAAGATTCACAGTTTAGTTCTGGTTTAAGTTTTGTTTCATTATGGAATTCCTATTCAGGTCTGAATTGGGCCTAATGATCTTGTTCAGCTTCATGTTGCTATCATATCCAGGCAGATATTTCTAGGTTATATGCTCAGGTTGTAGTGCTTGACAAAGATTTGCTCAGATTGTGAGATCCTGTTACACTGATAGGAGAAAAAAAAAAGTCTCATAAGGATGTTACCTTGAGATTTCCACTCTTTCAGGGCTCACTTTGGCAGGATTGGTAAAGACATGAATCTCTCAATATTTTTTTAAGTCCATCATGCTCTTCTCTATAAAAAATAACCCGAAGCAGAGAAGACAGTACTTCTCCTTCAGGTCTATCTAATGATATCTATGTTTAATTATAAACAAAAAATTGTGTCTCTGATTTATACAGATTCTTACAGCTCTATAGTGATCCTTTTTCAAGAAGTCATGTTTTAAATTCCTCATAAAACCATTTCTGTTTTACTTTGCACTGAAAATTAAAAGAGGATATACACATGTTCAAAAGTAAGTAATTAATGTTATTTTTTAAATGGCAGGTAGCACTATATCTATAGCTTATTTTTTTTCCATAATTACATGACAAAAAATTTATTAATGGAATTAATTTCTAAGAAAGACCAGTATCGGTGGTGATGTGAAACATGATGTTTCTCAGCACTCTAGCTGCCAAAAAAGTTTTGATTTTTTTTTTTTTTCTTATTTTGTAGATTGTTGTTTCGAGAAGCATTAGTCTTAGTATCACTAGTAGGGAAACATGGCTTTTCCAGTGTATTTTTATCCAAATCCAAAAGGCATATATTTAATTTAAAAATTGTAGAAACACCCTATTCTTTTCTTGATTTAATTCTGTAAAACATAACAGGACCCCTAAAACTGGAAATCTTCCCAAAACAGAGAACTTCAGGAAAAAATGCACTAAGATTGCCAGAGGAAAGATTACTTTTTGAAACCCTTCTTTATGTATTGCATGTTGTACAAAGAGTAGAAACATATAGTTTTGGTAATTGATATATACATACTATATAACTGGGGGGAAAGGGGGAAGCAGAGAAGTCTCCAGATATTAGCTTTAGAAGATTTTAATTGTGATTACAGCTGTAGAGTAGTTCATAACAAGTTAATAACCTCTAAATACCATTGTGGTGAAACAGAACTGCTTATGAGTCCATCTGATTGCATAAATATTGGCTTATTCAGTACTCTAAAATGCCTGAAAAAAAAATATCATCCTTGTAACTGTGTTAGCATGATTAACAAAATGTTAAATAACGTAAAGGATTTGCAGGGGATGACTCTAGGTCAAAGACTCGGTGATTTCAAAATTGTGAAGTAATAGCAACTGACGCAATGTTACAAACACACAAATATTCTTTTTTTTTCTATGTGTTTTTTTTCTGCTCCAAAGTTAGAAAAAACAGAGGAACTGTTTATTCTCACCAAGAAATCGCTTTGGTGAGCTAATGCTTACTTGAAAAATGAACAGAGTTCCAAGAGAAAGTGACACTGCAGTCTATGAAACCAAATGCTACAGGGAACATCAAAATGTGAGGCATGATAGATGCATGATGTAATAGTATTTGAAATACATTGCTTTTGCTTGTCCTTTAAAAAAGCCAAACCCCATCCAATAAACCAACTCTGTTACTCTAGAAAGCCTAGAATGTCCCCTCCTTCCTCAAAGCCCCAAAGCATTAAATGTTACAGACAAAACTTCCTGCAACAAAACATGTTTAGGTTGCAAATAATTGACATTGTTGCGTTAATTGTTGGTGCATTTGCAGGGACTGTGTGACCTTACCTGTGTCTGTATTGTCCTTTGATAGTTTTTCAAATTTTAACCCAGCCTATTTTGTTGCTTTACTGTATATTACTCTCATTTTATGCAGCATCTAGGCTCTGTCCCATGGGATTCATGCTCTGGTTGGAAATATACACAAACCGAAACCAGAACAGGAAAAGAATGTATTTTAGAAAGCATATCTGAAATGTGTTGTGTTGTTAAATATAGTTCCTGTCTGATTTATCTTTGCAAGATATGTAAACATCCTTATTTCATTATGATATAACAATGTTCACACTACCAGCATAAAGAGATGCTAGTAATTAATGTTCTTATTTTTATTTTTTGAAGACAGATCTCATATTTAATACTCTGTGCAGTTCTGTTAGGATACCATTGATGTTTCTGAGAAATAGACATTTTCATAGGAGGTCGTTCATTCCATTATTCAACTCTATCAGTAAAGTTTCAGAGTGAGTAAGTCAATGTGGTTCATTTCACTTGTTTCCTTGTTATCTGACGATTGAACTTCTAACTTTCTCAGAAATTCATCCTACCACCTAAGAATAATAGGTTCATAGAAAACTAGGTTTGTATCCTGAAACATTATTTATTCAGTAACATCAATTTTAGCCAGTGACTCTGGTAGTTGTTTCTGTATTTACTGGAAAATGATGAAATGTTGTAATTTTTTTCCTTTTTTTTTTTTTTTAAACAATAAGAACTATGTGTGCTTTATGATTACTTATTTTAGTCTACCAGAGCCATGTTTCTTGCATTTGCAAGTTTTGTGGAAAAGACTTGTCTGTGAGTAGTATCCTAAAAATCACTGAGCAGCAGGAGTTGGATTGCAAAGGTGACAGAGGGTATATAAAGGGCCATTTTGTATTCCACAAGTCTCACACCCTGCTCAACATCGTTTCTGATCCCTCTTGGGTACACATCTTGGAAGAATCGGAGTAAGAGCAAGGATAGAAAAAATTCTGCTGTCAGTACAATTGCTTCATGTAATAGGATTCACAAATGTACTGAAACGCTTTTTAAGTGTAGAGGAGAAAATATATTTCCTCCTACTGGGAAACTGTTTTAGGACCTCACTGGGTGATGGCTGGAATCTAATCTCTAGCCTCAACTCAGGCTGTTTCTGTCCATTGTCCTTCTGCTAGCATAATCTTTTAGTTTATATATCTCTTTTCTATCTCTTTGGAAAATACAGTGATAAAAAAGCAGCAAGATAAAAAGACAAAACTTTCCTCTGGTTTTAAAATGGCATCATGAAAATCTGCATTGGTGATATTTAATCTCTACTGTGAGGGTAGAAATCTTTTGAAACCCCTGTTATGAAACTGCAGTTTAGAAAGGAAATGAATATTGGAGTGACTGGACACAAAGGTGCTCTAATACCTCACTTTGCTGGGATAGAAGTGTGCTAGATCTGGTTATTCTTCTTTTGGAATAAACTTCCCGATTGCTGTAAAGCTGCGCTGCCTTACTAGAGGTTGCAGGCAAAGGTCTTCCGAAGAAATATTGTGCTGTACCTGAGATCAATACCATGCAAATTTAAAGCAGAAAAGATATTTTTGCTTTTGATGTACTATCCTAAGAAAAGTAAACATTTATATCTAAGTAGAGAATTCAGTTGAGTACGAGAAACTTTAAGTCCTAAAAGTGAGACTCAAGCTGGTTAAGAGGTTTGGCATCTCCAGCCAGCAAACAAATGCTCATGACGTTACGGAGAGGGTCAAATTAGTTGGTGTTGATTAGGTGAAACATGGGCATGGGAGGCACAGGAAACATGGCATGGTGAGCATCCTCTGGGAATAGTCCCCTCTGCGAGTGCACCTGCATCAAGTTTAGCATACAGATAGGTTCCCTTCAGCTCCGCAATATTCATGTGATGCAGCCCACATCATTGCACCACAGATGCTCAGGTGAGGGTTTTCATGATTTCTCTCTAGAGCAAATGCTGGTCAGTATGTGCCAGGAGATTCATAGAAATGGGTAACATTTCTATAAAGTTATAAAGAGCTTGGTTCAAACAAATCTGGATTAATGAGTTCCTTCTGTACAAATTCTACAAACAAGGCAGTTAGACTGAAAGATTTCTTAACTAAAACTTTTTGAAGAGCTGAGCCATTTACCTGCTGCTCCAAAACTCTGTTTAGCTGGACAGGGGGAAAGAGGTCTTGTTTCAGAATTGCCTCATCAGTGTGTAACTAATTGAACCATATTATCTGCAGTTTTAGGCTGTGTAACATAAATGGTTTTTGCATTCAAGAAGAAAAAGAGGCTTGCAAAAATAATGTCTGTGATGAAGACCTACTTTTTCTTTTCCTAAATTATTAAAAATATTGACCTTCTTCATATATATAAATGTATATGTCATAGTAGAGGATTTGAATTTAATGATAAATCATATCATAGCACGGCATTGAGTTCACTCAAGTCATTTCAGGTCTTTTTTCAAACTTGTTATTAGAATTTGCTTGATCTCACAGTCTATGCAGTCAGCACTGGTGCTAAAAAAAATCTCAGTATTATAAAACCTTTCTTAGTGTCTAACCTAAGTGTCACTTCTCCAAATATAAGTCTGTTGCTTCTTCCTTTTTCACTCTGGGGGACATTTTTTTAAGAAACCTGGACTGTCCTTCAGTTTTTCAGCTCTGAACTAGAGCCTCAGCTGTGTTTCAGCCTTCTTTTGTGGGGCCTTCTTATGGACCTGGAATTATCCTTTTTGCTGTCACTTTGAAATTTCTTCACTACCAGTTACTTGAAATGTGGTACTCACAGCTGTATATAATACACCATCTTCTTGGTGCTATCTGCTTTAGAGCAGGAGTCCATTGGATGGCCTAAAGCTCTGTCGCATCTTCCATGTGACAGTATGATTGTGGAGAGGCATGATGATGTTGACACATGTTCAGCTTGCAAGATACTAGAATCTCCAACCCTTCCTCCACAAATCAGTAGTTCCCCATTCTGTCTGTGCAGATTATTGTTTCTGCTGAAGTGCAGAAGCCTGTACATGTCCTCAAAATAATTCCTTCAGTTCACAAAAATCAACACAATCCACTATATTGGTGGAATTGCAGCACCTGCTACTTCAGAGTTTTGCACCCACCCTATATTCCTACCTTTTTGATATCTAGAAGCTTGCTTATGAGGCACGTCAGAGAAGATCTGATTAAACATTAAATGCCTGATTAAGAGATTGGATATGCATATCTACAGCTTCTAATCCATCCTCAAGCCTTTTATCCTCTCACAGGAAGAGATTTGACTGATTTGATATTATTAGGAGAGTTTTTTGCCAAGTACATTCTTTTTGATATTTTCTTTTTTTTTTTTCTTCCATATCTTTACAATTAGCCAATTGGACTATTTTTCTCAGATATGGTAGCATAATATATAGCATCTTCCTCATTCCTTTTTAAAGACAGCCATTATTTTCACCTCTGCAACCTTATGCTTCACCAGTTCTCTGAGAACAATTCAACCAATTCTTTAAACTTACCAGCTTCAACTTTATCAGCTTGATCCTTTATCTACTTACTATTTTTCCCTTTCTCTAATAAATTCTGTTGGTTTTAATTCTGTTAACTCTCAGTTTATTACCTTTAGTGAAGTACTCTGGTTTTCAGGGTCATTTCTCAACACCTGTCACTTCTTAGATCATTTGGCAGTTGATTTTCTTCTCACAAAATCAGCAGAATAGGACTTTCCTTGGTTCTTTCCCTATCCTAACATGCAGAGAGAACAAATTATGCCTCCTCAAGTTTGTTGAAGAAGAACAGGTTGCAAATCAGTAGTTCTTGGACAATTAGAAGTCTTAGGCTGAAAATTGTTATCTACATGATATAAATTTCATTGCTGTCTCATAGAGAAACATTGCTACGTGACAATGCTAACGAACAATGCTGCAAAGGATATAGCTTTCTTCTGTGTCACTTCTGATAATTAGAACTTTTGAAATTCCATCATGTGAAAGCTAAACAAATAAATTCTCAAAAATAAGCAAGACTACAATCACTACTGAAGTGATTGTTTGCTATTCTACAATGTGGAATTGAAGAAACCTACTATTTGTGTAAAAGCTTAGAGGAAAACCAGACAGCTCATAATTCTAATGAATAACACACATGTAAGAAAGACAAATTAACAAATTAATAATAATAAAAAACCCAACCAAACTCACAGAGTTGCAAGAGAGTATGAGTGCAATTCACATTGAAATTTATGCAGTAAAAACATCCTGAAATACAAAAATATGGCATGGAGTGCAAAAGCAGCCTGACAACATGTAGTTGACAAGAACCCTCTTGGTCCACTGACATGTACATTTGCTGATCTCTTAATGTAGCATCTTTTCATGGAAATCTGTGAACCTTACAACATGATCTCACACAGCCATTATAACCAATAAGTTACTGCTGTGGAAAACTCATCCTGAATGGCAACAGCCATAACATGATGCAGAATGAGCAAATAGTATCTTTCTATATGATACAACAGTATGCAGGAGCAAACTACTTCTAATGCTTTCCTTTCTTTCTTGTTTACTCCTCTGTTTTGTGGAAGACAAATTTCTCTCTTACACAGCATTCTTATTGCCACACAGTTACACTTTTTTCTTGGAATTTCTGCATGGATTTGTTGTTATTATTAGATTTAGGTGGAAAATTAATAAATTCATAAGCAATAATGTGCTTCCATCATTTCTCATCTTTTCGGCATTTTGGACTATGTTCATCTTGTCTTCTTTCTTCACTATTATCTTCAGTTAGTGCTGCTGAGATTGGTTCAATAACTAGTGCTGAAGCAAGAATTTAAACCCTTTTCTGAATTTTTCATATTGCACGACCATCCATTAATTTTATTTTATCAGCTACAAAACTTAGACTTATCAGAGAATTATTTGGCAGACTCCACAAGGAGTAGTGGAAAATAAGTTCCAAAATTTTTATCACATCTCTTCTTAATTCTTTATGTTGGCTTCTAGGAATCATTATAAAATTTACCCACAAAACAGCATAATCAGATTGGGTTGTCAGGGAACCTATGTTTATCCAGATTTCAAATACAGCCCTCAGAAGCATAAAGATTTTGAGCTCAATATGATTTATACCTATATTTTCAGAAGAATAAAGGCTTATTTCAATCCATTTATTTATGTTCTATATAACACATTTACAATTTTTATATTAAAAATACTATAAACATGCCTAAATTATGATGTGTTGTATATTTATGATTATGTTTGTGTTTATTTTAATGCTTACATTTAATTTTAATGATTTTACAAAATTCCTTCCCACTACAGTATAGTTCCTATATTTATGCTGTGCAATAGTTTTTTTACAGTATTTTGTCAGCGCAGATTCAGGATAGAATAGTGAATACTACATTTACATGCATCATTTTGTAAAACAGTGAATAAATTAAAATCAGCTCAGCTATGACTTTAAAGACAAAGGGCTCTATCTTCAAGCCAGAACATTTTTTTTCTGATGGGATCATCATCTTTTATTAATTCTTATGATAATTAAATCATACTGTTCTTGCACATCAACTTTTTAAATCGTTTTTAGGACATGAGATGGTTTTCATGAGTAGCTTTTTTTCTCTGTTGTGACTTTACAGCCAACCAAAGTGAGATGGTTTCAATTGCTGTGTTCTCAAAAGCTATAGAAATACCATCCCTTTTATGTTTAGACACAACTGCACTATTGAAATGAGCAGCTTTATTACTGACAGCTGTTTTTCAAATATCACTCAGGGACTTAGTGAAACATTTGCAAAGTGCTCTGTTCCATGGAAGGATTTTTGGGAAAGCAGCATGGGACTGTGGTGTTTATTGGTCTCAAATAAAATACAGCTGCACCTGGCAGAATTCAAACCAAAATATATGCAGTGTTTTAAACCATAGTTATAAATGGGTTTTCCTCCTGTTGGTTGTTTCAGACCTAAAATCCATGCCAGAAAATGACAGTGTCATGAGTCTTATTGTGTGATCAGTCAGCTATATTCCCTTCACTGTGAACAACATCGTGTGCAGTTACAGCTCCATAAAAAAAAAAATATAAAATAAAATAACCCACCAAAAAAACAAAACCCAAAACCAACTAGAACAAACACCAATAAAAAATGGTTTTCAACAAGAACTGGATTTTTAAGACTAGATGTAGTGGGACTTGGTTTCTGTTCTTAAAGCAATAAAAAGCATATGGCCAGCGAGTTGCAGATTTTGTTTGTGTATCCCCATTTCTTATGTTGAGGCAAACTGCATGATTTGAATCATCCTGTATTAAGAAAAATTGCTTTGTAGTAGAGAAGGAATAGGCATTGATTAGTAGATGCTTCCAAATCTCTCATCCTGATTTGTTTGAATGGCACTAAAATTCTATGGCTGATTTACAGTTTTTGTAGAAAAACATCAAGAGACATGAGGGCAGAATACATAACTTATCAAATACTTTATTGTATTTTTAGACCATCGTGTGGCAGATCCTAATACAGACTTTCAAAAGAGTTTCGCACCACTTCAAAAATTACTGCACTGTGTGTGACATCTCAGGGCAATTTATATGCCTTCATATACAATCACGATAGAAGCTTCAGGAATGTTAGTACAAGTGGCTACATGATTTTAGGAATCTCTTTCTCAGCAGCAGAGCAATAAAAAGCAGAACTTCCTGCTGCAGAGTAATAGTACCTATGTGAAGCCTGTTTGCATCATAAGATACATTTACTAGAGCTTAAATAAATGCAATTTAAAAAAAAAAAAAAAGTTAAAAAAATAAATGCCCCAGAATACATGAAAGCAAAGTACTTTCTGTGGAGTGATTGACTGTTCTCATGACTCTTTTACCTCACACATACTTGTCACTCCTCAAAAATGATTTTGCCAGCTGTACAGCATGTCCCAATTAGTTATAACCCCAGTGTTAATTACCTTTTCTGTAACACTATCTAAACATCCCCTTTAAAATGAAGGGACAGGTTAGGCAATTTTTAATATATATATTATCCTATGATGTGTCATAGCTTTCCCTATTAATGACTCAAATCTAATCAAAGCAGATCTTATTTAAAAATCAAATGTTTACTATTTTTGCCTTTAGAAAACTGCAATAGAGTAATCTGAGAACAGTGTTTTGAGCTTAACTACAGAGGATATGAAATGAGCAATGCAATAGTGCTGCTCTTCACTACAGTGTTACACATGTGCTCTTCTTGCAAAGATTTTTAGCATCTCAGAATTTTAATTCTGTATGTTCATGTCTTTAGTGTCAAAACACAGATTGCAATATATGGGGAAAAAAAAACTGTTAAAGTCAAAACTGCATTCATATTCAAGTGTAAAGCAGTCTTTGGTTTTAAAACATGAACTCCTGAAGGAAACCACCAGCCTTACTGCTTGTGCTTATATTAAATATACCCACTGCTAAACAGTCTAGATGAATAAATAAATACTATAAGGAAAAAAGTCTGTTTTCTAAATGTAGGAAAACTTCAGAATAAACAGAATAAACAACGATAATATGCAAGCAACATGTCAAATTATAGAAATGTTAAAGGGAAAGGGTGCAATTTAGAACTACATGGAAAAAGAAAAGGAATAGCTAAGACAAAAGCTAAATAATACCTGTTCCAAAATAATCTTAAAAGATTGTAAATACTTAGTTTGTAAATACTGTACCTGTCTAGAGGAGGTTGTTCAAGCATACAAATCTCTCAGGTAACTTTTGGTTCCTTCAGGGTTTTCCTACAGCTGAGAAGAGCTTTCATTTTGGTCTGATCTTGTTGGATATTTCAAGTGTTTTCTCATCTTTCTTTAAAAAAATAAAATAAAATAGGGAAACAATCTAAACCTCAATATTCTCTATAGCCATTGAAGTGTTTGATTAAATATCATGCTTTGGTTTTCTAGAGGAGTGCAACAGTATTACAGTGCTTCCTTCATTCATATTGTCACAGCTAAAGAGAAACACGACTTACAGTAGGAAATCATTCATTGGACAGGTCAGTGGAAGAAATAGGTAGTATTATTCTTAATTAAGATATACTCAGTACATTTTTCTGTGGAAAGTATAGATGATGAGGTGAATACCCCATCTCATCTAATACGCCCATCATTTCTCATCGTAGTCTAAACTCCAGTTACAGCAATTAACTTTTTTTATCACTGAAACATGCTACATCAGATTGTGATGCAATATATTCTTCGGATTCTTTTTTGCAGAAATACTGTCTGCTCAATCATTCCCCAATTTATACCTGTACTGGTGATTATTCCTACTTATTTGTGGAAATAATGTTAGTTCCTGTTGTGTTGAAATGGTATCCAGGCTGCTCTAACTCTAACCTCATCCTCAAAAATATTAACCTGTCACTTTTTTGTGACATCTGTGGGTTTATAAACATGTCTTTTATCATCCAATTTTGCCACAGAGAAAGCCCTAGGACAGAAAATATAGTACAATTGAGGAAAGAAAAGAACACCCCAATAACCTTTATCCCAGTCTGCCTTGCTGAGAGAATGTCAAAATTTAATCCTTTTTTTTTTTTTCCCAACAAAGAAGATGATCTACTTTCTTATTGAAGGAAACAGCCTGCTTGAAAAACCTAGAGAAAAATAGACCTGGATAACTCAGGCAGTGCCCAAAGTTATGTGTAGATACATTAACCTTACTAATCTCACTTCCTTTAGAGACTGAAACCTGGATCCCAGAGTGCCTCAGGTAAGAACTACCACCTGCAGTAAAAGAGTTTCTTTAAATCTCTGCCATATGCAAACTTCCTTTTCTGCATCTTTGGAATAGTATAACAGAATCTTTAGGTGTTTCTCAGCTTCACAAGAGCATATTTAATACAGAGGACTCCTCAGCTTTATTCTTCTGTAGGAGTTTCAGGCAGTGAAGGATGAGAAAGATCTACGTAGGTAGTAGTACATTTTACTTTTCCAATGGTGCAAGACAAGGGTTTTCTGTAAGCCTTCTGGCTTTGAAAATATGTTAAAAACTGCAACCCTTTTTCATCAAAGTGAAAAACAATTTTATGTATGGGTCACTTCTAAAAATTTGATACAGGAAAAGACAGTAGAGCTGTGTCTCGCTGTGGTCTTCCATTAATTGAACATCATCTGAATTCACTTAAATTTTTTATGCATGCTTTATATAAATAAATTCTAAGAAGTCCTCTCTTTCTGATTTATCACTATCAGAGCTTTGAAAATTCAATTATCCTCTCAGTTAAACGTGTGAATATACACATACATGTGTAGCATCACTCAGCCTGAAGGAAAATAAGGAACTTATTTTCTTTGTTACAGTCAGCAGTGTGTGACTACACAGAGAAGCAGGTCACACAAAGAGACAGCGTTTATACAAAATTATTGAAGTAAAATTCCTCATTAGAGATACAATCCAAACTCACTGTAGTCCTTATTCTCTTTACAAGGCTTCAGATTTGGCCTGAGACCCCAAAGGAGACATTCTCTTCACTTTTTTTAATTAAAAGAAAACTGTATAAGTTACCTTTTTTTTAATACTATATTTTATGTGAATGAACTTTTCCCAACTACATTCCTTAACAGATTCAACAATAAAGCTTGTATAAACCATGAACTTGCGATTTTTATAATACAGGTTTTTATCATCTTGTGCTCTTTATGGCATTGTAGCTTTTGAAATCTTTAAAATATGCGAAAATTCAGAGGTGTTTCATCAATTTTTGAACCCTCTGTGCTTTTGTAATAGGTATATTTTATGACATACAGCAAAAAGGACTCTATGGTTTCGGAGTTTAGTTATGCAAATTTCTCTTAAAATCGGAAAGAGAAAGGGTTATTAAAATGAACATACCCTCAAGGTCCTTGCTCTTCAGAAACTCTACTTTTAGGATTAAGCCATGTATTAGACAGATAACAGGAGATTTCTTTGTCATCTTTCTTCCTGAAAAAAAGTGGTCATCATATTTTAAGCATGAGAGACATAAATACTGCTAAAGGATAATGAAGGGCAAAAGATTTTATGCTGCAGTGTTCTGTATGATACAAGTTCATTGGTTTTGAAGGGATGAGGTTCTGGGATCAAACAAAAATTAAACAAAATGCCAGTGGATCTCATAGCGCAGGAATAACAAGCTCTAAAATCAGAAACATGAGGAAAATACTATTGTCACACCTGCTTCATTTGTGCTGCATCTTTTTCTAGTACTTTTTGAAGACTCAACATACCATAAAAGGAACGATGGTACCCCAAAGTGTTTGCAGTAACAAGGTCAAATAGGCTTGGGATTTCATAAATGGATTCATTTCCTACACAATGCCCAGAGTTTCTGGTTGACAAATCCTCCATTGCTGGTAGATTGATGTTGATGAGTTTTGCAGAAGCATGTCGGCTCCCTAAAGAAAGGTGTGTTCAAGGGTAAACAAGCTTTTTCTTTCCACAGAGAACCAGTAGTGACATCTTTGTGTCTACTTCTAGCAAACATTCCCATATGAAATTAATTCTGGAACAACAAAAATAAGGCATATTTCTGTGCAAGCCTCTGATAGTTATATACAATCTTAAGACTGTATATAAGCTTTCATTGAAGACTGAAAAATGACACCTGCAATGTGCTTTTAAGAGCCTCACAGAAGTAAGAAGGCCGACATGGATGTGTTTTTTGGAGCAACATTCTTCCAAATCATGAACCCTAAGCATCTTCTATCCCACCTGTTTTTGCAGTTAGTAGTTTCCTAACCAAGGGATCCTCTTTCTTTGGTCCTTGTAGAATGCTAAGCATGTGCCAGGAAAACCCATTCTCTTAAGTGTATAAAAAATTTCTTTGATGTTAAAACTAAGATGGGTTTGCTGCCATTTAAGCAATTTTTGGAACAAATGAACAGCTTACATTATCTTTTGAGGAAAAAAAAAATACTAAACTTTTCAGTTCCTTTAAGGGAAGAAGCTGAAATAGTTTACAGTAAAAACCTTGTGCCACTTATGAGAGACAACCAAATTACTAGATACTTACTTCAAAAATTTGGAGTAAACTCTAGTATTTATGTGAGTGTCTTACTACGATCATAGACATTTTTGTTATCTCTAGCATATAGTTTATTATTCTGATAAAATCTGTTGTGAAGAGATTTCATTGCCAAAAATGAAGGAAATACCAGGGAAAATATTTTTCACTTTATGTCAGTAAGATTGTGCTCTTGCTCTTTTTGAAACCGTCTCAGTGAACACTGAGGGTGATCCATCACTGTAGCAAAACTCAGAAGGCAGTGAAATCACAGAGGACAAGGTTGAATCCCGTTATTCATTTTTATCTATATGAATTCCTATAAGCCTTGCCCTATGGGTCTGTGCAAAAATATGTTGTCTGAAGTGGTACATGATCTTTGCATCCTACAAAGAAGACTGTAAAGGCTACACGAGAATATCTTTCCATGCCGATACAGGGCAACAAATGGGGAAAAACACACTTTAACCAAGAACTTTTTAATATCTATGTAACATTTCATAAAACATGTAGGTCTGCTAAACACAGTCTAAGATAAATTTAGATTTCATAGGTGCAATGGCAGGGTACTGAATTTACATTAGGTGATTTTCAGGGTCTTAGCTCTTAATGATTACTTTGTAGTGGATAATTATGGACTCCAAAGTTAAGCATAAAGGCCTGCAAATCTAATATGACAACATTGGGCAGAGAACATAATGTATCAGGTCTTTGACTGGGCTTGTGAATGTCAGCAGGAAAACAATAGTGCACCATCCACCAGTATGTAACAGTGTCGAAATGACACCAGGACTATGAGTGAACTGGCTGACAGGGCTAAGGTTGTTCAGCCCTGACAAGAAGCGGCTTTGGGGAGACCTTAGAGCAGGTTCCAGTGCCTAAAGGGGACCTACAAGAAATCTGGAGAGGGACTTTTTACAAGGACACATAGTGACAGGACAAGGGGGAATGGATTTAAACTGAAAGAGGGTAGGTTTAGATTAGACATTAAGAAGAAATTCTTTACTGTGAGGCTGGTGAGACACTGGCACAGGTTGGCAGTGGATCCCCTGGCAGTGTTCAAGGCCAGATTGGATGGTGCTTTGAACAACCTGGTCTAATGGAAGGTGTCCCTGCCTTTGGCAAGGGTATTGGCACTACATATTTAAGGTCTTTTCCAACCCAAACCATTCTATGATTCTGTGATAATAATATGGAGCTAGTACAAGTCCTCTGCCTTAGTTACATTGCTGATTGAAGAACACAGAAAGAAATACACCTTTACTTAGTGCAGTAATACTTGGGATCAGAGCCTGATATGAATCCTGCTTTGGACTTGCCAGAAGACCCTGTAACTTCCAAAGGACAGCAGAAGGAAAACCCAAGCCTCAGGGACCAATAAGCATGTCTTATGCCCTGTCAGGTTGCTGTGGGCTCTGAACTGTGCAAACTCTTTCCAAAGAGAGGTCAAACTAAGGCTGATTTTCTGTTGCTTGAGGCTGTTTTTTCTTGGTATTTGGTATTATTAAAAACATTCCAATTGCATAGGCTTCTCTTGTGGTTTTAATTTATTTTTGTTTTCATATGTTCATAAAACCAGTACGTTGAAGTGGTTGTTTTACTCTCACTTATCTGAAACTCATTCTTGGATGAAATAGAGCATACTTTAGACTTAGATTTACTTTAAAATATATACTTGTAGATTAACATTTCAATGTTAATGACAGTACCTATTTCACCACCTAAATCCTTGAGAGTGTTCTTTACAAGGACTGCTATCTCCCTCTTGTGTTAACTTGTGTTTGGTTTGATCTGGGTAGAGACTCCCATTGGGACAGTGAAGACCAGATCACTGGCAATGCAGTACCTCCCCAGCCAAAATCACATTGCAGAAAGTAGAACCAGGAGCTTGTTTGTTTATGTACACCAGCTATATTACCTCACACTTAAAGGCTGTAGTAGTTACTGGTTAAAATTTGTGATAAAGCCACTAGTGCAGCCCACTTACTCCATGTAGCATCAGTTGCATGATGTGTAGAGGAGACCCTGCCTTTGAACATCCAGCCCAGCATGGGCGACCGGGCTGCCAGGAGGAGCTGTGCTTCAGTGCCAATCACTTCCGAAGCAGCTTGAGCCCCTTCATAGGCTGCCAGTATCTCTCCTCCCACTGAGGAGGAATGCTGAGAGCACAGGGAAGCATAAACCCTTTTCTTGAGTTAGGCATCTCTATGTAATTTGACAATAGGGATTATTTTTCTCTGTCACGCATGTGCAGCAGGCTTCTATTGTGAATATATTGCGTGCAAAATGTATGTTAAACTCTGTCATAGCTTCTAAACTGAAATAGCGGTATGAAGACTGTGTGACCATTATTATACGTTCTTAAGCAAGGCTTCATTGCTGTCTATTATAGAATTAACCTGTCTTCTCTAGACGGTACTTCTGGATTTTACATTTCATTTGGTGCCTGGCAAATGCCGAAAGAAAAAGGAATATATCATTACAAAGTCATGAGAAATGAGAAACTGTAAGGTCTTTACTTGGGCCTATTCATTTATCTTGAGATAGTCTTGGTAATTTAGCCTTATACAAATGATGACCAACAATGTGGTTCAAAGAAAACAAATAGATTAATAGAAAAGGAGTTTGATTAGAGGTTGATATTTATAACCTGCAGTTGTATATACATTCAGTTTTGGAAACAAGTTCCTCGATGAAAGCCTATTAGTCTTTTTCCCAGGCTATAGCTACTGTTTTAGCACTCAAATATAGTCAGCCCCAAAGCTGCTAGTGTTTTGGTTTAGGTTTTAAATTGGCAGATTCAGTTAGTTAGGTTTATTAAAAGGCAAATGAAAGTCCTGAGAAAATCTTATAATTCCATATTTATGTGGGTAGGCAGAATAAAGCAACATTACAGAAATCAATTGTAGGAATAATCAGTATCTGCGACAGAAGCAAAATAAAATTTATGTTAATTGTTAGTTAACAACTTCATTGTGGCATTGACCACTTTTGTGGTATGTGATTCAGTTTCTTAATTCTTTAGTCTCTAAATGAAACCTAAGGTGAATATGATTTTCCAGAATTTTGACATCACCTTTCTATGACTTTAAGAGCTTTTAAATTTAATATTTTGAATTAAATGCTGTGTTTGGTAACTGCACTTAACATAGGTTTCTGATACTTACATTTAAATATGAATGAAAGAAGGCATTCATTCTGAAACCATACTAGAAGGTAAATACAGTAGCTGACCACAATTTGTATGTGTCATTACTGTTAGGATATCTGTCAGTGGAAATCCTGTTTACAAGGGTTATAGTCTTAGGCCTATAACCTTTAAGTCTTTGCCTAGATATTTTGATAGTTCTCAGCAACGGTTCTGTCTCCTTATGCTCATCTCATGAAGCTGAAATGAGGACAGGTCAAACTGTCTGTACTCCCCCCCCACCCGTTACTGTGAGATGAAACCAAGATCTAGTGAGAAGAGAGACTTTGTGGGAAGTGAAACTGCATGAATGTGCAGATTTTTACACACATTTTAATTTCCATCAATGATAGGAAAGCTTTCTCAGTGAAACTTCCTAGCTCCTAGATGCATGGTTATTTTTGTTACTCCAGCAGAGTTTTTCATGCTGTTTTGTCTGAATACCTTGGCAATTAACAAAAAAAGAGGGGGAAAAAAACCCTGAATTAAGCTTTATGCTGTCAAAGCCACAAAAAACCTTTTGCAGTGGCATTTTTTCTTACTTTAATTATGCTAGGATTTATTAATGAAGCTTTAATAATATACCAGGACAGGTCTGGAGAAACAATAATGCTGTAAGTTCATAAAAGATCAAAAATATGCCATTGTATATTTACAAGGACCACTCTAGGCATGATTCCAGAGTCTTTTCTCACATGACTGTCAGTAGTGTTACTTGTAGAATATTATGCTACTCAGCATGAGAAAATAAAGCTGAATGAGTTGTACTTAACAAAACCGAGCATATGTATTAACAAATAGAAGCTGAGTGGAGATTTTCACATGCTAATGTGTATATAGACAAAATCCTCTGTAAGATTACTTTTTTTTTTATAACATAATGTGGTCCATATTGACAAACAAGAAATGAAGTAAAGGCATCAGGAGACCTGCATAGATGCATAAGGAGCTTCCAACTAGATTCAAACATAAAACCATTGAATTCACCGATGGATGATAAAATATAGTAAAATAACTGAAGACCTATTTAAAAGATCAGGAACTGAGTCAATATAAGCACATTATATGCCATTAAATAAGAAAGAATTTTAAACCCACAACTATTTAAACCTCTTCAGTTGTTGGCTGAATAATTTTCCATCACTCTGTAACAAAATGCCTTCAGTTTTAATTCACAGCAACATGATTTATATAATGTCTACCTGACAGCTCAAGTGAAAACTGCTAAATTTGCAGATAGCCTGAGAAAAAGAAAGAGACAGGCAAAACAAGCGAGCAACCAAGCAAGAAAAGTTTGAAAGCACAGCAGAGAAATAAATGTGCTTTGCTACAGGAAAGATTAAAATCCTATCGCAAAGAAATAAGATAAACTACTCAGACATTTATGAGTTTTCAACTGGATACATTCATTAGCAAAACCAAATATGTTTACTTTTGACAGCTCAATAAAAACAACGAATGACGAGAAAAGAACTGTTTCTTTAAGAAAAGAATAAAAGAAGCACTAAAAATGTTAAGGTGACATATAAATCAAGTCCTTAATTCTCATTACCTACTTCCAGAAAGATATCATAGAGGCATAGGAAAGGCAAATTTCTAAATATCACCACAGCTCAGTTTTGAGAGAACAAAGGGTTAAGAGGGAAATCATATTAGGTCACTGCAGAGAAGAGAAACACATTCCCACATCAGAGCCGTTCTTTGCAGGGCAATCTTTAGAGGATTTGTCTGAACTTAAATTGACTTGAGAAGAGGTTATGGAGCAATTTAGCCAAATCAGTCGTAACAAATTACATGGGCCAAACTGATCTAACCTGGGAGTCCGAAGGCAGTTCAAGGATGAAGCACCTGAACTGCTAATGCAGGTGGCTTATTGACTGCTTAGAGCTGCCTCAGTAGCTGAAGGGTGGTCTACATTCTTTTGTACAATGCCAAAACTGCTTCCAGTCCTCATCTAAGGAATTACAATCCCACAAGCTTGACATCTGTACTGGGAAAATCAGGAGAAAGTATAGTGAAAAGTAAGATTAATAGATACCTAATAAACATGACCCACTCACTGGAAGAGTCTATATGGGGTTTCTGGTTGATTTTTGTGTGTGTGCGTGGAGTTTTGGTTTGGGTTCTGGTTTGGGTTCATTGGTTTTTTTTAAGATATTATGTAAGTCTATTCTATTGTAAGATGTCCTGTAAGTTTATTATATTGGATATATTTGAAATTCAGAATAAAGAAGCATGTGGGTAAGAATTTGGTTAAGGTTGTAAAAAAGTTCTCAGCAAAGAGGTTTAGACTAGGTGTTAGGAAGCATTTCTTTATCAAGAGGGTGGTCAAACACTGGAACAGGCTTTCTAGAGAGGTAATTGATGCCCCAAACCTGTCAGTGTTTCAGGGGCATGCCCTTAACAACATGCTTTAGCTTTTGGTTAACCCTGAAGAGGTCAAGCAGTTGGACTACACAATACATGTCCCTTCCAACTGAAATATAATATTTTATTCTATTCTACTTTACTGGCCACAGCTGCTTTATAGAAAATGAATTATCATAGCAGAAAACAGAGGGGTCTTGCATTGATAAATATTTAGCTAAAAGAAACTGAGAGTGGTGAAAGGAGAGAATGGCACTCACCAAGAGCTTTTCAGTGATATGTCACAGGCATCTGTTCTGAGATAGCTGCTGGTTAACAGCTCTGAGATTGACCTGGCAATGGGATGAGTAGTGAAGTAAAAAAATGTATTATGATGCACAGCTATCCAGGATCATAAGGGCAATGAAGAATTAGAGATGGATTTTAGAAGAATAAATCACAGGCCAATAAAATGGTTCAAAAATTATTGTGCATAAATGCGAAATATATGAGAAAGAAAACCCAGCAATCCTGACTTCAAAGCCTAATCAATGGACTTTGAGTTGACTATTGCTTTTTTGGAGTAAGGATGTGCAGGTGTGATAGCTCCAAGAAAAGGTCTACTCAGTGTTTGACAGGGGCCAAAGAGGCAAATCAAACGTTAGTAATTCTCAGGCAGAGAACACATAAACCAAGGGCATGATGCCACTGTTTGGATCCATGGTTTGCCCACATCTTGAGGGTGCATTTCTGGTCTTTTTGGTCAGTATGGTAACAGTGAGAAGATTCGAAAGGAAAGCACCCCAGACTAACCCGCTTGCACTGAGGCTGGCACTTGTCTGACTGCTGATGGAGTCCAATCAACTTGCTAACCCAGTGGAGAAATAACCCAGCAAAACTAAGTGAATGTTATTGAGCCAGGTAGGAGTGACAGAGCAGAAGACAGATCCTTTCAAAACAATCAATGACAGTTTATGTAGAATTTAAGGAATTAAATAGATACCCCTCTTTATTGTCATGAAAATACTTAAAACTAATAAAACCATGAAAAATTAAAGTAACACTTCTTGCCTACAGTACTCTTCCCTAAAGAAAGCTGAGGCTAGGTAGCATCAGATTTTCAAATATATTAGCTCATTTTACACCACTACAGCATTGTAAAAGGGATTGAAAAGCAGATGTAAATTATACTGGCACACACATTAAAGTACAGTTGGAGTAATGTCAAGTGCTCTCAGTAAATGAAATACTGGGTTTTGCTATGGCTAATAAGTGTATTCAATCACATTAGTCAGGACCACATTAAATGGATGAGGAATATAAATTTTCAAACCTCATGGAATAAGCCAATCACTAATTAATGATGCTTGAAAAAAAATCATTTGAAAAATTGACTGTTAGCTGTGTTTTGAAGGCTAGGTATTTCTTCTAATGTCTATTTTTGATATATTTTTAGATAAAGTGTTACTGGTTTCTCTGGGATACTGGCCTAGGTGCAAGTTCTGTATTTGGTGAACAGTCATTAAGTAGAGCAATATTTTTCAAGTTCTGTAGATCATGAACTCATTTTTTCTGGAAGCCTTTCACTGAATCCTGTCTTGCTCAGGCTAATAGAGTCTTATGAACCATACAGTGAGTAGGAATGAAGCTGCTTGAAATTATTTTTTTCTGAAATATTGCTTTCCTCTTTCCTGTAAAAATTATTAATTTGGACAATAAAAATATTAATTAGACATTTTACTTTCAAGTTAAGTTTATGAGAGTTCAAACTTTCCAGTATTGATTACTTACATAAACAAATAATTACAAAATACACAGTTTGTTGACCAGTGTGATTTCAAACAATAATAATCTCTGGGTAGTCCAGATGAACAAATCACAGCAAAATGTATAACAGTAGAAATGAAACTTACTTAGGCATCCAGCAAATTCTTGGTGCCATACAAGCTAATCAACTAAAATGCATCCATAGATCTTCTTAGTGCTCTAAGCCATTATATTTTTCAACAGGAAACCCAGAAGTGACCCTAGAGGGCAAAAATCCCACATCCTGCCCATTTTGTATCATTGGGAACTACAATATTTGGCCTCCTGGGTTTACAGAAAACATAAAGACTTTTTTGGATGTAATCCAGGTGACTCATTATCACTACATGCCCAGTTCTGAATGACTGGTCCCCTACATATGTATATAAATATATAGATGTATATATTTATATATATACACACACACAAGCATCCTACTGCTAGACTATATACTACATATATAGTGCTTGTTTATAGTCAAGGATAGGAAATCTCACAACCTGTACGCTCTGATCATATCTTTTTTCTGCTCAAGAACAGATTGGATCAAACTTACCATGGATTTCTTTTTATATTAGGGGAGGTCCTGTAAAGAGGCAGGAACCGTACCAGCTTCTATTGGTTTTTGTTCTCTGGTGTCTGTAGTGTTTGTTTCCAGTCCAGGTCTTAACTCTGGCCTGGCTTCTTTAGTCAAAGAAAGGTGTATTGTATACTATAGTTATGATGGAGAACTACTGTGCACACAAGGGTCTTTGTTTTTCTATGGAGCTTCTGTGCATACCAATAGGTATGAAGGTTATGGATGGATCTGTAAGACTTCATTAATCCCAGAGTGGATTCCAGGATTTATGGACTTTATAAATCATGCTATTAGATTCTAGCCTAACTTTAGCAATTATTAAGCTAGTAAACCTAAGGTTAGTAAAGGGGGAAAGGACCACAGATAACACATCCGTCCATTTTAGGACTCAGACTGTTTTGTCGTTATGTCCAGATTTATCTCACTGATTTTAGCTGTCTCAAAATTAGATGTTTGACCTAAGCTAGCTGTCTAAGCTTCCTTGGTATTCAGCAGGGGGAAATGTACTTCTCAAGGGTGATTCATCTAGCTTATTTTACAGAAGTATTTATTAATTACATGCATATGTCAGTCTAGCTTAATAACTGAGCTGCAAGGGTTTAAATAAGCAAGTTCCCAGTAAACACGGCAGGGGGTCATACAAATTCTCACTGCTTTTCATGGCCAATTCACAATGCTGAAAGCAATTGCGATCAAATCAAGTAGGAGTAGTAATTTTTGAGCAAACTACGTAGTATTCATGCATGACTACAGGAAATAAGGAAGCCTAAGTTTCCCATAGATCTATGTCTGATGCATGAATGCTGACTCCAGTGCAGCTTACATCTGTGGCAAGTATAATGCCATATAGATTTTCTGGGGCAGGAGATTATGATGGCAGTCACCCCTGCAATTAGCTTTTCTATGTTATCTTCCCTGTTGACTTTTCATTATTTTATTGGCAATCTGTGGGGATCTCACCCCTGGCAAACTGAGAAGAAACCGAACTATAGGTTCAAATATTAGTTGGGTTATGGAGGAAGGAAAGATACATGCACAGACACAAAGATAAATGTTGTCATGATCACATAAACCTCCTTTTCATAGTAGCCCATGTTAAAAAAGCAAACAATACTTATCCAAGAAAAATGAGATGCTCTAAAACCACAATCTAGTGTTTAATTTTCTCTGCCCATCATGCTAATTAAAAATGTTTTGGCCAGTCTACTTTTGACTTCAATTAAGGCTCATGTAAAACAGCAACCATCATAATATCCACAAGACCACCAACACAATTCAAAAGGAGAAAAATTTGCACGCTGACATCAAAAGCTGTGAGTTACATGCAGAGGATGATAGAAAATTGATAAATGAAGCAAAAAAACCCCACCCCATTAATTAATAGCCTTAAGGTCAGCAGAAAGAAATTTTCAGTGATTAAGAAACAAAACAATGAAATGCTCGCATACATTGACCTGTCCTTAGGTAGGTGTTGTGGAGATCTCAATAATAATTCAGGGGGGCTCAGATTTTTCAGTGAAGTTTATGTTCTGCATTTGGGAGAAAGCAAACAAACAGTTCCTGTTAAAGAAGGGATGAATAAATATGTGCTAACACAACTGTCACTCCAAACAGGGTGATCAATAAAGACAGAGGTTTCCAAACCAGCAGTTCTACAAGGTTTCGTCCAGCAGCTGGCCAAGGAACAGTTTGATCTGGAAGAAGACTAGCAATGCACCACTGGTCAACAGCTAGTCAACAGCCCTCACTATTCTATGATTCTATAAAACACGGTAAAAGAACAGCCTCTGTGCGCTTTCACAGTTTTAAAGGCTTTTTTTTTTTTCTATGCTGCTAGTGGAGTCTTGATGAGAGTGCAAGTTTGATTGATAAAGGTAAGATTTTTTGATGTAGCAGACTTGTTCTTGTAAGACATTTGACTTAGTGTTGCATGACATCTTAATCAATTATCCAGGGTGGTACAGTATGAACACAGCACTAACGAATTTAGGACAGATTAAATGACAAGTCCCAATAGTAATTGTAAATAAGGAATCATTAGTGAGTGATTATTTCTCATGATTCCCTGCCGAGATCAGTTCTTCGGCCTCTGATGCTTAATGATTTTATCCATGTGCTGAAAGAGACTAGAGTATCAGTGATGAAGTTTGCAAATAAGCTGTAAAATTAAGTGTTAAATTCGGGTGGCTTTGGTTATGAAAGGACATGTATTCACAACAACTCTCTGTTTCTGTAAGTAGGATGCAGTCTATCAACAGCTAAAATCAGATAGAACAGTGGGTTGCTCTCTGCAGATCTATAAAGAATGGTTTAAAATTAGATTTCTGGTGTGGCCGAGATGAAACTGTGGTTATTGTGCTTGAAGCATTGAAGCTCATTTCAATTCTTTTTCCATCACTAAGCACTGTAAATATAGCTACAAAGAATAATGAATTGTTTTCTGCTTGGTTAATGATCTGAAATGGCTCACTGCAGGCTGAGTGCTGGAGCCAGCATGAAGATGACAGGGTGAAAGCATGGCAGCAGAAGGCTGGACAATGGGGACCAAAACCCACAGCAGCTCCTGTGAAAGTGTCTCATCCCATAAGGTTCCTCAAAACCACACCCACAATATAACCCATATAACCACATAATTACATTTTATTTAATCTTGGGAATAAATGAATACTATAAATGTATGCAGAACTAGCCTAGCTCTCACTTGAAAGCAAAGTGGAGAACGTGGATTCAGTCTGGAGTGCAAGTGCAAATATGTCACAGTGTCCTCTGACACAACCTATCAGAGAATGTTAGCGAGGTTGCAAGAGGTGTTTTCAGTGCCTGCAGATTTCTGCAGCTTTTATTTCCCATTGCAGCTGTGTAGCCCGGCAGGCTGATGTTGGTGGGGGACAGAGACCTGTCACATTGAAACACAGGCATGCAGGGTCACAAGCGGCTTTATGTGACAGTACTCATGGGGCCTGGTTATCTCCCTGTGCAGGGCTACTGCTGAGCATATGGCCTGACATAATTAAGCTAAAGGAGCCTGACCATGATCCCATTTAGAAGCTAAGCTCATTTGATTTTTTGAATTTTTCCATTTTTACACCAGTTCAATCATGTTGGCTTCACTGGAGCTATTCCCTGAGAAAAGAGACGGCATGAAAGGTAATTCTAGGTTGTTCTGTCCCTCATTGTATGGTAAAATGACACATTAATCAAAGCTACATCAGCATACTCTCTTTTTCAGAAAAGTGATTTCTAGGAATTCCTAATTTTCCTGGTTTACCTGCTCCTGTACTGTCTTTCACTGTGCTTCATTTGCACTAATTCAACTGCGGTTTCTACTAAAGATTGGTGGAAAGACCAGGTGAAAATAATAGTTTTCCTTTTGAGGACTGATTATTTTAATGGAGATCATTGCAATGAGAAAGCTTGTAGCAGGATGTCTGATGGAGAAAGGGCTTCTGCAGGAGTTGGAATAGATAAGGCAGAGAGGACTGAGGAGCAGAAACTTCACAAGCTGACTTTGCTGGCAATGGAGACATTATAAAAATACAGTCTCTATGTACTTTCACAGTTTTAAAGATATTTTGTCCATTACTTTCTTGACACCCTGCTTAGTGACAGTATAATGGCTTTTGTGTGTTAAAATTAATATTTTAGCTGTTATATTCATTTTTATCATATCCTTTGGCTTTAAAGGATAAACATTACCCACTTCAAAGCAGGAACATTACCTTACTCTCTCCTACATAAATCACTTGGAAACACTCTTTCAATACAGAATGGATTTCAGACTAGATCAGTACAGAATAAATCCCTCTTTGTAACTTTCAGTCTGAGAATATGAAATCAGTTTAGCTCACAGGCATTTCAAATTAAGCTCCCTTGCTGTGATATTTTAATTATACCAATTAGTGAAGTAAAACTTCTATGTATCAAAATGTCAACATTTCTAAGTGATAAATAAGTAGGATTGCTATGATGTAACTGGCAAATATTTCTCTGTGTTGAAAGCATGTCTAATGTCAGGTGGTTTCACAAAGAGGCATGGAAATTTTCCCGACTACTTATAAAATGGCAAAGTATTTACACTTTCTGAATGAAAGAGACTGAAGATAAATGATATGAATCTTCTTCAAAGATAAATAACTTTCATTAATATGGCTGAACCTATCTCAGCAACTAATAGATGGTCATTTCCTTTTTTTATTCTTGCCACTTGTTCTTTGGACTTGCCTTAGCAACTCCACTGTGATGGGAGATTAGAGAGAATTGTTAGAATCAGTATTTAATATGTTCAAAAAGCAAAAGTTTCATAGCAGAGCAATGACTTACCTCAGAGCAATTTTGAGTATCACAGTACCTAAGTTTTTTCTGCTTCCTCATATATATATATATTTATTATTCACAAACAAACAACAATACGGTTATTCCATCATCTAGATTTTAAAACAATATTAGAAAGATCATGTTTACGGACTCTTAAGGGGACTTAATACCTCCTGGGTAGGTAACAACAACTACAAACACATTTTTATAACTAAAGCATAAATAGAAATTAAACCATTAATTTTTATATCATCATGCTTTTACTGAATTATGGGCATGCAGGTGGAAGCCTGAGCTTAGGAATCATTATGTATTTGTAGGGTAAGTTTCTCATGGTGTTGGACCTTTTAATATATTTTTTACTTTTGCTTACTTTGCTTTCATTTTGTACTTCAAGTATGCCAAATATATTGCTAAATGAAAACTCTACTCAGAACTGATCCTAAAGTGTATAGGACAGTCCCTTCAAAAGCAGGAAATATTAACCAGATGGCTTATAGGCTAAAGTCCTGCATTTTGCAGCCACATCTCAACCATGAGATAGGCTGGTCCAAGCTTCCAGCTTGCTGCTTTTGAAAGATGTGGTCCCCTCTTTCCCCTCTCCTTTCCTCTCTTCACCTCCCTTCTCCTTCCCAGGTGTGATGGTGCCTGATGGGCAGGGAGCAGATTCAGGTTGCCATCCTGGCAGGTGTGTTATTTTCTGGATTACTTGAACTAAACACAAAACTTCTTGATTACATTTTATGTTTGAGATGTAGCCAGAGCAAGGTGGCAAGTGTTCAGCCCTGTTTTCCAATGCTTTTTTATCTGATGTGAATAATCTTCTGATGCTTAATGAGCTTATTTGAAATAAAGTAGTAAGACAATAGAAAAATACTCTCAGAAGAATGTTTGCAGAAGTCTGTGACTGCAAATCCATACCAGATAAAGTCTATAATTTCTGATATTAGAAAGGAAAGCAAAGAACTGAAAGAAAGAACATGACAGTTACACAAAAAGTAAACGAGCCCCACTGGGATTACAATTGTCTAGTACAGCCAGCTTGCTCTTTTGCAGTGATAAAAAGGCAACTAAAACTTTAGAACTTGATTTCAAACAACACTTAGTGCTGACTAATATATCACTATAATAGAAGTAATTAAACAGGTTTCCAAGCCCAAGCACATATAAATTACTTTATTATTAATGAAACCAGTGAGTGAGAAATCTAATTATTTATAAAGAGCATTTATTGGCATTATTACAGAGAAATTATTCAAAGTATGAATCTGGTTTTGTCACTGGAACAGTAGTGCTCAGTGGTAACCTCGTATTTGTTTATTCCATACTAATTTCACTCTTAATGTAAGATCTAGCATCCATGCCTCCTTATACTACAATTATACTTAAGTAAACAAAGGTACAACTAATAGAAATCTGGTTTAATTCAAGAACTAGCTATGCGTTAGCCCTGAAAGAGGAAATGCTGAACCTGATCTTGCATTGCTTGCTTCTTTTATGTGTGTGCACCTGCACACATTATAGCTAGATGCTTTCAGAACGGCTAAAAAGGCTCCAAAGAAGGCAGGACTCTCCTGACTCTGTATCCAGCAGCTTTGGAGAGACATAAATTCAGAGGTAATCTTCCTTGATGCTATTTGCCATGTTTGTTTAGTGTCTGGCATGTATTCACAAGAATGGCAGATTCACAGATATTCACAGATAGCTTTTGGAATGATACTGTAATTCTTTGCAGGTAAGTTTACAATTATCTACTGTTCCTATATGCTAATCATACCAACGCTTATGGAGGTTGTTAAGTCAGAGATGTCCTTTTTTTTTTTTATCCTAATATAATTTCTGAAGTTCTTAAACTCTGCAAATACAAACCATCAGCTGGGGTACACTTACCAAAACTGACTTGAAATTAACATAGTGCTGTTTTTCCCACCTACCATTAGTCACATACCACCCCACTTCAGTTCCCATTTCTGGCAATAACAGACCACGCTGGAGAAATCAACAAGTGTAACACAGCTGAAATATATCGTAGTTCTGTGTTAACCACATACTTACAAGGTGTTTGTATGAATCAAGTGGACTTCCAGATTTGGCCCCAAAGCTGCCTGTATCTGAGTGGTAACAGGGTATCTGGTTAATTGAACTGCAGCCAAAGACAACCTGAGTTTCTCTCAACTTGTTAGCTACAAAAGCACACTTTAAGGCCATTGAACCAATAACTGGCCTTGGATGGAAAAATATGGTTTCTGCAGAAAGGGAGAATGGAAAATGTGAAACTCACTCCTGGACATTGCTGCTAATAACTTATTCAGATTACAAGCAGGAGAATAACACAGTATGCCATTGCAGCTCTACTGATGATTTCTCATTTCACATTTTGAATGCTGTTCTGAGTTTGACACGTGAAGAAAAGACCCATAGCAGGAACCAAGGTAAAAAAAGGTTAGAGAACAAATTAAATAGTCCTAGCCTCTAAACATCTTGAAATTATGGAGAATTACAGCATGTGGCCAAGAGAAAGGCAAAGGCTGCTTCTCTAGCCCAAGAATTAGCTGCTGGGGATGTAGAAAGAAGTGGCTACACTCAGGATGCCTCGTTAATGAGAACTGGGGCAATAAAGAGAGTACTACCAGCTGCTGATTTTGTTCACATCTATTGGCAGAGATAGGCAAAATGGCATGGATGGGGTCAGCTCAGTTCTTAACATCAGTCACATGCTACCCCAGTAATCAGAAGAAATACTGACATGGTCAGTAAGGAGCTCTGCAGCACTAACAGTTTACAGGATTCATCTCAGTTTCTTGCCCTTAAACAACTGCAACGTACTCTGCTTGCTCTCAAATCCTTTACCCAGTAACACTGTTCACATCTTGTAAATGTTCATCCAAAAGCAACCCCCTGCCATGCCACAAGTGACTTTGCCAGAGACAGCTTTTTCCCAATTCTTTTTAATCTCCTTTAACACAGTATTGTGAAGGGTTCAGCAGGTCCGAGCGCAGACATGCACAGAGCTTTCAGCTGTTGGTCCTCTGTCTCACAGAGAGTACATGGTAACCCTTTCCTGAAGGCTATCTGTTCCTCAGCTGGAAAGGGTGGGAACGAACAGCACACTTGTCAGGAACAGTCCAGGGGAGAATTTATTGGCATTACAGCAGCAGTAACAGCTTGTTCTCCAAAGTTCTGTCAATTTGTCCTGACATGTGGCACAGAAGCTGTAGCTGAAGGACTGATCCAGGGGACTGATGTGTTCTTTACTTTAAGCTTGTTTCCTCCTTAGAGTATGGTGATATTCCTGAGCGGGGATTTTTCCAACTACTGCCATAGCTTTCTATTTTCTGCAGTCTGCTGCCACATTTCCCAGGATAATTTGCACTGCAAAATCAGAACCATGTGAGACCTGAATTTCAATTCACAGTTAAAAAATTCTCAATTATTTTAGGGTAAACCTAAAGAGATTTCACTGATGAAATCCAGGGTGGAAGGAATTTGAGGGGTAAAGGAGATGAAAAGGCTGTTCTGCATGGCAATAAGAAAAGGAATGAAATTGGATGCAGCAAACTGCTAAGAGGAAGGACAAATCTGTGAAAGTGAAGAGTTTGAAATAAAAACCAGACTTTGGGTCTCATTTTATATAGTTTAAATGCTATCTGCAGTTGCAAAACATCAGATAGTAACTGTTCTACTAAACAAACCATAACTTGAGTAGCAGTCTGGTTTCCTTCCAGGCAACCTAAGGGCATGATACCAGCAAAAGCTTGGAAGGAGATGCTGGTGTTCCCACCCACACTTCAGTCCTGTTTTCCCTCGCTTCCTTTTCTATCAATTAAAGAACTTGATGTAGCTGTGCAATGACTGAATGCAAATTTTATACACAAAAAAAAAGGATTTGTGTTCAGCCAGACCAATGAACTGGTTAAGTTCAGGAGACTATGCCATCATATGGAATATAGAGTCATGGACAGGGGAAGTGTAAGATCTTTTGGCAACAGCATGGTTTTAGACCAGCTTAGATTGCCTAAAAAACACATGTCTCATGCTCATACCCAGAATGTGATACACAGAGGGCACAGAAAGAAACTTAGATTTTACAGCAAGGGTGATTTTCATCTGAAAACAAATATTACAATATTGATTCTCAAAGCACATGAATAATCTGCTGCTGAGCAATGTCTCTGCTTGGTCACTGACTATTAGCACATCTTTCTGAACTGCAGTCTGGGGGAGTTGCTTTGGCCACCAACACTGGGAAGATGAGCCTCCCAGTCCAGCACCTCACTTGGTGCACTAGAAAAACTGAAACTGGTTGGGAGTGAAAAGTGCTTTTTCTTGCTGGGACAGTCAACCCAAAAGTCCGTATTTCCATGAGATAATAGGAATAACAGTATAAGACCCAAGCCCCTGGCATATAAATTAACTGAATCTATTTATTTATTCAAAACTTTGTGCAAATAGCTGTTCCTTATTTGTCTCTGTGAAAGTCTTCAAAGTGAATAAATCTGGGTGTCTAGGATAATAGAGGAATGAGGACAAATTTCTTATCTCCTCTGTGTATTTTATAAACTACTAGTATGAATATTAAATTCAGCAACTACATATACAGAATATTATTGTCCTTTTTATATTCACCATAAAATTGGATTAGCAAAAGCAACTTCAGCAATGTGACAGGGAAACAATCCCTGTTCCCAGATGTATATCTCCAAATTTATCAAAAATAAATGACAAGCTGGACCAGCTTGTTCAAGACCGAATATGGGGAACGCCCCAATCCAATGGCTTTATTTTTATTTAAAGAAATGCTTTGTGACAATTAACTTGCTCTGACTTATGCATCTCATTAAATATTTTTGTGACTAGCTTTTTATTTCATTCTTGGTGGTCATTATTATTAGGTTTGGATGTGTTTTGATCTTGGATATGCTCCGATTCTGTTTTTCAGTTTGTTTCTGTCTTGTTTAAGGAGGGATCAAACTCTCTGCAAAATAGTTTTTCTCCCTGTTCCTTTTTTGAGTTTGTTATTCAATTTTAAGTTACCTTTATGGGCTCTTTATCCTTTTATATATTTTTTACTTGTACAAAACTATTTTTGCAGGGCTAGTAGCACCTCATGTTAACTTACATTAGTTTTGGGCTCCTATTTGCAATAATTGTACACAGACCTGGTATTTAAGGCATGTGAGGGGAAAGAAATTGTCCAGAAAGGCCCAGGCAAGGAGGAGCTTTGTGCTGATATAATGAAGAGAGGAAAGGAAAGGACAAAAGAAGGTGTGCTGCACTCTGTGCTTTCATACAGGATGTTATTTCGTTTGAAAGGTGGCGAGTGTACCATAGAGTGAAGTACACAGTTAAGACAGTATGGGGAAGTCCAGGTAGGCAGAGGTGAACGTCTGAAACAAATGGTCACCCTAACCTAAGGCAAAAGCTTACAACCTTGTGCAAATCAGAACTACAGGAGAAGAAAAGAGAATTTGTTTAAAATGATTCATTTAGGGAGTATGGTTCTCTATACTGCTGTCCCTTTCTAAACAGTAGAAATCCTGAACTGGAAAGAAGGGGTAACTGGAGAGGAGGAGCTATCTACATGTGAGCCAGCAGAGCCAGATGGGCAACTTTTTTAGCTTAAAAGTAGCTTGTATGAGTAGATGGTGGTAGCTCACTCTTCTGTGTAAGAGGAGGGTCTTCAGGAGGTTGATCCCATTGTCTGGCGGCTGACCTCAGCATTTTCAAGCATAATTTTAGAACTTCATAGAAAGCACTAGAACTTCAGAGGCACTGTGAAGGAGGAGAGATTTTCAGAAGAGCTGGCTCCCACCACTATCAGTTATTTTTTAAGTTTGGACTGTTGAGAAAAATCAGGCCTTCTTGTTTGACTCCCTTTTGCCAGTTTGTCTTAGGTTTACCCATCCCCCAAACTCCATTCTGTGCATGTTATTACTGTGGTTGAATTTGAGTAAAAAACCCTAGGAGGAATAAACTGTCCAGAGTCCTGGGTTTTAGAATAGATCAAGGAGTTTAATGCTACATTCAGCAGCTGCATTCGGGTTCCTACAGGAAAAGAAATCCTGGCTTCTGCCTCCATCATTGTCAGCTTTTTTCTGCTGGAAGACTGAAAAGTTTGAAATTATGAACAGAGTTTAAGGAAGTGAGCTAAAAATGGCTGAAGACTATGTAACTGCTTATAAATACCATACTTCGCACCTGTGGCATTATAGAAGATGGGAGTTTCTTGGCTCACATACCCCTCAGCAGCAGCTTTGCAAAATGGACTCATTCATGTTTTGATCCAACCCTGCTTATGTATCTCTCATTTTGAGAGAGATACTGGAAGTGGACTTTTATGGCTCACCTTCATCATTTACTGTCTGAGAAAGATCTAAGCTTGACATCTGTGACAATCCATAGTCACCCCTTCCCTTCATTTGCTTGAAAAATCATAAACACCAAGCAACAGGGGCTGATGTGGCTTTATCTGGTTGGCATCATCTACAAAAATAGGCCCAGGAAAGGCAAACAACTGCCGTATGTAACCCCTGTGTTTCTTACCATACTCAGCAAGAAGAGTCTGAGAGAAGCAGCAGCAGTAGCAGCTGCTGCTGCTGCAAGAACTAGGTCAAGTTTTGCTGGAGTGTCACAGTGTGCTGATAACAGCAGTGAGCTGTGCAGGCATTTTGAGATTTCAATCCCATGTCTGCTGTACCCAGCTAGCAGAAGTGCTCTTGCCAGAGTTAGTCATCGCGAGGCACCTGGCAAATGGCTACATGTGAAATTACTACACGAGAGAAACCTGTATTTGCTGAAGAGTGTTGATCACCAAAAGAGGAGGTTATCCCACTCAAGGATATTTCCTTGTGATGCTGCTGCCAATGCAAAGACACGAAGGTGGCAACAGCAGCAGCACCATTGCCTTGCTAGCTCAGTACAGCATCCTTTCTGGGGAATACTCAACACTTACAGCATCACTGGTAATCTGAAGAGCAACTTGCTGCTGTCATTGTGAGCCTGCTGCTATCACCATGGCAAGCAATCATGTGCTTTTGCATATGTATGTTAAAGCTGTAGTTCCTCTTTCTTTCCTCTTCCACCAGCATCTGCATCCACAGCTAGTAAAGCACAAGGTGATGCCTGAAAATCATGTTCCCGCACTGGCTGCTGCCACACTGATGATGTGTTCCCGGAGTCCTTAGATTACTGATCTACACATTACTATTTCTGAAGAAATGCTCAACACACTGCATGCTGATGGGTAAAATCGTGGTCTTTCTTACTTAACAGATTATATTAACTTTATGCTGCTTAAGGGCTGTAAATTCCTGCTGAGGGTGACATCTATTCAGGAGTTTTCAAGGCTCTCACGTATTGCCATATGTCTCACACATGACTGTCTCTCTTGAACACTAAGCTGGACTCCTGCTCTTACAGAGCTTCCTCCTGCCCTGATTACCTCTACTATCAAATTCAGCCAATAGTCCTAGCTAAGGGTGGTCCTTTATCCCTGTATTCACCTGCAGCTTGATTAAAATATTTGTTATCAAGCATACATTAATAAAGGGAATTATCCACATCATGGGAAATATAAAAATTTATGATGTGGTGTTTTGCATATGCCTAAAGTCTTAATATCATCAGTAATATCCAGAACAAGAATCCTAATCTGTGGAATAGTGGGCGCACTAAATAGGGTCCGTTTTCCTATTTTACATTTTGGGGTGTTTTTCTTTCAATAACTACAACTAATTCATCGAATCCTACTGCTTGTTTTAGCAATGAAAATTATGAAAATAAGAAGATTGTTTGTCTTTCCTTTGTGTTTCTGGACATTTTTTACTCACAGATGACAGCAACTAACCACTGATAGTCCCAGTTATATGACTATTTCATAGCAACACCTGCTGCAGAAAATGAGCATAAAATTAAATGCCACATTTTGTTGCCATACCACCTTATCAGGCAAATGTAGGCTATTTATCAGACAGCTGGAAAATTACAGAGATAAAGCTAATCAGTCACCAGTAAGGATCCTGGATATAGCCTGTCATGCTGCTTAAGGGCTATAAAATCTCTGTAAATTCTACCCTGTTATCAATTGTACATATATATACATTATAATTTATAAACAATCTCCTTTAGTGTCTACAAAAGACCTCCAAAGTTAATTTCCTGGAACTGGGAAAGAGATCCTGACTTATCTTGGATCTTTGTTGTTTAGCTCTACAAAGCTAAACTGTGTCAGAGCTCTCTTGATTTTGTATTCCCATCTGTGGTGCTATCCAGTCCCACAGGTCAGCATTTATACCCTCCAGAAGTTTTTTTGCTTTGCTACCTTTTGTGGTAGCAAAGACCCAGTTATGTATTAACAAGAAAGAGCTACAGTTGAAGGACTTTGTTTCCCCTTCCCTTAAGGTTTACAAGCTCAAATGAAGGAATTAGAAGCAGCCAAAATATAAAATCACTTTGGAGAACCCTTTTCTGTTCATGTATTGCTATTATACTCCCTGCTGTGGCTTGTTGTGTCTGCGATGCAACATCACATCCTGATGCGCTGCATCATCCCTTAAGTGGCTGCACAATGCGAGTGATCTAACATACCATTAAAACAACTGGAATACATTAAGGGCTTGCAGCAGGGTTGCCTTTACGTACCGGCTGTGTTTATTTGTTTCATTGTAATTGTTTCCTCTCCTCTCCAAAGGATGTTGAATTTGCATTCATTTCTGTCAAGTCAGGTATTCTATTACTCTTCCTTATTCAGCTTCACTATTTAAATCAATGCCCATAGAGACAACTGGCACTCAGGTGGCAGCATTCTTCTCCCACCTCTCCAATGGTGAAATCTTTCTATTCCATCTTTCCGTAGCCATATTAAACCTGCAGTTATTTATTCGACTAGCCCTACTTACCAATGTCATTTAAACAGCAGTTATGCAGTTGCGGTATTATATACTAACACTCTTTAATACACATATATTATTTTCTCTCTCTTCTGCATAGCAGTTCTGAGGTTACAAATTTAAAGTTACCCATTTTATGTGTCAAAATGATCTAATGTCAACAAGAAACAGCAAATTGCAAAGGTCTATGCCAGAAGATTGCTGATGACTCATTATGAAATAGACTTTCTAATACATATATTTTTTTTTTAAATATTCTTCATTTTAATGCCATCTTGATGTTTGCTGATTTGTTGTTTGAAATCAAGTTCTAAAGCTTTAGTTACCTTTTTATCACTGCAAAAGGGCAAGCTAGCTGTACTAGACATTTGCAATCCCAGTGGGGCATGGTTATTGCTTGCGTAACTGTCATGTTCTTTCTTTCAGTTCTTTGCTTTCCTTTCTAATATCAGAAATTATAGACTTTATCTGGTATGGATTTGCAGTCACAGACTTCTGCAAACATTCTTCTGAGAGTATTTCTCTATTGTCTTACTACTTTCTTTTAAATTAGCTCATTAAGCATCATTCACACCAGATAAAAAAGCATTGTAAGGACCTTTTTGTTTGGCATCTCTGGAGAGACCACTTGTACCTCAGAGAAATTTAGCTTAAGCAAATTGAAGATCATTAATTCCTAGCATGTAAGTGAGGCATGTACAATGCTTAGGAATTATAGATATCTGAAGTTTTACAGTTCTCCCTCCTGTTTAAAGAAAGCAACAGGACAAAGGGAAAGGGGGAGACTTCCAGAAGAGAGACAGGATGTGAACAGAAGTAAGCATATTGCATATGGTTTTAATCATTTATTTTTCACTGAAAATCCATCCTTAACCACTGAACTATAGCAAACTGCCTTTTTCCACAGCATAGCATTTCTACTTTAAGCCTGCAATAAGAAGGTTGCAACTATTTGCAGGTTTCTCACAAAGGAAGGAGCAAAAGCATGACTGGGTCCAACTTCCACAATGCTTCTGCTTTTTCCTCTGCCTAATGGATGATAATGGCCTGTGAAGTGCAATAAGAGCACTCTAAAAGGCCCGACACAGGTGATACTGAAATGTGCTCTGGGCTCAGAAATCATGCTGTAAAAATATAAACTACTGACAGGCTGTTCAGAGGTGTAAGCTATTTGATCAACCCAGATACGGCTAATATTTTTTTCGTATGCTTTACCTATTTCTTATTCTCATGCTTTATTTAATTATCTGTTACCGTACCTACAAAGAGTACAGCACTATTTCATCCCCAAGGAGTATGTAGACCTTTCAGCATTCCTGAAAGCCTCCAAGTTTATCTTGCCAATAGAGTTGTGGGCAGTGAATAGAATTGCAGCAAAATGTTCGAAGTTTGATTGTATTCCTACTGACAACAGGTATATCTCATTGCAATGGTAACAGTGAGGCATCTGGAAATTTCACATGAGAAATTAATCTGACTCCACTCTACTATCTCACTGAGTAGGTTTTGGAGCAGAACAATGCACAGAGTTGTTGTTTGATGTGAACACAGTATCTGTTTTCTAGCGATGGAGATGTCGGACTCCCACCCAACTGCAGTGCTGCAATTCTGCCTCTGACAATGATTCACAAACCAGCCTCCCACAGTGAAGAACCCCTCACCCTCTTCCTGCTTCACTACCTCTTCTTATCAGTGCAATACACACTCCATTAGCACCATGGCTACAGATAAATTTCTTCACAAAACTGCTTTAAAATACTGCTTCCTTTTAATGCAAATCCTACCTCATGTGTCAGAGCTATTTACCCCTTCACCTGTAGCTGGATTACTGTTGTGGCATGACAATAAATCTTAGAGAATAAGATCCTAAATAGCTCCATATGCTATACACCCCAGATAGGTCTTGCCTGAAGAGGTATCACCCTGGTGCTCCTACAGCCCCAGTGGCATCAGCCTGCTCATGGCAGGTGCATGTTGAAGAATGAGTTCACAGAGTAGGTGCTGGGAGTCAACATGTGATGAGCTGACTGCAGTCCCTATTCCCCATCCCCCTGTGCCACTGGCAGGAAGAGGGTAGAGAAACTGGGACTGAAGTAAAGCCCAGGATGAAAGGAAGAGTGGGGGGAACGTGTTTTTAAGGTTTGGTTTCTCATTATCCTACTCTGATTTGATTGGTAATACATTAAACTATTTTTTCCCCAAGTTGAGCTTGCTGCCCAAGACAGTAACTGGTGAGTGATCTCTCCCTGACCTGATCTCAACTCATGAGCCATTCATTATATTTTCTCTACTCCATCCAGCTGAGGAGGGGAGTGATAGAGCAGCTTCGATGGGCACCTGGTGTGCAGCCAGGGTCAACCCACCACAGAGCTGATGCTGAGGAAGCTGCAGAGGGATGCTCATTCTGGCCACAAGTTACACCAGCTGTTTAATCAGCCAGTCCTTAATTAGGTTCATCTTTTGAAGTAGTCACATCAAAATTGGGTGCAATCAGTGCAGGAATTACTGTACAGTAAAAATTCGAGACGTTTTAACATTCCTTCTTACAGCATTGCTGCTGTTGATTTGTTAGAATATTATGGTGATAACATTAGCCTAACAATTTGTTACCATGTTTAGAGTCTATCTGGCTTTGTGGAAAATGAACCAAATGAACAACATCTATCTGCTTTTAGCAAAAGAGGCATTTCTTCATCAGAATAAAACCCTCAAAGCTGCAGTTTTTAATACCTGACCTATCCAATTCACTTATCTCTCTACAAACTATTGCATTCTACCTAATAAAACACAGAACATATCTTTTTCTATTGAAAAATACATTTATATCTTCCTTATAATATCATCAGGATCACAGTGTCATCAGATACTAACTTTGAAGGCACCTTAAATGTCTGTAAGGACCCTTGGTGTTGAAACAGATTTGTTACCTGATGTGCATGTGCTTTGAACCTGACATGAATACCCAGCAGTATAATGCTGTTGTTATGCTATTAACATGATTCATGTAGCCTTTCTTTTTATATATATATGTCATCTAAATACATAATGTATTGGTTAAGAATTACCACTTTCTTAAATCCAAAATTTCAAATACTCTTATATCTGTTATTAGAAACCAACAAACTAATCCTCTCAAATCCTAAAATCCTTTTCCATATCCATTTTTACAAAAGGCTTTGAAAATGACAACAAATATCATACTACTTACATCTGTATTATTTAAGTTTTCATGTTGTCCACACATTAATAATTGATATATGACAACTTTAGGAAGTAAAAAAGCCAGAGTTTTTTTTTCCCAGTGATATGTTAATAAAGTTTCTGGCTGCTGTTTAAATCTATTCCCATGCCTGTCTTCATGCACCAGTCTCTATACAGCATGCAGGGTGAAGCAGCATTAGCCAACATGCTGTTGGCTCTTGTATGGCATGATTAAGCATATTATTTGGGCTGGAGGGCAAATTGTTCTAGCAGCAGGCAGGCATTTAGCATCCACTTGCATATGTGGAGTCTTTTTAGAAAATAAATTCTAAGTAATACTTTGTATTAACCCTCATCTGTTTTAAACAATGAAGTTTTCTACTAAAATGAGAGCTAGGAGGAAATACACATGTGTGTGTATATAAATTTATATATATATAGCCCCATATATGTATACATACATATATATATATATACACCCCCATAAACTAAAAAAAAAGCGGGTAGGTAATGACCACAGATTTTAGGACAACATTGTCACAGGCTAAAGACATCCAACTTTGTGTTGCAAGTGAAACATGGAAGACTGGGGACCTTCCTCATGATTGGAAGACCCATCTTTCTTCCTGCAGTTTATGCTTTTTAAGTAGTAGTTTAGTGGTAAGATCCAGTGTGTGCTTTCTGGTTTTCAAAATGGACAGCATAAGCTAAAATCTTGATTTCTTGGTGAAAAACTCAAAAATGGAGCAGACACCTCTTCTGCAATAAGCTGTTGTTAAATGTCCTCAGGAGAAAAGGTGGTGTCCCATCAGGCTCTTGTAGTCATCTCAATCCACAGAGATGAGCAACCAGAAGAGTGAGCTTAAGAGCTGTTTCAGATGGAATGCAATGTGTGTACACACACCGCTCCCTGTACAGACATAAGAAGAAACATCAATTTTGCTGAAATGGAAGATCAAATTCACATAGGTATGGCACTGAAAACTGTGCAACTATATATTCTAATAATATTGACCATAGAATACCATCCAGGATCAGGCAAAAGGAACGGAAGGGAGAAGTCAAGGTCAGATTAAACTGAAAAAACATACCAGAAGACCAGAAGGGAAGGTCTGTTGGATGGGCTCTCCAAAATATGGCAGGAGTCTGGAAAGACTCATGGAAAAGTAATGACCTACTGAATAAGAGCGAGAACTACAGCAAGTGCCTATCTCAATGGGTTGCAGACTCTTGCTCCTTTTCTGCACTGAAATTTTGCTGTGGAACTCCCACAAAATTTTCAGTCCCATAGAAGCGACTACGCAAATGGGAAAATATTATTTAGTGAGCACTAAATAATGGGATGAACATCAGAAAATGAGAAAAAAACACTGGATCTTGTTTTGTATGCAAGGGGAAAACATATTTTTAACTCTTTCTCTTGGATAGTGTGCTTACAAGTCTACCTACCCATGACCAAAGATTCACATTTGCCCTATTCCCTAAAAAAAAAAGTCTTATAGTCCCAGGAACTATAAAGAGAAAAATAACTTCACTACTAATCAAAAATGAGTATCCATCTAAATAAACATGACGCTAAAGAGAATTAGTCGTAGTTGTAATAAGTCTTAAAGTGCGCCAGGGAGACACAAGAACAGTGTCAAACTTGCTTTCATTCAAATCTTTCTTTTGTGCTTTTGTTCACATTGTAAAAGCCAATCAGCTGCTGCTGAATGACACTGTCTTATAACTTATCACAATAAAGCATAAACAAAATAGATACTTCCAGAACATTCATCCTATTATACCTATTTAGAATCTGAACAATTCAATGCAATACAGACACGTAAAAAACATATATCACAGAATACGTGGTACAAATCACATATTACAGAATTCTCCCCTATTTGCTCCTGGCAGTACATGCTGAACTTGCTTAGCAAAGCCCTGTGTTATTTACATATAAAATATAATTTTAGATTTTCAGTGGACGTTAATATTCCCTGACACTGTAAGGTTTAAATGATGAGTTAATACTGCCCTCTGCAGTTACTCTGAATTCACAATCTCCCACAGCTCTTACAGCATCGGTAACAATGCTGTGGTTACCATGACGGTCTAAAGATCTAAGAAAAGCTTTTTTTATTATTATTATTTAATTACTGTAGCTTGGAAAAACCGCTAGACATCAGGTCTGGGAAGGAGAGCATAAGTTCTTCTGGTCTAAAACAGAAGCAGGAAGTGTCTGCAAGGATGTCCAGCTCTCTTTACATAGAGAAAGCTCTGAGACCCTTCAAATAGCATGCCTAAAATCTCTCTTCCTAATGTGAAAATGGGAAGTGGTGGAGAATATACTGTATCCCCGTGGTCATTTACCCTCACTGTACAAATATGTGTCTTCTTATCTACGTCTGGGCATAGGGAAAATGCTTCTAGGCTTATCTAACTTCTGTTTTCTCTTGCTTGTCAGTCTCCCCTGACTTCAGGACTATAGACTTCAACTACACCATAAGAAAACCATAAGTAAGCTTTAAGATCTTTTTACAAGAAAGATGCGTGTTTTACAATGCATGTTGATGTTAATGTCACTTCAAAAGGAGCCATTGCTCGTTACCCCTGTCACTTAGCTCTGCATCCTTCTACAAATACAGATTTATAATCATACATCTATTGACTGAAATCAAATCTTACAAAATGTTTGAAAGAGAAAGCGTGTTTTCAGCTGGAGTACTAAGAAACATTGCTACAAAGAAATTTCTAGAGACCACATTGCCTTTGTTTGATGTGACACCTTTCTGAGTTTCCTTTATTTACCATGCCAGTTTTCACGCACTTCATAAACAGACACAAACTGCATTTCCAGTTTGCTACTTGCTACAACCATTTTCTTTCCATCTTGTTTCCATTTTTGCCATGACTGGGCACAGTGAATCCAAATACTCATTTCATTACGCTTCAGATTTATAACTTGTTATTCATGATGCATTAAAATCCTGTTAAAATTTTTCCTTCTGCTATTCTGAAAACACTGCTGGAGCTGTACAGGAGGATATAAGAAGGTATTAAAAATGGCAAATGTAGTCATTCTCCAGCATAGCATGGAGCTACTAAGCCAAATTCTACTCTGACTGACACTGATAAACCTTTAATAATTCATTGAAATGCCACTTTCTACACCTCTTGCTCTGGTTAATTAAAGTAGAATGTTGGTGTCTATTGGTTTTAAATCAGTGTGGGATCTTTGCCACTGTCTCCGATAAAGGCAGGATTTTACCCAGTTTCAGGTTTATTTCCATTATAATTGGTAGCTCCATTTTAGATCTCTAATTCACTTGATCTATTCCCTAATGCATCCAGTGATTCATTTTTAATATTAATTTTGTTCTTTACCTTTCTTTGAAACAAATGCAAGCAACATTATGGTGAAGCACCTAATGAAAAGATTTCATGAAACCCATAATGAATCACAGAATATTTAAGACAAGAGCAATCTAGATTGTATTGCATTATTACAATACACTGCAGCAATGGCATTGAACATCTTTCTGTTAAGGGATTTGCATCCTTCATTGTTAAGATGTGCCTTTACTGATAAGGCTAATTGGAGCTCTTTCTGTCTGATACCATATTCATCCTAGCATAATGCCTAAAATCTATTACATTAAGCTCAGTATTCCTAACTGAGTTAAATAGAAGTATTAACATTTCTAAAAGACAATATTAGAGAAATTTAAAAACATAACCCTATGATCTAATAACTTTTGAATTATTTGCAGTGAACAATACCAAAAAATACTCTGTATACTTCATCTAAATGAAATATATTCACTCTCCCAACAAGACTAAAAATGAATGCTTATTAACATATGCAGAGCACTAAATAATATTTTGTCTCTTCCAAAAACTGATTCTCTAATTTCTGTTCAGTTAATAGCTTCAGGACAGCTCCACAGAGCATTGCTGTGATCATTTATTACTTTGGTTTTGTTTCTAAGCTGGTTTTGTTTCTAAGTCATGGGGTACTTGTAGCATATCCCAACCCTGAAGAAAAGACTGGGGCCACCATTTATTTGCTTTACATAGCCCAATGCAGGCCCATGCAGGAACACCTACGAATATGTCTGTACTGTGTAAGGTCCATTGAAATTAATTTTTTTGCTGCATAGTAGAGATAGATGGTGCAAAACAGTGGTTAAAAGGATTTGCCATTTATTGAGATCATTAATGAAGAAGTATTTAATTCAAATTTGCTGTCTTTCATGCTCATTTTTCTAGTGTGTTTAGTTTAAGTATCTTATTGAGTTAACCAGAACTTACTTCAATAGCTTGTAAACATTTTCTAAAATAGCCACATTCACATCTATAATGCTATACTGAATAATAGGTTTTAATAGTTAATATTTAGTATCCAAATAAGGTACTGACCTGCTTTTCAAAAGTACACCATATGGAGAGAGCCACCTATTGTGACGCAGATATAAATTTACAGATAGGATATCATATACCTGCTATTTTTTGGAAATGGGCATAAATTATAAAAAGTGAATCCAAGTGCGCAAACAAAAAGCTGTTCTCCTCCTTTGGATGTTCAGTTCTTGGGAGGAAATGTCCTTCTTAATAAAATACAAAATAATCAAAGGAGATGTTATTAGACATAATTTAGGGCTAGAGCTATGGTTATATGGCTATTATCCTTTTGTTTTTAGTGATTGTCACTTAGAAAATCAAACAAAAAAGGCGCCAGCAGAAAACTGCTTGAAATAGAAAAATTACACAGATGCTTTCCAACACAATTAAAACTGACAGGGCTCTGAATTTAATTAATGGTACATGAATTAGTCTAAGCTAGCCTGAAACCTTGCATTTGAGAAAAAGTAATCTTCAAAAAAATTGCTTCCAAAATTAAAGCAAACCATAAAACATTTCTAAAATGTCTCTTGCCTCTCTTTGGCTTCTTAATTGTAAAAAAAAAATTATTTCTTTGTCAGGAAAGCTCTTCCCACAAGCATAAATATCTGTGCAGTGGATATTGTTTGACTAGTGTCGTGACCCTATAAACCCACTGATTCATATCCTACTTTGTCACTTTTAAATGGGCTTTCAACTTTGGTTTATATCCTGAATCAAAATAAATCTAGTTTCTATTCTCTTTCATGAACCATCCCTAATACTAACAATCTTTTCAAAATACTAAAATCTACAGAGCTACAATGTCAAACTTTAAGTAAGGCTGAGGATGCAGGAGCTTTTTCTAAATAATAATAAATAATTCCTCACTAAAGGCAGAGCTTAAGCCTGGCATCCCACTTCTGAGGGGAGCCTTAGCCTCTGAGCCACGGCTTGGGGGCAGAAGGGCTAGTTCGCTGGTTTAAGTGGGGTTTACCATTTTTGGGATGCATTTGATGTGAACCATGTGGAGGAAGGGCTGTATCTGAAGCACACACCTAGCTCAGCCCCAGCTAATCCAGGAGCTGATGTGCAGGAATACTGACAGTACCTGGTGGCAGGGCACAGCTGAGACATCAAAGGGATCCTTGCAGGGTGGGGAAGTTAGTTAGAAAAATCCATCCTTGTCAACTTGAACTGAGCAGCATCCAGTTTTGTACCCACACCCTCTCCCGCTTGCCAAACTCTACTATTTAGTGTATTAGATATAAATTACTGGGTGCACCCAGAACTACTCAAATTTTGTAACCATATCATGAACTTTCATCATCTTTTCACATAGTTGATTTTTTTGCTATAGTTACTTTCCAGAACTAAAACTGCAAGCATCTGTTGGATTTTGGTGGCCTTTGATGGAGCTACAGAACTGATGTATAGGGGCAAAGCAGTTGAAATAAAGCCCATTTATGAGTAAAAGCTATTTTAAATAAAGTTAGTGCACTGTATATATTTACATCAAAACATCTGCATCTGTCATGCAACTGGATGAGCTTGTATTATTTCTACAATAGCTGGCGCTTTCAGTACTGAGGAGACAATCAGATAGCCCCAGGGACAGATCCCTTAAGGACTTGCACCTTAAATATGTTTCAGAAGCCAGTAACTAGTTTTACTTGCTGGAAGTTAGATTAATGTTATCATCATTAATAAGGTATTACCACCCTATTGCTGTTGCAATGTATACAAGAATGACAGAAACACAGAAAAATCAGTGACTTAATGTTAATTTCTCATACTTCAAGCTTGTAATTTGAGGGTTGTACCAGCTCAATTTACATTTACATCAATTTTACGTATTACATAGTATTGCAAGTATTGTAGATATTTACATCGATAATATTTTTTACAGATAACACAACATATTTTTACATTTACATTTTGCTTATCTTTAACTATAGGTAGTTCTTTGTAATTGTTGTTTGGTTTGAATTTTATTTAAGCTCCAGTTAGCCACATAGTTATCAGTTCCAAGGGTTTTTTTCCAGGTTGGTGTTGCTTACCAACAGAGTAACGGTAACCTCTGTTTTGTTAGCCAAGTTGTCAGTTGAAATACTGAAGAATACCACCCCCAAGACAGTAAACTGGGGATTTCCCTCCTTTACATATCCTGATGTTCCCTTGGCATGCATCTATAACCCTTAACACACCCATCATACTCGTCATATTCCACAGTACTTACATCTTACTGTGTCGTGGTTTAAACCCAGTCAGGTAACTTGTTCACTCACTCCCCCCCTTCTTTCCCTCTCCCTACTCCCAGAGGGATGGAGAGGAGAATCAAAAAGAATGCAACTCCCACGGGTTGAGATAGGAACAGTTTAGTAACTAAGGTATAACACAAATCACTACTGCTACCACCAATGATAACAGTGATAAAGGAAATAACAAGGGAAGAGAATACATCACCTCACCACCAGCCAACCAATAACTCGCCCCCCCCAGCCCGACCAAGCACCAACCCATACCTCCTCCAACCCTGCAGTCCCCCAGCCCTTCCGGCTAACTCCCAGTTACATCCTGGGCATGACGTGCTGTGGTATGGAATACCTCTTTGGCTAGCTTGGGTCAAGTGTCCTGTCTCTGCTTCCTCCTGGCTTCCCCTCCTCCCTGGCAGAGCATGAGGCTCACAAAGTCCTTGGCCAAACCAAAACATCATTGTTATCAGCTCTGTTCCCAAGCTGAAAGTCAAAACACAGCACTGCACCAGCTACCAAGAAGGAGAAACATGACTGCTACTGCTGAACCCAGGACATACTGGGAAGAAGTAAGTCATCAAGGAACATGTGTTCATGTTGGTACATGCATTTAAACAACAAAACTGTTCATTTGTTGGCTTTTTTGAAACCTATTGTACCAGGAGCTGCTGTATTTTATACAATTTTAAAGCGATCTCTATAAAGACTTAACTTGGATCAATTTGGGGTTTGGAACTTGATGATCTTAAAGTCCTTTCCAACCCTAACTATTCTATGATTCTATGATTGCATTGTTGAAACACCTAAATACAAATAAATTTCCGAAAGATTTTTTCCATAGCTGTGAATGAAGGTAAAATGAGAGACTTTGTTGCCTGATAGAAAACAATTAATTGGGATAAAAGTATGAAAATAAAAGATAACAAAACAGTGTGTCTGAATGTTCTAGTTACAAGTCCAAGATTCACAGCTAGAGGATATTCGGAAGGAGCAGAGCTGATGATAGGCAAAAAGGACTGTTGTTAGCCTTCATGTATACCAGGCTCCTAAAGCATCCAGGTCCCATAATTTCCCTGTGTTTCAATCAACACTGCTTGGTAACTGATCCAAACTGAAACTGAAGTGTCATTCCCATAATTCACACAAGTGCACCTTGAAATAGAAGCTTGTAAGGATTCTCATCAAATTAAAAGCTTGATGTCAAATATAAAACACTTGTCATCCCCTTCAGGTCTTCTCTTGGCTCTGTTCTCACTTCACTTTCTCTGTTGTTTGTCACCACAAAATAGTTAATTCCCATCAGTGGTGACAGCTTCATCAGCTACTTGTCTTTCCATAAAAATTCACAGAAAATGTACATGTTCCTTCCAATAATCTCCTTCACTTAAAAGAAAATTTACAACTTCTGTAGGTAATGTAGACAAAGTGTGACAAATGGAGGTGCAACGATTTATGAAGAGCCGTGCGGCCAGGTCAGGATTAGAAGGAGGCCTCAGGGTTGAGGTCCCATGCCCTAATGTGTTTGCATTGCTTTCACAACAGCACCGCGTGGAAGCAGGCTTGCATGGCACTTCATGATGTATTCTTCAGGGGACATTATTTTCCCTAGCCTGACAAATTCCAAGCATCAGTTGACTGTTAATACTTAGGTTTTCGCTTTGAGCATAGATTAGGCAGCTAATATAACCTCATGAGTTCCTGAAAACATCAGTCCGCTTTGATGTCACTTCACACAAAAATAATACTGCAAGGTTTATTGTGGCAGATCCAGTCCTACACTGCATTTCCCTTGAACCACAGATGCAATGCTAAGAAAACTGAAAGCTATAGGTGACATTAAGCTGGTAAAAAAAAGGCATGGCTGCCTCCAAGTTATTTAACATCATTTTCCCATGTTCTTGCTGCTACTTGATAACTTGCCCTGACTGTATCCACGATTGCTTTTCATCACCAAAGTTGCTTTTCTCCTTTAATTAGATAGGGAGAGTAAAGATTATATGAGTCAGCCTTCATTTTCTTGAGCAGCGTGAAAACAAAAGAAAAATGAAGTGGCTCAAGAGAAATATTTATCTGCAGCAACTTAGCATGCACTGTGAAAAGGAAAATGGAAATGTTTTAAAGGACACATGTCAATGAGTTTCAGACCCAATTGCCTGTACTTTCCTTGATAAAAATGTTTTCCTGGTACAAAAGCCCATGCACCAGTGTGCAAATGGATGGTTTGTAGTAGATGTTAAGCAGAAACCTTCAATCCTTTCAGATTTGTGGCCAATCTAACTCACTCTGATTTCTACAGCTGACATGGCTTCCCACATAATTTTTGTTTCATTGCTATAAATATGTGTTGCATCTAGGAGCGCGAGGGGAAGGATAAAAAAGAAGCATTCCCTTGACAGGTTCTTGTTTATGAAAAAATATTGTAATGTTTAACTCCAGTATGCATGAAATGCAAAAAAGATACATGTGCTTCTTAGCAGAAAATAAGTGTAAATTCAACTCTCACCACCTCATTATCTTAGTTCACTGCTTTCTGAAGGCTATTGTATGGGGTCAGAGAAAACGTCTAAGGCAAGATGGGAAAACATGGGTATTAAATATGGCTTTTTCATCTCTAAATTGCTGAAAGTGAAAGTGGAAAAAGAGTTTTCTTAGCTTTCTGTAGCATAACTTTGAATGTGTTTTAAAAGAAATATGTTTTGCCACTTATCACTGATGCTAATTCATTTAAGGGAAAGAATAGAGTGCTAGGAAGGAAATAACACTGATATTTAGTGTTCCTCACCCCTATTATAATTTTTTATGAATCAGGGCTCTCAAGAAAGTCCTAAGGGTTATTTGGGAGTTAGGAAATGAAGGGAGAAGCTGAAAGAATATGCTAAAACCTGTTAGATTGTGATCAGTTCTTACTCACACCAAGTTCCTTAAATGAAGCTGAATCGAAGAGAAGTGAGATAAATAGCATAAGTTAAAGTTAGAGGTTCTGGTTTCAGTCCCAAACATCAATCCAGATTGCTTCATTCAGTGCTGCCAAGTTCAAGCTTTCAAACTCGCTAGTCAACCACCCCATATAAAAAGACACCTTAAAAGTGCTGGATGCCAGTACATAGCAGAGATTGCCTTTAGCTTTATTTAAACCTTTCTTTGGGGCATCCTCTTCAACTGCCTGTGAGTAAGGATGGAGTTTTCAGGTACATAAACTGTTTCCACCTCTTTTTTGCAATTTCTTAAATTCCATTTAGTTCTTACAGGTAACCTTCTAGTGTGCTAGGAGGCTCCCAAAGTCTTGTGTTTGTCCCCAGAACCTTCCAGAGTGGGTTCAAGGCTCCTCGTGAAACCAGCAAATGGATTTTAGACGAGATCTTAGACGTGGCCCTGGAATTGATGTAGGAATATGAAATTAGGAGTGGTTGTCCAGTCTCTGACATTAAACCTGAATGCAGTCCTGGGCTCCATCAGTTTCTATTGTCAATCTGGTCTTTCAGCTAGGCATTTCAGGACACCAGATTGTTGTGGGACTGGGCTTCTCTTCTATAGCCTGCAGTGCGTCCTATTTAGCACTAACAAAATGTAACTAGTGCTAAGACCATCGTAAATACTTACAGGTCATACATAGTATGAACATTTAATTCGTGCTGTCATCATATGAAAAGTGTAGTAGTTTTAATATATGTAGAGTGTTAACCCAAACTACTCTCTTAAAAAAAAAATATAATTGTTGTTTAAACAAAATACATGCTCTTTCCCTGGTTTCTTTATTAAGAAAAAGATTTCCTTATTTCTAGTTTTCCATAGTTCTCTCAGGATTCTGTTAAACCACAATGGAATAGCTGGGGAAACATTGCTTAAGATGAGCAAATAACTCTAACATGTGCAATTGAGAAGATTAGTTTGCTCATGGGAGTTTCACAGAGCTTGTATCAGCCCTCTCCCAGCTTCACGAGCCAAGACAGTGTAAATGCAACCGTTTAGCCAAACTGCCACATTTACAAAACATAAGGCTGGATTCTTGTAGGCACGCTCGAGGAATTTGATTTGATGTGTACTAAAGCATTTAATAACAGCCATCACTTTAAATATCTGTAATTTCTTCCCAAGTGTATATCACAGACACTTTGCTTTTAGTTACGACTGTGCCATTGCATTACTTTTCAGACAATGACACGGTGTTTGACTCTACCTAAGAGGCACAGACTGCCCTGCGGTTTGCTCTTGCTGATGATGTGCCTCTCTTTCTCCATATCCTTGTGCAGTGCTCGTATTACTGTATGGGTCTTCAGCTTCAAACCCTAAACTCCTGCTCTGCCAGAGGAACTGAGAGTCCCCATATTTCCTTACTGATCAATGCATTCTTGACTGTACTTGAATTTTCCATAAAAAGAGTAAGACCTAATTATGTAAGAGAAGGCTGGGGTTTCTATATGTTCCAGTATGGTTTAAAAGAGCTCAAAATTCTTCCCTTAGTACAGAACTAGATTCAAAGATAGCTCTTAGCTGTTAATTCCCACAGGGTTTCAAATCGACCTCTGCTGCACTTCCACATAATCCATTTACTGTAGATAAAAATTAAACTGCACAGGAGGCATATCAAGTGCACCTACTTACTGGACTTGTTCCAGTTTATCAATGTTTTCTCTTGGTCTGGGAAGCCTAACCTGGAGATAGATAGTAATTCAGAGGTGACCTCAAATGCCTGATAGAGGGAAGTGATAGCAAGGGCTAGTGGCGAGCTAACAATCAACAAGGGTTATGCTCTTGCTGACACAGCCCACGGTGCAGCTGGCTTTCATTGCTGCAAGGGCACACTTGGCTCATGTTCAACTTGCTGTCAGCCAGGACTCCTTCTGTGAAGTGGCTTTCCAGCTGGCTGCCCCAGCCTGTTCTGTTGCATGGGATTAGCCTGTCCCAGATGCAGGACCCTGCAGTAGCTTTTGAAATTTCTTATGGGATTTGTCTCTTTCTACCTAAGCCTTGATCTCCTGCCTATATGCTGCTGTTTGGTATCTGTGAATATGCTGAGGTTGTGCTACCTCCCATTGTCCATGTAATCAAGATATTTAAGGTACTGGTGCCAGTAATAACTGTTGAGGGATACCACTAAGGACTAACTGCCAGTGGGGCTTCCTACCACCAGCTGAAAACCTTGGAGCCTGGCAGGCCAGCTGATTTTCCATCCACCTGTCGAAACCACATTTCATCAATTTGGTTGAAATATTATCTTGTGAAACTGTAAAAAGCCTCAGTATAGTCAAGGTGAGAAAACAGCCACTCCTGTCCTCTAGCCAACTGAAACAGTCATTTCTTCAGGTTGCTCAGATCCAACTTGCCTTTAGTGAACGCAACCTGGATGTTCCCAGTCATTTTACTTTTCTTCTTGTACCTATTATACATAACTTCTAGGATTTTCTCCATAACCTTCCTGGGGACCAAACCTGATCTGTAGCTCACTGCATCCTCACAAAAGGGTAGTTTCTGCTGTCTGCAGATAAGGAAGTAAAGGAAAGTTCAGCTTTTATTCACCTATTACACTAGCAACAAATGCCTAAGAAACTATATCAGTTCACTACTTGCTCCACCAACTCGGCACTGTTGTACAGTGCAGTGGGTAATATATGTATATGTTCTCCCCTGGGAACAAGGGCTTAATGCTCTGGGTCTGTATTTGCTGAGATTGCCTGACTATGTTTGTCCCTTCCTGCTGTTCCAAGTCTGTTGGAGCTGAACATCTGCCTGAAAACAGCCATATGGGGGTGAATCTGGACTTCAGCAGTGCTACATGAAAATTACTAGACCAAAAGACTAGTGCTGGTGTAGAGCCTTCATTAGTTCTTCTAAATACTTAATTCTTTTTTCCTTTGATGCAATCTTATTCTATTAATTTATTTCTTAAGCAGTTTTGTAATAGGAGACTATTTCCTTACTGTCATTTAAAACCACCACCTTACACAAGCAGCAGCTGCCTTGATGCCAGAACCACAGGGCCACATTCATTTGCATTGCAGGTGGTTTCAAGTCTCATTAAAGCAGTCACCATCATCTTCTGACCCTGAATCATCTAATTTTGGGCTTACTTTAAAAATGGTGATCAATGAAGTTAATCATAGGTTGTCATAGGCACAGGGAATGCACTCATCTCCCACCAGACCATCCTCACCATTGGCAATAGTTTAGGGATGTAAAGCTTTTAAACTTTTGAAACTGGGTTCTCAGAGGGCTTCTCATGATTTTGAAGAAGTCTGTAATGCCTTTTATCATCCTCATTGTAGTTCAGTCCTGTTCTAGACATTCAAGAGGATTTGGAGAAAGAAATTGGGCCTTTCAGTCATTTTTGCAAGGATAATGAAGATGTATTCAGCTCCTGGCAGCCGAAGTACAGGGGAAGGATTTGCAATTATTCTGAACACATTTTTATTTTTCCCTCAGAAACAAGGTCAAGAGAGATGATTGTTTTATTGATTTGGTCTTTACTCATCCTTGAAGTAGTGTCAAGTCATCACAACAGGAACTCAACAGAGTTTGGATAACAGGGAATGAGGAAGAGAATCAGTCAAGGAAGAACATGCTAGGATTTCACCATGGTAATTTCACAAATGACACTTTACAATTCATCTGTTATTCTCAAAATAGCTCTAATGTACTCTGTGGTTCACACAGAGAGCAGGAAAAAAATGTATTAATCACAATGCAATGAACTGCTGGATCCTAGAATAAAAAAAAATAGAAACTAGAGACTCTGAAAGACACTGGGGGAGAAACTGGCCTTCAGAAATACTGAAGATAGTATTAAAGTGATGTATTACTTTTAATTAAGATCCAAAAGTGCCAATCAAGCTCAAGTCTTTTTTGTGTAAAGTACTAAGATACACACCAAGAGATGGGGCATAGTCTCTGAAACACACCGGCAGGTGTCATTGGGGTTTTGACACACCAGATACAGTATTTTGAACTCAGTAATGCATACGCAGCTCAGGAACTTCTACAGTAAGCAAGAGGCCGTAAATGCAGCAGGCAGTGTTTGTTGAAAAGAATCTATCCATGTCCCTATCCATCCATGTCCCTGTGCTCTCTTCTATGGGATTTGCAGCCATGTTAAACCTCAAGCCACTGAAACATGGTGCTGCTGTCTACCTACAGATACCAACCTTACAGTTGCCATCTGGCTATAAGTTCTGAAGCTTCGTAACTTCAATTTCCTCTGCAACGACAGTATGGTAGACTTTTTTTCAAAAAGAGAAGCTAGTGCTTGCTGTGTTACAATTCCTCTTTATGGGGTCTAAGAGAATGCCATATACATTTCTAATTAAGTGGAGAATCTGCAACACAAACATGAAAATGGAAAAGCTTTCCTCTGTACCTCAGTTTATGCAAGAGCAGGCACACATAACATTTGCGCAAACGGTTAAGTCTCCTCATTGCTTTGGGCTGCAATTAAACTAGCTTTAACTATCATTGGCTTAATAATGCCTTAGCTCAGGCTTGAACTGACAGCACAGATTTCTGCTCTCCAATCTGAGACAGAACAGATTTTAATAGCTCCCTAAAGTCAAGTAGTAAATGCATAGTACTGCACGACATTTTAGATGGCCTTTAATAAGGCCTTTTAACACAAAGGTTCTTATTTTCATTTTAATTTTATTTAGAATTAAAAAAAAAAACAACAACCAACCAACTCTGAATAGGTACAAACTGTCTGTTAGCACCAAAGTAATTCTAATGAATATTTCCTCCTTAAGTGGTAAAATAGAGAGTTGTAAAAAAACTCCAGCCAGCCTAGAGAGGAAACAGCTGCTACATACCCATGAAACACTGTGGGACTACTGCCATCTTCTGGGACATGAAACAAAGGCACATCAATATTAAACAGTATACTCTCGTTTGCAAGAGCAGACAAGGTTTAGGGTTTACGATGCAGAATAGAAAGAAATTCTTGAGGGCTGGCACATTTGCCCATATCATATTCCATTTCTTCACAATTTACATATTTGACTCCTAAAAACTAGTTTAACATCATTTTATAAACACAGGGAAATTGTGCTCCTTTAATTTCAGTTGTAGGGCAGAGACTTGTAAGCACTTGTTGCATTCTATTTCTGAGAAGTTTCTCAGAGTGATTGCATGGGAATAGTGTAAAATTTGCATTTATATCATACTGATTGGAGTGCCTTGTTATGGTTCACGATACACGTTTCCTGAACGATGTTATATATTATACACACTTGTAACTCAGTAGATGTGTTTCTGTGTGATGCATTTTGTGGTAGCATTATTGCATATTTCAGGCTTTTTCTTCTTCAGGAAGGACTCTAAGCAATAAGAGAGTGGGATTCATTTATTAATTTTCTTTTTCTAATTTATAGCATGTTCCATGGGCTTCTTGAGACTCTGGATTGACTGTGAACAGAAAAATTTGTCATAGGAGTTCAACACTCAGTGTACAATGTATGAGTGGTTTTGTCATGGCTGACCACAAAGGACTGTTTCATGTTTCATCATGGGAGCAAAGCTCACATAGCACCAGGCTTCTCAAGGATGAGTTAGACTTTAGGACCACCAAAAATAAACACTTAATAATGAATAAATAATTTTTAAAAATAGAAGTTAACTAAATGAATAAATAAACAGGATTCTTAATTCTCTGAGTGATACATTGCTCCCTTTCAAAACAAACTGTAGCTCCTGCCCAACCTGAAGTTCTCAAACAGCCACCTATTAGATTAAGCTATTTAATACATACACCTGATACTGAAGGAATATAAACAACACTTCTGCCCTACCCTCTTAAATATTAGCCTGCGTCATAACTCAACTTGTGATGTTTTTATTTATTTCACCAATTTCTCCCCAGTCTCTGTCCACTTCATGTTGGATGCCTCCCAGCCTGAAATTACAATTGACTTCTGGGCTGTTTTTTGCAGGATAAAACAAGCAAACAAAGAAAAAATGTTACCGGATCAAAAGCACTGCCCTCTAGGGATGTGTGGCAGGAGAAAAACTGCAGCCATCTACCCACAGCCCAGCAAGATATATGAGATCTCCAGTGGCCTCTGGGACAGGGCTACCAAATGCGTGTCATTTGAGTTGTAGAATACTTGGCACCCTGCCTTGGGTTTATCTTTGCTGTTAATACCAGCCATCAATCTTGTTCCTCCCGGGGCTGGCTGCTCCTATGAGAAATTGCTTTACTTCTGCTCACTCATTACCTCTCACTCATAAAGGACAATTTTATACTGTTGGCACAGCTATATCAGCCTGTTGGCTCAGCAGAAACCACATAAGTCTTGAAGAAGTCCTCCACATTCAGATAAGACAGCAAAAGCAAGATGCTGCAGAGCCTTCAAGTAATCTGGATGTGAGTTTATAATTCACAAGTGAAATATACCACTCCCCAGTAACAATTAAAAAATAAAACATCTGGGAAAAGATCTGTGCAACATTTAACTGTTGCTAAGATCCCATTTTGTTAAAAACCCCAGCATGTTTCCACATTTTATCATGCCAACTAAAATGAGATACAACCTGGCAATTCTGAGCAAGGTAGTTTATTAGTTACATGATGTAGTTTCTATAACATGAATCTCATTCCTGTGATGTCCCACGGTTCCATCATGATATTACTATGACAATCCAGAGAAAACAAAATCCATGTTCCATGCTTGTCCTTTTGGCATGATCAAATAGAAATTGTGTTTAATATTCATAATACTGCATTTATAATACTTGCTTCATTTTCATCTCTGTTGAATTGGGGCTGTTTAATGTGAGAACCATGAAAAAAAGTTTCCATCAGTTTTTATAGCAAGCACTGATTTTGCTTTCGGTGAACAGCAGCATTGGAGACGATCTGTTATCTATCAGTAAGTGTTACCCAAGTTATGTTGTGTCCCAAGGAGACATGAAATAAAATTTAAACAACTGAAAATTATTTATTGATTTGTTATCTCTGCAAAACTGTTCTCTACATTCCAGTATTAATATTTTGAACAGCTACTGCTATGTTGGCACCATTGTTATTTACAGGAAGGAGGGGGGTTTATTGCTTCAGGCTGATCCAACACCTTCTCATGTGTTTGCAAAGTGAAGTTATTTCTCACTGTGCCTCTGTTCCCTAGTGGAAGACATACAGTCTGTAAGATCATTTAGGTATGACCTTTGAGCTGTTAGTAGGAGTACAGTGCATAGCACAAGTATGCATAAAAATATGCCTGCTCCTAAAATGCCTACTATGTTCTAAAAAGGCTGAGATGCACATTTACTGCAGTGGTAGAGAAATGTGTGTGGTCTTCCTCTTACTCAGTTTTGTATAACAGGAAAATGACACTGGAACTGGCAAGCTGATTGATTAAAATTTACTGAGGAGCTAGGAGTACCCAAAAGGAGCAAATCCTCAGGTGTGCCACCCTTTTGTTGTCTGCTACCCTACGAAGCATTTGTACTCAACAGGGATGGTCCAGCTGATGAAGCCTGTGCTGCTCATATAGGATGTTTCCCAACAGTGATTCTCATTGTCACTAGAGGTTACGTTCAGGGAATGCTGCAAGGTCTTCTCCCATGAAAGGGAGAAGGCAGTGTTCTATAAACAGCTCCCACTCTTGGTTTACTTGGTTGAAAGAATAAAAAACATCAAGAAAAATGAAGGGGGGCTGGTAATGGATATAAAGGGCTTTATTTCAGGCTTGCATATCTGCTAAGTTTCCAACCAGGGTATTTGTTCTGAGCAAGGTATTTTGAAATAAACAAAATAGTCCATTTAGGAAATGTGGAATGCTTTAACTAATGTTCTTTTTTTGGTCTTTAAAAAAATTCAAAATAAACTTTGATGTGACTTTCATGTGGAAATTTTTTTAAGTGAGGGAAATTTTGACATCTATTTTGATACTTACAAAAAAAAAAAAAACACTAATGGGACATCACATTCATAAGCCATTCTAAAAGTAATCAAAATACAAAGGCGTTGTCTTTTCTATAGTGTGGTAAAAGCTCCTGTGCCCACCCACAAAAGAGCATGGAGAGACAATGGCAGCTGGAGGAGCCCAAATACCTTGCCCTGGTGGCTCCCAGGCCCACTGCAGGAGCACAGGGACACAAGCATACAGGAACCCAAATCAAGAACTCAGCCTCATCCCCAGGGTCCAGGTATGGCATCCACCATTGTAAGGCAAACCTGGAGCACCTTCTGATCTGAGGGAGGCTGCTGCCTGCCCAGGGGTGTGAGGCACGTGGTGGGGTGCAGTAGAAGAGCACTTTGGAAGAGACTATTTAGGGAGAAACCAAAGAGGAGAGAAAGGAGGGATTTAGGTGATTTGGGGAGAAACAAGTACGGGGAAATTAGATGGGTAAGGGGATTAAAGGGCTGATGATGTGTCAACAGTCAACAGGTCAGTACACTTGTCTGACCATGTTTTGTGCTCTATGGAATACATGTGTAGGGTGCTGAGTGATTCCAGTAATGTCCACTTGTATCCCCAGATTAGTCTGATTAGCAAAAGCCTAGGCTAAAAGCTGGGGGTAAATCAAAATTTGCCTGAGGTGGATTCCTCCAGTTTTATTATTGCCATAACTCCAAATGAAATGGTAATTATGAGTATTTTACAATGATCATCAGGAGAAATCTAACCATCCTTTACTGACTGTACATTTATTCATACATTGCCTAAAACAACAAATGATATCCACTGCTGTCCTCAAAGTCAAGCTGAGCCAAAATGAATTTAATATAATTGCAAAGACAATTAAAAGCCTAAGTTGTGTAACTATTAAATTATGAGTGTTTTCTGCTCTGATTCAGCAAGGTTAAACCTAGTTCTAACTAAAAGTGGTTGCCTTGTTCTATTGCATACCAACAGATTTAAAGTAAATGTGGATTAGATGTTACTCTGAAATGAAGGCACTGAGCTGTATCTATGGACTTGAGAATGCTGCCATTTTCTCAATCAGCAGCAAATTCTTCTGAAGATACAGAAGTTGTTTTACACCACTTTATCTGCAAATTTTGAAATGTCCCATAGAGAAGAATTATGCAATATCTGATGCAGAAAATAAAAATCCTTCCGTGGCAATATGCAGCATTTCTCTGTTTTAAATATGCATATTAATATTACCTTTTACATGCGCATGCACCACATCTTTTTTTTTCCCATTAATGAAGTTTGACAGTTTGTGACAGGATAGAAAGGGAATTCATTATATTTAGCACAGAAAACTCATTTCTCATTTTTCTAGTGCCAAGCAGCTGCAACAAAATTGCCTAAACCACTGTATCAATTCCTCACCATTGTGGTTCTTCAGGTCACCCTCAAGGGTCTTCAATTTCCTTATGTTCACAGCTTGGCACCTGGTAATTTTCAGAAGCAGGAAATATAAATAAGCTATATATTTTTACTTGGAGAAGGATTTTTCTTTATTTAAGAAGAAATAAAACTGTCAGGTTGAAAATATTAAAAATCAGAAGCTTGACTGTAATAATCACAGCAGCGCCAATGCCAATTTTGTTTAGCAAACTTGGGAATGAAAATTTTCTGCATGACAAAGAAACCTCCCCTCTCCCTGAAAGAAATTGTGCATGTGCAGGAGAAATTGAATTTTTAGTTCAACAATCAATGGAGTTGAAGAAGAAGTTACGGTAATAAGGCTGAAATGTTCCCAGCATTATTTTTCCTTTAAAACTTACTCAGTATTCTTGCTGCTTGTGGTCATATGCTTTGTATACCAGCATTAATAATTGAGGAGATGCAATAGTACAGTATTCAATCTATTTCCTTAAGAATGGCTTCAGAGACTTGCTCTGGGCTCTTGCCATGAAGTGAAAGAAGGGTTTCCTTTTTCTCTAACTTTATTTCTACTGAACATATATTTTCTAAGCCTTTATCAGTGTATGACCTGAAATAAAGTACTTTTTCTGTTCCAGTTAAAATTTTGCTACTAATGGAAATATAAGGCTCCTGAATATGAAGACAGAAATTAAAAACAATAAAAACATTAGACAAAAAGCATGTTCTGAAAAAAACTATTTCATATTTATTCAAATAAACCCTCCAAAGTCTGACACTTTTATATGCTCTCAGACTAATTTGTTTTACCATGGTAAATGCAGGCAATCAAATTCACAAATTTAATACTGGTGTCACAAATTTAATTACTATGGTGTCATAAAAGCATCAGTTTTGTGCTCTGCTCTGTCCTTTCCTGTGCATCTTAACCAGATCAGTCTTGCTGGGACATGCTGTCCCCAAATTCTCTGTCCCTGGATCTAGGTCAGCACCTTTAAAGCCTCAAAGCTCTTTCAGGAGAGGATCTCCACTACTCCTTCCACCCCTCAACAACACATTTTCAACAAGGAGAGCAGTGGCCTTACAGAGGAGGTTATACAAGTTAGGATTACTTCAGTAACACAGAAGACAGTGAGACAAAAAGGAGCTGTCATCTATCATTTGCTATTACTTTCCCAGAAAAATCAGATCTTCTGAGGAATGTTTGCATTAGTGAGGAAAGTGAGAGAATGCTCCCTGGAAGCATCATACAGCATAACAAGTCTAAGATGATACAGGGCAGGACTGATCCCTCTCAAAGTCAAAGCAGACTTAGAAATTCAATACCATACCGGATTTACCAATATTCTATTAAAAGTCTATTCTTTTAAAAGTCCATTCATGATTTGTGTCTGTTCTAGTATGAATGCACGGGCTTCAGTCCAGAATCAGAGATGTGATTTCTTAATATGGTTTGAGCAGACTTTTTACCTCCTCTGGATGAGCCCTGTGACTGAGAATCACTTATACTGTGTTTGCTAGTAACACACACACAGAACTTCAACCCAGCCAGTTACTAGTTCAGTGCAAACACAGTCATGAAAAGCTATATGTTATTAGCAGAGTTTTTCCCAAGTTGAAGTTGTGAGAAATCTAGTCTGCCAGGGGATAATAATATGAACTATGGACATATTCTTTTATGTACAAACACACAAAAGCGTAGGTCAGAAGCTACCCCAATTCTTTGCTATGCATCTCATTAAAAGGAACAACCTCATTGATCAACCCTCTTTCCCCACAATGCAAGTGCATTTTTTGATTATATCCTTCTGAGGTAATCCTTCTGGACCAATTGTGGAAGATTTCCCACTGTTAGATCAGTAGGAAAAAAGCATGCTCATGATGCATCTACAGATTTACTAGTGTATCTGGTTTTAGAGCCTGCATTATGAAACAACGTGGTACATAAGCAAATGTATGTTTTCTTGGACTTTCTTTATGGCTAAGAAATTATATAGGTCCTTCCTAAACAGACATCTTTTCTAATATATATTTTTGCAGTCAGTGATTGACTGTCTTCCTGAATTATTTTCATAGCTTGACATCTAATTTTGTTTTATTTTTTAAGATATAAATGTGGTATTTTGAATCTCTGAAAACTGTATGAATGGAGCTGTTAATGGCTTCACATGTTTTTGTTACTAGTGAAATCCGTCAGCATTTAATTTCAAAAAGCTTGTTTTGAACATTAGGTGGTTGGGTGGCTGTTTGTTGTTTTAGCTGTTGTCTTAGCAAAACCCCAAGACTACTACTTTATAGCAAAGCATGCCTGCACCCCTCTTCACTGCTCTTCAGAATATGCTGTGACTTGCTTAGCCGACTGGCTCAGTTGTGCGAGGAAAGAGCCAAGCGTGCAAATACATATCAGATCACTAGGTGTCCTCCCGCCACAAAATTTCTTCTCATTCTCAGCAGGCTGGGAACATTCTCCTAAAACCCGCAATCGCGCATAGCACTAAAAGATTGCTAGTGCAGATCTGTGCGAACAGCCTCAGCGTAGGTCAGAGCACTGCACTTAGTTTTCGTTACACACAGATTAGAACTTCAAGGGATACAGAGGAATTTTCTGTCACATTAAGTATTGCAAAAGCAGAGCTTTATGAATAATTAATCAAGCAGCAGCCATGATCTTAGCATGGTTCCTAGTTTCTTTGCCTTTTCCCATAGCTGCCAGGTCCTTACATGTTTCCGTAATACTCTTCACTCCCCAACAGGTAAAACAAGACCTTGGTTTGCACTTGCCTGCTCTTTATGTCTCAGAAAAAAGTTTGTTATCAGAATTAAGTTGTTTCTAGCACCAAAGTCTTTCAACTATATCATTTCAGGCAGCATTTCTAAACCAGCCAGATAACTTTCTTGGCTTCTATTTGTTCCTGTCCAGCAGAATCGTGGAGCAATATAACAAAATGCCAAGTCTGTAGTGCAATGGTTCTCTACAGCCATTTCCTGAAAATAAGGAACACAGCAGCACTGAGAAACACACACTAAATCATGTATGTGGGTTTGGGAATTGTTTCACTGCTTTTATCCTATTGTGATGTGACAGCATATTTAGAAAGCCGAAGTACATCATCTTTGCAAGGAAGCAGAGCATTCTGACTATAAAATCCTTACGTGAAACACAACGTTGTTTTTTATATCAAGTAAGACTTTTGGTTTCTGATCATGTTCATTATTTGAATTCATTAGTGTTCTAAGAATAAAACTACCTGCATATTTGTTACTTGGGGTGATGGTAAATCTTCAAATTGGACAGAAATGTGTAGATTACCAATTTATTTACCAAGGGAAATAAAGATTTTGAGGACATGGAAAACTGTTGAAATGTTTACCAAACTGGAAAGGCTTTCAGCTGAAGTAGAAAATAATGTCCAAATATTTTGTGTGACTTCTAAATCTAACTTTAAAAAAAATTACCTTGTATATCTTTGTTGCTAAAACAAGTGAACAAGCCAAAACCAACAAAAACCTTTCATGTTGGGTTAAATAACACACACTGGCTGACAGACATTCGTTGCTCCAAAAGAATAAGTATTATCTGACAATTGATTAAAATTGACTCCCCTCTTCTTTGTCCTGATTTTTGTATTTGGTCTACTACACAGGCAGTACTATCTATTGGTAGGCTCTGTGCTATGCTGGGACCTCACAGGCGCTTCAGTGCTGTGTTTCATATTTCCTAGAATTTACTGGTCTGATCTTCATGCTTTTATTCAGGGGAGAATTGCCTCTGAAGTCAAATGAGATATTCTTCAAATTAAAGGATGCATGGGGAGATATCCATCTGTCAAAAATTAATTAAATCTTCCGTAAATGGGGAGGTGACCCACATATTCCTGTAGCTAAAGAGCGTACACTGGAATATGGGTGGTGGTGTGACTGCTCCAGATAAGTGTTGTTTTAGATAAGCATGAGGGGGGTTGTTTGCTTGATTTAGAATGCAAACTTCACTTTAGAGGGATAATAACTGTTCTTAGATATAATTCACATGTGGGTCACATGCATATGAATTCATTCAATAAAGGACAGATTCAGCAGATAGTGACTTGCAAGTGTCAAAGATAATAAAACAGTACTGATGCAGTGGGGGTTCAGAAGGTACTTACATTTCATGCAATATTTAGGTGGAAAGCATGATGTTCTGATGAGTAAATAAAGCCTTGTCTTAAATAATGGCATGCTTCTGATTTCTAAGGTTCATTTGAAAGTTAGACCTCTTTTTTCTGACTCGAAGCCTCCACGGTACCCATGCAGCAGTACCAAACTGGCTGAGGAGAAGCAGATGGTGTTCACCACTCCTCCCAGGCACATTCATGTTTTATCATGCCAGCTTTGTCATCAATTATCTCAGTGTATTGAAACAATGATGAATCTCATTCGAATGATTAAGGCCTATGACTGGAATCATCTATGTGCTAGCTACGTATGTGATGAGAAATTTATGCTTGGGAAATGATGAGCTGATCATAAACTTCAATGTATAAAGTAAGGTTACTACAGTCATGCATCAAAAGTTTACCAAAAGCATTAAGTTTCATCAGCATATCACATTTTTGGAAATTCTTCTACCATGCCCAAATCCAAAGTCCTGATCTATGTGGAATAGACTAAGGAAGTTAACCTGTAAGAGACAAACAACCCTTGATTGGATCATGTACACAAATAGAATATGAATGCTGTTGTCATGTCACATCTTTTGTACTTAGCAAAGTTAAATAGAAGCATTGTCCTTATTGCTTACTATTTATGCACTTTTTTTTCCAATTAATAGCTTCTCCTTCTAATTATAGAAACATTCATGTGCAAATCACAACTTGGCAATGCAGGTGTTTTAAGTAGCTGTTCTGGGGTACGATAATGCTTCAGATGTAAAGAGCTCATGAGCCATCTCACAGCTTCATGCCTTTTTCTTATCCTAGCCACTAGACGACAAAAGACATAGAAATTATTCGGACATGGTATGCTTTCACATGATTTTATATTATGAGTATTGCAAACTACAGGAATAAGTCAATGCTGAATAAGAATCTACAAAGGCTTTTTGCTTAGATGGACTTCAGATGTCTTATACGGGACACAACTTTGCTATCTTCTCACAAACTGAAAAGATAAAGAAGTAATAATTAATGGGCATATTGAACTACAATAGACAATTCTGAGTTCAACGTTGTGGGTGTAAGTGAAGTTGTCATTAACTCAAGAGTGATCTCCTTTAGGGATGTGAACAGGTTTTTCAGTCTCTTCTTTGCTAACTGCCTTGAGGGGCTGTGTGGCACCGACCGGCTCCACGCAGCTGCCTTGCTGCCATGAGAAAACAAAAGCAACTGCAACAACCCCAGAGGAAGCTCTGAGACCCAAGGAAACCTTACATATGGTGGGAAATGGAACAGACAAGAGTGCTCATTCACTGTGTAACTCCACTCGCTTTGTCAGTTATGTGAATGACATGTGAAAAATAATTTCCTGCATCTCCAAGGCTTTGACCCCAGTAAACGGTAGTAGTTGCATTGCCCATCTCCTGACTTTCAGTACGGCGTGTCCTGGGCCGTTGCACTGCAAACATGCAGAGAAGATGGAGTAGTTGAATATTAGTAAAATATATGTATATATATATATATCTTACTGGCAGACATTAATAAGCCTTTGCTGTATATTACATTTTAAGCTCTATGTTCTAGTCTTCAAATTATAATGACTAATTAGAGGTATGTGAACACTGTAATTATCTTCTGGCAATAAATTGCAATACATATTCATAGTTACATGGATTTTATCTTCTGTGAAATGGTCCTTATAAAAACAGCATATCAGAAATTAATCCTTAGAGATGACTGGAGAGAATGCCCTTTTCCCTTTGTCTCTGGTTTATTTATGTGTTCCCATTAATTATGCCTTATTTTCTGTTGGCACTTTTCTTCTTAATGCAATTCAGTTTTAGCATATCTTTCCATAGACTTGTTAGTAGGTAGGATCATCATTTATACTGTGTAGCACAAATATTTTATAATCCACTAATCTTGACGAAAAGTCAATGCCTTACCAATAAAAAAATACATAAGGCATAATGATTCCCTGCTAGTAACTTATGAAGTCAGATCACCCAGTTTGAAGTGTCTGTTACACTTTAATTTCACCAGATTTCTTCCTTTGGAAGCTGTTACTCTTTATCTTTTATTGAGGTTATTTTTATACCAGCAACTCATCCCTTGCCAAAATCAACTGCACAGTCATAGGTCAAACAACAGACACAAAGAAACAGAAAGGAAAATTCCTGGATTAAGCTAGAATTTCTCCATTATTAGAGTGGTCACACAGTGGAACAATTTGCCCAGAAGCTCAGTCTCATTCAAAACAACTGGAAAAGACTCTGGTCCAGCTCTGAAGAGAGCCCTGGCTCATGTGGCTGCTGATGACTCCAGTGTGCTCAGCAAAATAGGTGATGTAGAGCAAGTGTAAGGATAAAAGGCTATGGTGAGAATAAGAAAGTACTTTAACCAGAAAGCTCTAATTCTCCTGCCTCTAGACCAGTGTCATACCAGTCCCCCCCTCCATATTCCAGTGCATTTACACATAGACTAGCCAAGAGGAACTCCAGATGAGGCCATGGTGGTGTCATGTAATTTGTGCATGTTCAATTCTCAAATTTCCAGAGCTTGTGCTAGGAAACTGGTAAAGTTGCTGTACCTTACACAAGCAATATTTAATTACATTTAGAAACAAAACAAGCAGTGACCACAACCAGATGGCAGAAAATGACAGGATAAAGTTAAACTTACTTCTACGCACCCTCAAATTTTGTCTGGTTAATCATTGATCTTAAGTTTAGGTCAAGACAGTAGCAACAGGTAAACTGTTGATCTCTAGATAATAGTGTAATAAAAATCCTTAGGTTTCACTTTCTGGCTGGAGCAGGTCAGATAAAAACTGATGCAGGCAGGCACTCCTGTTGCACTGTAGGTGAAGTAAAAGGCCTTTTTTAGTGTTTACAGCCCCAGCAGCTTCAGGCTGAGATATTTCCTCTTTTGCTATGCATACCGAAGCCCTCCTTCCTGGGAAGTGGCTGCATATCACCTGATGATGGGAAGTAGAGGATAAATACCTTGGTTTCCTTTGCTTCCACACTTGGTTTTTGCTTTATTAAACTGCCTTTATCTTGACCCACAAGGGGGTTTTATTCCCATGTTATTTTCTCCCCTCTTGTCCTGCTGAAGATGGGAGTGATAGAGCTACCTCATGTGCACCTGGCATCCAGCCAGGGTCAGCCCAATGCAGTTAAAAATTATATTCCTCAAATTGTCACTGATAATGATGTGAAAAGTCTGCCCAGCACAATTTACTCTGTAGAAATCATCCTTCAGTTTACTCTAGTGTCATAATCTCCCCTTACTCTCACAATTCAGTTCCAGAGACTTCAGCTTTAAATCAGACTAGCTTGGTACATTGTGGATGCACAGTATTGCTAATAGTTATCACCATTATACACAAAACAGAGGTCATTATGAAGTTTTCAAAGAAATGTTAAAAACACGTCATTACTGCAGCCTTGTACAGGCAAATAGAATAAATTAAAACCACTGACATTGTGAGTTGATTAATACAACAATTTATAGGTATTATGGCTCTTTGGGAATTCACTATAAGCTTTGTATGATCCCTTGTATAACTGATTGATGAAGTCTGTCATTCAATACAATTGATAGTTTCTAGCATAAAACAGTGCATATTGGTGCTTTCATTCAATATAACAAGCTACATAGCAAATAAGTGCAAAAAGGGATGCTTTCTTTCTAGCAAAAGAAGCCATAAACTAATTTATGTAGAGTGTAAAAGGTAGTAAATATTTATATTTTGTTATTTGATACTTGGAATGTTAATTTGTAAAATCAGTGATATAAAAGATGCTTGACCTATACTGAAGCATGGTGGGCTCATAGAGATAATGCATGTAATGAATATAAGTAACAAAGTGGATGCTACATAACTTGTCTATCTTACTTCAGAAAAAATACTTCAGCACAAATATTTGGTGGAATGCTACCAAATCCTCCAACCACCTGTAAACATTTATAAAAGCCGTACCACATTAACTGTGCCTTTAAATGCACATCATCTGTGTTTCAGCTGTTCTCTAAATATGTCTGTGGAAGTGGTTTAGAAATCTCAGAGCTCACCATCCAGCTGTTCTTTTACCATTCACTTTTTTCAAGACTTAATTAAAGCATCAGCCATTACTAGAGAAGAAGGACATGCCTTTATTTCTGTGGTCTAATGATAAAGAGTAATCTAGCATTCATTAGAAGCCACATAGCAAATTATGAAAAATAGCAATGCCCTGAAGTATTTATCACAGAATAACAGTCCACAGAGCAATAATACCTTATCTATTCGCATCTGGCGGATCCCCCACCCTCACTCCAGTTTTTGCAGCCTCTCTGCTCCTTGGATCCTCTGTCCTGCTTCCTCCTTGCTTGTTTTCAATGGCACTTTTTCAAGTTCTGACTTTTCAGGTTTTCAGAACTATAAAACTACCCTATCTGGTGGCTCTGTTTGGAGCTGATAGTTTAATGACAATGAACATGAAAACTTCTCAGCACCATCTTTTCTCAAGAATACAATCCAGTTACCTAAACAGATAATTCTCATTCACTTAAAGTGAGAAACATTAACATACTAAAACACACTATCAGTGCCTGCTGATTCTCAACACTTTTTTCTCATTTCAGACGTAGTTTTTGACTGTCATATGTTTTACATTTAAAACCTTTCCCCGCTTTGCAGCAGAATTAAATTTGGTTTTAATGATTGTCTTGCTGTAGTCGGTGCTGCCCAGATTCTTCTTTTCAAAAGCTACACCCTAGTGGTGCTTTCTTACTTGCCCTGTACTTAGACTAAGACAATAAATTTCAACTCAAAAGATCAGACTAAAATTATTCCATAATATTTTGATGTTGAATCGAGTATTTCTTGAAAACGACTCATTTGTTGGCAAAGCACAATAGCGCCAGAGAGCCAGGAACAACTTCACTGAATCATCAGGTTGCTTGGAAATCTTTACAGTATTGTCAAAAATAAGCTTGGAGAAATGAAAAACATTCCTTGAAGAAAAAGAATCTGAATATTTGTGGAAAAACATTCTCATTGCTCAGAAAGACAGACTGTGTGTCTGCTTTTGCTGCTATATCGCTTAACTGATACAAAAAACAAATAGGCCCCAGCGGTAGCCTTACTGAAAAGGGATAGCAAAGCATGATGGACTCATCTAATATTTTTACAACCATCTTATATGGGCTGCCAAGGGCAGCATCTGTCTCATTATTGCCATAAAGCTGACTGAACAAATCCTTAGGGATTAGTCTTAAAGGATATCCTTTGTGTGTGGGAGAGAACATGATATAAAATACTTTATTCTATTTTCCCTCCCCTGAGAAAGATTAATAAGAAAAATTCTCCAAATGTCACTTTCAGACTTTTTGTGATGTATATGTGCATTTTAAAGATAGGCACTAAACCAGATACGTGCACATTTTCTGGTTTGTTCAGAGAAACCAACATTGTTTTCTGACTTCCATCATTTTGAGATAATATATGTCCTCATTTCTGTTCTGGAGTTCACTGCTGAGATTTGGACACAAAGTGAAATACTGTCTAAAAAAAAGCTCATTTTGTAGGAGTCTTCAGCTACAGTCAAATGTCTTAATATATCTATGAGCTTTTTTCCCAGTCCAGAATTTTGCTCAAAATGCTCTCTCTTTATCAGTGCAAGTGCATACAAAAAGCAGTCATTTTGCTGTACATTAGACTACATAATTCTCTGCGGTAGTGTTATCACAGATAACTTCAGCTGGCTAGACATTCTTCAACTAAATCTCCACATTCTGATGGGAAAACTGCAACTTCAACTTTCATCTGGGTTGAAATGTACTGCAATAGTAATAACATATGGGACGATTTACACAATTAAAAACTTCTGGGGCTAAAATGGTATTAAAACATTGTTCATATTTTAGTAATATGAAAATATTTCTGTTCTGCCATTTTAAAACTGTAAAGAGTTCATAGTTAGACATCTCCGCCACTTTCCAATGTGTGACTCCTTCAACTGCCATGAAATATACCTTTGTTTAATCTGAAGACGACACTGCCATAATTTCTAAACAGACACATTTTACGAACCCAGTTTTGCAGTAGCTCACTACTACATGAATGGGGTTCTGTATACCTGTAAAAATAATGTGGTTACTTTTAGGATTAAGCTAGAGTAATTTATGGTATTGTTGCATGAAAAAGTTATTTTTGTCCTCCTACTTTAGATTTGTCAGTAGTAGCATTTTTAAAATCTGTGTTGTGCTCTGAAAACCTACTCGTCCCAGGACCATGCACCAACCAAGCCAGTATCACTGTCTTGTGTATACAGACCTTCACCTCGCATTCACAAAGGGGAAGCTCTACAAATTACAGAAAACTGAAAGAAGTAAAATATTTCTCTCTCCAGATCTAGGGTGGGGTAAAATATGAAATCACTGTGGTTTATGCGTTGTTTGCCATACACACAAGCTGCCTGCCACCTGGAAAGCTAACAGCTGGTAGAGAATGTTTGTTTTTCCTTCACAGCCAGCAGTTGCTTTTGATCAAATAAGCTCAGAAATGTTTTGAATAATGTAGAAATACCCTCTGAAGGATACACAGTAAATCGTTCAGTCAAGCTTCAACAACAACCACAAAAAGTGCTAGCAGATTCTTCTTCAGCAGGAAGAAGGAGAAGTTTTGATACAGCCCTTTCTGACTAAATTCTGAGTAAAGCAGTCTTAAGAGAAAGTTCCCAGTTATGGGTTACCTATAAAAAGATTGAGAGATTAACACTGAAGGTATTTCCTGGCTATAAATAAATAATTTGTGACCACACTGTGCTCAGAGCACAAACAGGACCAGGAACTCAAAGTGCCCCTCGCTCTCCAGCATATACATTTATAATTGGTCTGGTGTAATGAAGATAACTTGATAAGGATTGCACTATGACAGTTTTTCTTCCGCATTGGCTGCTGTTTCCTGTGGCCAGCAAGTGTTTCCTGTGGCCAGCCAGCTATTGATCTAGTTCCCTTCTGCCAGTGGTGCAGTTCCACAGGCAAATCAAAGCTACATTTTGTCTTCATTTTCATCTGAAATATGAGTTGATCTTTTGTACTCTAGACAGCCATTTACCACTCATTTTCCTTCATTGATGTTTATGAGCTGAGGTATAAAATTATTCTCAAAAGTAGTGTAACTGAGACAACAGTTGACATTGTGACCGTGACTACTGCTGCACCATGAGCTGCATTAATTCCATGAATCAAGGTTTGCTTCTCATTCACTTTTGAGGCAGCACACAGCAGAAAGTATCCTTAAAAGGCAACTGTGCTGTAACTGAAGAAATGCAGCAGTTTGTCAGCATAAGGACTGAGGGGAGGAAAAATTGCCCAAAGTCTTCAGCAAACAGCAACAGAACAGTAAAGTCTTTCTTATTACTTTACATTCAAGGGCCTTTCCCCACATCATGTCTCAGAAATCATTTCAAAATGCTTATTTTTACTTACTTCTTAATATTTTTCTCACTAAATTATTAGTAACAAAATGAATAGAAGGAAGAGCTGTCATACACAGCAAGACGGAAAGCCAAGACACTCAATTCATGTGTAAAATGGTAAAAGACATCAATACTATGGGCAAGTATTTTTTATATGCAATTATCAGCTCATAAGATACAGTATATCTCATCTCATTTCAACAACAGCTGATGCCTCCATTTCCCCCTGGAAACCCCTGCAGTTGCCATTATAAAAATCGTAAATAATATGTTAATGAGATATAGATTGATTATGTTGGAAAAGATGACATTTTCATCCATCGTTCTAAATGATGTTTAATGATGGATTACCAACCAGTAATTCCTCTGGTACAAGCTTAAGCAAAATAGCAGGCTGTTTCAGCAGGCAAGTCCAAGGAGATGGCAATAAATCTGCTCAATTATTGTTATTACCAATCCTGTTTTCACTGCTAAGGATATTATTATTTCATTTAGACTTATTCATGCATCATAGGTTATTCCAGTCAGTCAATGGGAGAAACTGCTCTATTTTATTCTCAGAGCTGCAAAGAACTGAGCTTTGAGAGAACACAGTGTATGGAGATCAGCAGGCCTTAAGTAGACATAAAAAAGCTAGCAATCTATCAGACCCAAAATACACTGTGAAAACCACATTTTAGAAAGTAGCATTTTGTTTGCAACTCAGCTTCCTTTACTTACGTGAAAATTCTCAACCAAAGCATACTGCCTGAGAAGCTGTCCCATTGAAACAGAATTATTGGATCCTCTATGATTCATACTTCACCTTGGTCCTGTAATATAATGAGAATTAGGTCATTCAGACTATCTTTTGGCCTGGGAAATTAGACTGCAAATAAGCATAACAAAAAATGTCCCCTTTTTTTCCCTGCCTCATGCTCAGGAGGGGAGAAAGCATGCAAAGAATTAAAAGAAGTCTACCACAGAAAGTTATTTTCTTTGCCAGCCAACCTGGCTTTGCAGTTTTGATAAACTCCTCCTCCTTGCAAGGAAATCAAAAACATTGCGCTTCTCTCAGTGCCCATGTTTCTCCCTGGGATCTTTTGTAACAGCAGATAAGACTATGGTATGGAGCGTATCTAGTGCCTATCTAACCAACTCAGATGTGAGGGAACTTTTAGATAGATGAGCAAATTTTAACCATCTATCCCAGACTGCTCATCAGTGGAGCAGGTGGAAACACATCGCACGTAAGTGTGAATGATCCCTGTTACTTCAGCACTTATTTTTCTGTAAAAGAAGGGAAGATGAGACTAATGGCTCCTCTGCTCTCCAAACATTACAAAGGCAACAGCCTTGCAGTAGCAAGCTGTAATCTGTTCCTTGCAGGAGGGAATTTCTCCAACCCTGATCCAAAACCTGCTTCCCAAGTTTTCACAGACCTGATTCTTTCCATGTGCTTATGGGCATCCCCAAAAGAAAGATGTCACTAAAGTAGGATTTTCCTCAAAGCACGAATCATTTATACTCTAGCTGTGGAAACTGTACTGAAGCAGCTAGATGAACAGGAGAGATGCGTGGAACATAGAATTTATTTCTCTCCTAGTTTCATCTCTCAGGGGTCAGCAAAGAAGGGAAAGCTGCTGAGGTGCAATGGAAAATTTGCTTCAGGAAAAAGTTTCCTCCCTGACTTGTTCCTGTTTCATAGCCCATCAGATAAGCTTTTATCTGACCAAAACAAGGGCATGTTGCAGAATAGTGCCGCCATGGAAGCATAATCATAAGTATCTATGCAGTGCTGGACTAATTCAGCACAAGGGAAAGCAGTATGGGGGTCAGTATGACTACGTCTTAGGAAAAAAACATTAGTCAAAAAGGGAACGAGAATTGTTAGGAATTATTGAGACAGGAGTGGAAGTAAAATAAGAATGTCATTGCATCACTGCATTTGCTAACATTACTTGTTCAAAAAGAGTATAGCAGAGTTAGAGAATGCAATACAATCAAGAGGCAGATCAGCCTGACCTTACCCTGCTAACAGACCAGCAGCTAACTGCTAATTTTAAAAGGACAATGAATCTACCTCAGATGTTGCACTTCAGGGATGCACAGCATTGTAGAATTTCATCTTGGGCACCTTGACAGTGTTTGCTGTGTACAGAATTTTAAATGTATCCATGTTACCAATCTAGAATGATCACTCTGAAAATAAACCCAAAAGCCAAATAACTCAGTTAAGGACAAATTCCAAAGCCGTGTACAGAACCCACACACACCTGAGTACATTTATGACGAGGATACATCCCAGGCACAAACTCTCCAGACAGAATTTGTCTGGTGTTGTTTTTTAAACTCTCTCTGCAGGCCTTGGCACAAGGAGCCAGCACCCAAGGACGTTGCACACTGCCGACTACTGTGAAGGGAGGGAGCAGGACTTTTTTGCCATCATGGTCTGTCTTGCATGTCAGAACAGCTTTGTCTGGAGGTTGCATAATGAAGGACGTCAGCACAGACCTAGGAGCAGAGCATGTCACTGTGGTGGCAGAACAAGCAGAGGGTAAATAAATATTGTAATTCATGTAATATGAGCAGATGGCATTTCATCAAAGTTATTAACAAAAATGGTTCAAAGATGTTTATATTCTCTTAACCTACACAACAATATATACCCATATCTATTTTTCACCTTGGACAGCCAATAGATTATGATGATTTCTATTTTCTCAAACCAATTTTTATCTTTCCAGACTACTTTCCTTTTCTTCCATGTGGAACAGACAATGGCATCTGACAATTCCTACCTTCACATGATGTTTCCTCCCTTTTCCAGACTGTTTTTCACCTTTCTAGGTGATAAGTTGCTGTTATAGCTCCTTAGTTTTGTGATTACCAATGGTATCTCAGGATGTCTCCAGTTTTTTGGCACTCAGCTGCACTTCAATGATGCCAGCTGAGTTTCTCCAGGATGCTTCTGGTTTCCAGGCTGGCAGGCATTTTCCCTGTCAATATTTCAGCAGGCATCTCCTGTTCTGCATTTTTTCCTTTACAACCAGGTTGCCTTTATGGCTGCTCCCATCGGTTGCTGAGTTTGCTTAGTCTTTAATAAATTGACAATGCTTGACTCAGGAAAATGGTAGTTTGCAGGTGCTACAAGATGACTGGAAAGGAAAGGTGTTCTGAAGATGTAAAAATGCCATCTCTTCAGCATACGACTGTTTACACCTCCTCTTTTTACTTTCTTTCTGATTCCCACCTTACCAAGGCTTTCAACAATAGGCTGCATGACATTCCCTGTAGCTACTCAAATCTGCCTTGATACAAGGAGTCAGTAACTCATGCACCTGCTCTGTAACACAAGGAATTCAATCTCTGAACTGTAATACTGGGTTGCTTGTGGATATATATGAAGGAACCTAAAGGAATTGTCTGCTGGCATTTTTTTATATTTCTTTTTCATGCTATGTTTTTGTATCAGTTTTGATTCCTCAGTTTCTGTGATTTCCATGTTTAGGCCAGACTTATGGAGACTGAAGTCGCTTATTTGATGTAAATCCAATTATTCTAATAACAACCCGTAAGGATCAGTAAGAATGTTATAGTTTTTTCCGATGCTGACTAAGACTGCTTGGCTTTGAAGAGGAAGTGTGTGTGGGGAGAGGAAGCCTGGCTATCTTTCCATGCCTTGCAGCCTTCCTGTAAGCACCGACGCAGTGCTTATTTACAGACCCAGTGGGGGAACATGCTTTGCATGGGTATCCTAATTTTACTGACTGTAAAAGCACCAGATATAGCTTCACTTTTTAATTATTATTATTTCTTCTGCAGGAAAGATTATTCACTTCTATACTTGATGCCTTTTTGAACCATCTGAGCAAGTATGCAAAAGGCTCCTTGGCATAGCACAAGCTTAGGGAGGTAAGCCCTCTTCTTGTCCTGTTAGGAGGTACTTCCCACCATTTTAGTGAAAGCAGGGGGAAAGGATGAAAGCAGCAACTGTCCCTGTTTGCATGGCCATAGCTGGTCCAGTGCCCTTGACTTTCTTGAACAGACTCCCTTCTCCATTGAACAAACAGGATGCAGCTAGTCCCATGCAAACACAAAGGTGTCAGCAAACAGCTCCCACTGCAGAAACCTAGCAGCAGCAGCTATTCCCTACTCACCGCCTGCAAAACACTGTGAAATGGAGGATCAGACCAAGAAAAGAGGATTACCAGAGACGGCTGAGGCTTAAATGGCATTTTCTTGCTGGACCAATTCTTGCCTTTCATAACACTGATAAGCTGATAGGCTTAACATTGATGAAATAATAGGCTGAGTGTGCTGTAGTAAGCTATCTAAAGATCACTAAAGCTTCCAAACGTGGTCAGTAGGTAAATATTCGTCTGGTTACCTACAGCTGTTTTCTGCTGTAGGTGCACTCAGCTGGTCAGAAACCAGCCCTGCTAAACTGTCATCAGCCAGGACAGCTAGCTCACGGCCACACATCCAGTGGATACCTGACAAGCAGCCCCCCCTCCCCTCCAACTCCCCATCACCTCCAAATGGCCATTCTGCCACACACTTGGTGCCAGTGGCAGGGAAGTCCTGACTGCAGGCATGACATCACTGCAGCTTGCAGTGAAGTTCCTCTCATTGCAAGGGACTGGCACAGCCCTCTGGGCACCCCGCACCCCTTTCCCCTTCTCACCTAGTGTGTTCAAAGCTCAGCCTACCGATTTGAAGTTTGCCATGTGACATCTGTTCCGAGGAGGTCTGGGAGATGCAGTCTATCGGTTACCAAACTTTTGTTAGGTTGTGTTGTGCTTTTCCAGAAACATCCTTTCTCCACACTGCCCATCTTGACTGGATAAAAATCTTGACCTGTTTCAGCTCAAGGAAGTGTCTTGCCGACGCTGGAAGAGGTTTGCATTCACCTCCGCAGTATCTGAAATGGACTTTTTTCCGATTCTTTATTAATTGGGAGAATTTTTGAAAGCCACAATGAGGCGAGTTCCCTTTCTTGGCCATGCTTGTCCAGCATTGTCAGTTGTTCTAGCACACAGTGTCTACTACCATGTCCAGGTAACGCTTCTCCCTCAACAAATGATTTCCGAATAGGTTTTCACTAGCTTCTTTGCCCCACCAGTAACTGTATCATTTATGTAGGTGCAATGACTGTCTCCTTATGTTAGTAGGCCAATTTCTTGTAATATGTGCATAAATACATAACAATAACTCACTAGTGATTTTACAGTGGGTTGTTGTAGATATAGTATTATTTTGATTTCAGTTGTTGTAATTTAGCAACATTTCTTCCTGCTGCAGCTCCTCTTTGTCCTCCTATTTTCTCAGCTGTTATCAAAATGGCAGTGGTGCATTGATGGCTTCTCAGTTGCTGGGAGTCTCTTCTCTGAGCTGATGTTACACAACAAGCCTTGTGTCCAAGAAATAAAAGGTGCTATTTATGAATCTTCATTAATAAGTCTTTATTATACTCTAAGTGAACAAAATCCTGGGAAATCTACCCTAATGATGTTCAGTCACTTTAACCCCTGCTTGGGATTTACCTTGGGTATTTCAAGATAGCACCCACAGGCATTATGTCTTCATCAGGATTTTGTACCAGATTGGCTGTTACTGGGTAAAAACACATCAAGATATGCAGAAATGATAACACAACCTTTGTGGAGTTCTGCAACTGTGCTGAGCTGATGCAACTGAAAATCATGACACTTGCATGTCCATTTGTTTGTGTAACTAACTGTTCTAATCTTTCACTTTGTACATAACAATACGCTTTGCAGGTGTTGACATAATACAGGTTATCATGTTTCTACTTTGATTTAGTCATTTTGGATGTGTCTTGTCTGTTCTTGTATCAAACTAATGTCTAAGCCTGTACAGGATGTGTGATCTTAATAGCTTTAATCTTCTATGCACTTCCTCTTTCTAAAACGAATTTTTGTTAGTTATAGTGTCAGATTACTCCCTACAACAAACAGCATCCATATTCTTTAGGTATACACTTCCTGTCATGATAACATAGTTATCTGCTACTATTGTGGGTTTGCCTGTTCCTATTTTTATTTTTTTCTTATTTTTTAAATCCATCTCCTTATTATGTGCAACCCTAGATGGTTATAATTCATTTTGTTGCACATATATCTCTTCTCTTTTAGTAAATTCAGGCTCTTTGGATGTAGAAATACTTAAGACTGGCTGGACCCTCAGAAGAAACTGCTTGTCTTGATACCTGAGTCAAAGCATTACTAAAATAATGCCTCCAATAGTGACCGATTTCCAAAAGGCCCATTGTTGCTGTTGATTATTAACAGGAGACAATTATTACATTTTCTCACATTCACACGTTTGTATAAGTCTTTTGGGATGTACAGATGCCATAATATTATGTTACTGAGCCAGGAAAACAAATCAAATTACAATTCTTGTAGGCCAAGAAATCTTTTGCTTGGTTTAACTTTGTTGTTTCTATCCCTTTAAGTTTCAGTTGCTCTATTCATCAGATATTTTACCTTTTACATCACTGATTAAATTAAGATACAAATTAATTTAAGGGCTCTGACTGCTCTTGTCAGCAATTTGGATGCTTATTAAGTGGTTTAAAGTATAATTAATTAAGGATGTATTGCTTCACATTCAACAGTCAGTAAAATATTCAGCATTGACATCTTAAATTTATTTAAGCATTATCACTTTTTCTGTAATTCAAGAAGAGTTTTAAAGGCTTTATTCATGATTTCCTCATTCTGAAAGAAAGACTAACCACTAATTGCACTGAATATAGTCTTCCTCTGGCCTTTTATAATTAGAAAATTAATTGGCCTTTGCGAAGTGCTACATCTTTGCTTGTTCCTAATGAAAAAATTACGTACCCACTCACTATCTATTTCCCAGGTTAAGAAAGACTGCTGATCAGTAAGTCAATGGTAGAGATGGGTCTGGAGTTTAGGCACCGACCTGAGTCACACACTGCTCTGAATCTTTTTTTTTCTCTGTTCTTTCTCCCCCATACTAAAAACCTATTCTAGAACAGCAGCAATCAGTCTTTTTAATATATTCCAAAATAGTCCAGAAGGCACAGCCACACAAACAAAAGCAGCCATAATACCAAATGCCACGTAAACGGATGTTTCTTGTGAGTTTATTTTGCTTTCCCTTTCTCCAACACCTTTATGAAAGTTAAACCATTATGCCCTGCCTTCACCTGCCCCACAAATCCTTTGGCTGTAACTACCAGAGTGGGGTAGGAAGGGTAAGTGGTTAAAACAAACACCGTATTTCTTTAAAGGTTCTTGGTTAAGAAGAGAGCAGGCAGGAGGTCAAAAGCAGTGACTGGATGTCCTGGGTTCAGCAGTAGCAGTCATTTTTCCCCTTCTTGGTAGCTGGTGCAGTGCTGTGTTTTGACTTTCAGCTTGGGAACAGAGCTGATAGTGATGTTTTGGTTTGGCCAAGGACTTTGTGAGCCTCATGCTCTGCCAGGGAGGAGGGGAAGCCGGGAGGAAGCAGAGACAGGACACCTGACCCAAACTGACCAAAGAGGTATTCCATACCACAGCACGTCATGCCCAGGATGTAACTGGGAGTTAGCCGTAAGGGCTGGGGGACTGCAGGGTTGGAGGAGGTATCGGTCAGAGCTTGGTCGGGCTGGGGGGGGGCGAGTTATCGGTCGGCTGGTGGTGAGATGATGTATTCTCTTCCCTTGTTATTTCCTTTATCATTATTATCATTGGTGGTAGCAGTAGTGATTTGTGTTATACCTTAGTTACTAAACTGTTCTTATCTCAACCCGTGGGAGTTGCATTCTTTTCGATTCTCCTCTCCGTCCCTCCGAGAGCAGGGGGAGGGCAAGAAAAGGGGGGGAGAAGTGAGCGAACGAATTACCTGACTGGGTTTAAACCATGACAGTTCTTTTTGGAGCCCAACGTGGGGCACGAAGGGTTGAGATAACGACAGATCTGACCGGATTAATAGTCACTGGTCACAGTGCTGATTTATTGGCTCTCAGAGTTGTTTCTCTTGATCTCACAGCTTCAGAATGTTGTAACTTACGTAGAGCCGGTATTTGCTGTGATAGTGTTTATCAAGTATGGGGCCTGGGCTAAGGTTCTTGTCTCACTGTGCTTTATGGCAATGGCTTGTAATACGGGCGGGCTCCAGCAGCAGGGCGGGACGGACGTGGCCGTGGACTTGTACCTGGCCGTCCGGCTGCTCTTCACCGTCCTGGCCCTCGCCCTACTCTCCATCTTCGTGAGGCTGTGGGGAGCCGAGGGGGAGCGGCTCCGGGAGCCGGCGGCAGCCGAACCAGCCCGGGAGAGCGGCCCCGGGGACCAAGCGGCGGCGGGAGCGGGGCCGGAGGCCGCGAGGGGACGGCTGCCGGTGGAGGAGGTCGGGGCGGTCGAGAAGCGGAAGGAGGCGGCTGCCGAGCAGCGGGAGAAGGCGGCGGAGGAGCCGAGCCCCGCGACGGTCGAGAGCATTCCCCGGCAGCCTCCCGCCGAGCCCCAGGAGGATGCAGGAGACCACGCAGCATTTCCCAGCAAGGCAGAGGAGAAAGAGCTGGACTCAGGAAAAGAGAAGGTGGCGGTGGGAGAGCCGGCAAGCACAGCAGCTACACCAGCCCCAGTGACAAGCCCCAGTGACAAGTACAGCAGCATCAACTGAGAGTTCTGAAGGTTTTGAATGGCCTTTGGGTGTCCTTGGGACCTGCCTGCTGATTGTGATGGGGATCAGCATGTTGGCACACACACAGGCTGTGTGCTACCCACAACCATTTTGTCTGATCTCAAAAGTTAAGCAGAGTCAGGTTTGGGTCTTGTCTGGGGTTAGACAACAATATAGGGGGACCAAGAGGTTTTCCCCAAGGCTGGACAGTGATGAGTGGCAGGGTGTGTGGGACAGTATGGGCAAGTATCTAGTCCACTGGGCCCCTCCAGTGCTTTGGAAGCATCGGAGATGGAAGGCAGCTGTATGGAGTCCCCAGCAACAAGCTGCAGAAACTGCTAAAGGGGACAGTGAATTATTTTGAGCCTGGTGGGCGCATGGCACTTCAGGCCATCAGAGCAGAGATGCAACATAGAGATGGACTCATGATCGAGGGGTGGACTTAGCAATGGACACTATTGCCCAGGTTATTCATGAGTGTGAACACTGCACACATTCTCTCCTGCTCTAGAAGACTGTTACAAGAGTTGGAGCCTGACATCATGGACCAGATGGACACAGCAGCTTTATAGGGACTGGTCCATGCACTAAGATAAGAGTGCACCGAGATAAGAGTGATGGTATATTGAAAATGTAGGATCTGAGCATGACGTGAATGGTATGGAATAAGGGGTGGATAATGTCCTGGGTTCAGCAGTAGCAGTCATTTTTCCCCTTCTTGGTAGCTGGTGCAGTGCTGTGTTTTGACTTTCAGCTTGGGAACAGAGCTGATAGTGATGTTTTGGTTTGGCCAAGGACTTTGTGAGCCTCATGCTCTGCCAGGGAGGAGGGGAAGCCGGGAGGAAGCAGAGACAGGACACCTGACCCAAACTGACCAAAGAGGTATTCCATACCACAGCACGTCATGCCCAGGATGTAACTGGGAGTTAGCCGTAAGGGCTGGGGGACTGCAGGGTTGGAGGAGGTATCGGTCAGAGCTTGGTCGGGCTGGGGGGGGCGAGTTATCGGTCGGCTGGTGGTGAGATGATGTATTCTCTTCCCTTGTTATTTCCTTTATCATTATTATCACTGGTGGTAGCAGTAGTGATTTGTGTTATACCTTAGTTACTAAACTGTTCTTACCTCAACCCGTGGGAGTTGCATTCTTTTCGATTCTCCTCTCCGTCCCTCCGAGAGCAGGGGGAGGGCAAGAAAAGGGGGGGAAGTGAGCGAACGAATTACCTGACTGGGTTTAAACCACGACACTGGACCAGCCCCATTTTAAACCTGGAAGGAAAATCCTGGCCATTGTAGATATTTTTCACATTTTTATATAACTATTTATTTGGGAATAGAAAAAAGAAATCACATACTCAACATGAGTTGAGTTTAAAAAGTACCAGTGACTTCTCCCTCCTGGTTTTTGAAGCTGAATTACTCTAAAATAATGAGGTATGTTGAGAGTAATCAAGACAGGAGGATTTGGACATCCTTCCCAAAACAGGCAAGCCTCTTTCACCTTTAGCAAAAAGAATTTGGTGTTTGGTGTTTAAAGAAGCAAAAGCAGAACTGGAGATTTCTGCAGCTGATGTCGGTGAAGATGAATTAACCTCCTGAGGTTTATTTGCTTGTTTAGTAAGGTCACCTAGCCCTCCTGTTGAATCAACAGAAAACCACACCTTCCACAGGCCTCCCCACTCCTGAGACAAGGAGGAGCTGGTTCAGGATCCTGACTATCCAGCATCCTGTTGGAGGGAGGTTTATATTGGACTTTAGGAAGCATTTCTTCACTGAGGTGGTGGTCAAACATTGGAACCTGCTTCCTAGAGAGGTGGTTGATGCCCCAAGCCTGTCAGCGTTTAAGGCATTTGGACAATGCCCTTAATAACGTGCCTTAACACTTGGTCATCCCTGAATTGGTCAGTCAGACTGGATGATTGTTGTAGGTCCTTTCCAATGGAAATATTCTATTATACTTTATTCTAAAGATAGGGACCCACAAATACATCTGCCACTGCCCTGTATTGCACCAAGCCCCACCTGCCATTTTTGCAGGGTGCAAGACAGGGCAATATCTGGACACATTCCTCCTTCCCCAGCACTTAGCTGGTTGCAGGCAGAAACATTAGGCAAAGCAATAATGGCATCAGTGGACTTTTCCTTGCAGGGCAGGTAGGGCTGCAGGGGGGTGCCAGTGCTGTTTGCCTATGTGAGAAGCTTGCTCTTATTTCTAAGTTACATTGGGAGCGGGTGCCCAGGCACTTGCAGGGGGGGCTGCAGGGTGGCCAGACACAGACACACAGCTCCAGCCAGCTCAGATGGACCCCCACAGTCAAGGTGGTACCTCCTCAGAGAAAGCATATGTAAGACAGGGCAGAAAATGCGGGGCAGGCAGATGAGTAGGGAACACCAAGGTCAGAGGAGGTGCTCCATGGCAGAGCCTGTGGAGGACCCACCCCAAAGCAAAGGAAAGGGGAGAGGCAGGGCACAGCCTAGGTGCATTTGTGCACACCAGTCATTGCCTCCTCACTTTGCTGAAGGGACAGAGCATGACCTGTGGAAGTAACAAGGGGGAGGAGAGGAGCATGGGGTGATGCCGAGCCTGGAAAAGAGGAAAGGTGTTTCCCCCGAGCATGTTAATGTTCATCTTCTTGCTTCCCAATACCCAAATCAGTAATTAAACACACAGATAAATAACTTGGTCATAAATTAATTTCCCCAAATCAAGTCTGATTTCCTCATGAGGGTAATAGGTAGGTGATCCCCCCCATCAGTATCTTAACCCATGAGCTTTCTTGATTCTGTTTTTTCCCTTTTACCATCTCACCATTAAAGGGGATACTTGAATCAGCAGCCGGGTGGGAGCATGGCTACCCGCCGGGGCCAACCCAGCACAGATGTTCAGCAACAAAAAGTTGTTTGTAAACTCGAGACTTAAGACAAACAACAAGTAATTTAGGCTTATCAGTCTCTGTGTTCACTTTGCATCGACTTGAGTTGTCTGTGCTTCCTCACCATGACTCTACAATAAACTTGACATGAGAAAGACCTTTCCTTTTAAATCATCTTATTAGTTTGCACATCTATAAAATCATAGCTTCAATGAAATTGGTTATACAATTCTTTGAGTAAGAAAGTCTGTTTGATCTTTTGCAAAGTTAGTGAGACCTAGAGCTGCTCAAGCTTTGCACAGCAACTTGTAAAAGCATTGTTTCTAGAAGCTCACTGGAAAGATAAAGCTTTTTCATCTGCAACTCACACCCAGGTTAATAAACAGTTAATATAAAATAAGGTATATACTATCCCAAGTGAATAATTTCCATGCATTTGCCTATAATCCTTTTCTTGTCAAATAGAAGTCACATTGTTCTTAAAACTGTTTGATATTAGTTTAATTCTTACTTGAGAAACTCTTATTCTGTGAAAATCTAGTCATTCTTCCCTCAGGTACTTTACTGTCTTGCCTGAAAGGGTACGTATGTACAACACAAACTTCAGAAGCTAATACAAAACACCCTACACAAGACAGGGTTGCAAAGGAAAATGGGAATGGTTACAAAAAAACCAACACAAACACAATAAAAGTATTCTTAAAAAAAATAAGCAAAAGCAGCATTTATTACAAGATTATAATACATGCCAAATAAAAGGGGCTTTTAAACCACCATGTTTATGAACTGTGTTTACTGGCTTTTCCTCCCATTTTAAAACTGGAATTTGGTTTTGTATTTCCATAATTATTAAAAATAAGTATTTAAAAATGTGATTTGAGAACAGATGCATACAGTAAGGAAATGGTTTGAAATGAAGCCACTCCAGCAAAAACAAGAGCAGAGGATGCATTAGGGTTGAGAATTTAAATATGCCCTACTTAAACTGAGGGTAAAATTTTGTGAAAACAAAACCAAATCACCTAAAAACTAACAATGCCAGCCTCTTTCATAGTATCACATCAAAATTACACAGAACACCCCAGTGATCACTAGGGAATCTGCCACAGTCTAGTTTTTCCAATCCGATTAAGTCCATACTTCGTGGAATAATATGTCCCCCTCCCCCTGCAGGCCGAAAGTAGATGCGGTCAAATCTCATCTTGCACTTGTATGCTGCATGCAGGTTGGTATTGGAGTGGGTGTCCCAAGTATAGCGGCAGTGTTGTGGTTTACCCAAAAACTCCCACATATCCATAATGTTGTCAGGTAAGTTTCCTAGTTTAGCAACCTGAAAGTAGAAAGTGGGGGGGGAATACACAAGACACTGAGTGAGCTCACAAATTTTACCTTCAAAACCAGATCTGAGTTGTCACATCACTTTTTCTGCAAAACATAAGTTGTGGAAAACAAAAAGAGTGGAGATGTTTCTAAATCGTGGTATTTCTCAGGATACTCTAAAGCATGACCAATTTCTGTAGTACTTTCTAAATCCAACATGTTAAAAAATATGCATTAAAAAAATGCCTCTGAAATTTTGAGATATGGGGTTCAACACCAAGTTCTCTGAATCAATGTCATTCCAGTTTACTGCAAGGGAATTTTATGACAAGGAAAGATGAAACATTGACCTTTTAGTAATAATGCACAAATTTTACTTTAAATATCAGCAGCCAAAAATGACTTCTAATTTTGAATGTCTCGATGATGGGGGATTAATTCTGAACTCCAGAGATCTATTTCTCCAGAGTATTAACCCTCTGAGAATCGGAGAGTTGATCAAGTAAAGATCAGGTTCTCAAAATGAGAAGATGCTTCATCAACTATCCCTGCATCTTCTCAGATACAAATATTGTTAATAAAGCATTTTGTTATTGGGCTGGTGGAGGGCTCCTCATATGTATCACCTCAACTATAATAACTCCTCAGCATATCAATGCCACAGCTTCTACTTACTCACACTTTCACTTTTTAAGAATAAATGTCTCATATCTCTATTCTGTCTAAGGAGGTCATTTCTCATGAAAAGAACAGAAAAGCTTGAGAAGATTTTGGCAGAATACCTTCCCAAAATAACAAGGTTGCTTATTTCTATTTACCTCACTGTCTCTAAGGTTTGTATCCCCTCCAAATATAACAGTGGTGGACTCAGACTCCTTCTGCATTTCTTTAAACACTATTTGTAGTTGCTTTGTACGCTCATTGGAGTGGTCTTTAGTGCTTTCCAGATGAGAAGTCATAAGGCAAAGTTCATTACCAGATATGCTCACCTGTGTGTGAAATGAAGAGGCAATGTTACTATCCACACTACGATAAAAAGTTCAAAGACAAAAGTATAATGTTGAAGTAAATTACTTACTGATAGGGCTCTGGTTAATATTAATTTTACATTAAAGAAAAGCGGCTTACAGGAGGATAACAGACTTTTAGTCTTGTTTTCAGACATTATGAGACTTGAAAACACAGTATGACCAGTAACTTAAATAAAAGATTTAAGTTTGCTAGTACCAAATGAAGCCGAGTTTGAACGTTTGGTGAAGTTTTTCTGCTGTTTGAGACTGTCATAAAGCCAGTCCAGCCTTTCCCGAGATTTTTTTCTCTTTTGAAAGCAGAAATGCAGCTGTTAGGTACATACTGTCTCACTCACATGCACAACCAAAAGGTTCCTCATCATAGAGGTTGTTGGAAAAGGTATTATGTCATGTTTCAGTAGCTTCACTCTTGATTTCTTCAACATTATGACAGTGAAATAGCCATCTATGTTACCTAAAGAGGAACAGGGAAAGTCATGGTCAAGGGTATCTTCTGCTGTGCCATAAAAAAGGTTCTGAAAGAGACCTTTTTGCCATGATCCAGGAGAATCCCATTAATTTTAATATACATGAAGTCATTAGTTAGAAGTTTCACAATAGGGGTGTGACTTTTTTAAACTTTGTAAATGCAAATATTTAACAAATTACTTACCTATGGGACTTTTTTCTTCTTTATTTTTTTGTTACCCTTGCTATCAGTTTCTCAAAATGCAGAAAAAATAAAAAGAAATCTGGAGAGAAATTTTTACAAAGGCATGTGGTGACAGGACAAGGGGCAATGGCTTTAAACTGATAGAGGGGAGATTTAGATTAGACATTAGTAAAAAAATTTTTACTATGAGGGTGGTGAGGCACTGGCACAGGTTGCCTAGAGCTGTGGCTGCCTAGAGCTGTGGCTGCCTAGAGCTGTGGCTGCCTAGAGCTGTGGCTGCCTAGAGCTGTGGCTGCCTAGAGCTGTGGCTGCCTAGAGCTGTGGCTGCCTAGAGCTGTGGCTGCCTAGAGCTGTGGCTGCCCCATCCATAGCAGTGCTTAAGGCCAGGCTGGAAAGGGCTTTGAGCAACCTCGTCAAAACACTAGTGGAAGGTGTCCCTGCCCACTACAGGGGGGTTGGAACTGGGTGATCTTTAAGGTCCCTTTCAACCCAAACCATTCTGATTCCAAACCAACAGGCAAGCAAGATTTTCACATGCATAACTCGCATTATATCCTGATAGTAAAACACAGTAATTTAAGTGCTTCTTTCTTGACTTTATTCCTTTCATTCCTGCAAATGGTCAGATTTTAGCAAAGGAGACAGAATAAAACTGAACTTACTTCTCTGGTTTCTATCTGAAAGTGAGGGTTATTTCTTACCTGGAATCATAATGTAATTGCCTGCTTTCATCTGTAGAAGACAGAGATGCTGTGGGACAACCTCTTGTAAAAACACAACATCTGGACTGTATCTGAAATCGGCAAGATGAGATTTTAAATTAACTACTGAAATGTAGTACTGTTACACTCTGAGGCCAAATGGAACAGGGTCGGGGGTTCAGGCACACTTTGTCCTCCTCTTTAGATACTTTAATAATCTGTTTTTTAAAAAAAGAAAAAACTCTCTCCATCTTATTTAGTAGCATGTAAACATATCACCACTGCTAAAAGGGAAGAAAAAAATATTACGGCTGACATGTACTGATGTTGTACAAGAATGCACTACTTCCTTTCACCCAGATCCTGCAAACATTTGCACAGGTTTCGTACACTGCATACACAAGGAATTCAACTTCAGGAGCTGCAAAGTAGCTTTGGAACATATTCTGCAACATCTAAGCTCTCCAGGAGATTCCAACTGTCACCGCGGTCCCTTACAACAGATCCTCTCACGTAACCTGCCATGCATTTTCTCCAGTCTCATCAATGACGAGCTCTTTTATTTCTTAAGAGTTTTTCAGTCAGTAATAGTTTGTGTGAGGCAGCAGTCCTGAAAATACTGATTTAGATATGACTTTACAGCTGTCCCTGTGTTTGCTATACTGCTAACAGCCCTACTGTAAGCAGGTAAAGGACAACCCTATCACCTTACTTACAAAAGAAAAATATGTCACCCCAGGTTAACAAAATCAAGTGAGAATTTATTTAGTTAAGGAGTTTCTGCTGGTTTAAGAGAAAATTAAATTATTACTTAATTATATTAAGAATATAATTACTTTATTAATTTACACTGATAAAGTTACTGTGTTAAGATAAATCAATTTATGTAATTGTTAAGCTGCTCACAAATATATTCATGAAAAGTTTCCACCGGTGGAACTATAAAAGATAATCACAAATTCTACTGCTTTTATCTTACCTTGCACATTTTCTTTTTTAGTAGACAAGTAACAGTTACAGCAAGAGACCCACTTTTCAAATTTTACTAAAAAAGTCTCCAGTTTTTCAGTTTGCTCTAGAGTGATGTTATTCATACTACTGGAATGAGACAAGTTTCTTGCAGTTTTACACTTCTCATATACAGGATGGAAGTACGAAATACACCCTTGATACATGACTACAACTTGCACAGTATTGATCGTTATAAAAAAGGCTTTTAAAAATAGGCACCACAAAATACATAACCTTTGGGATGCTGCATACCTCTTCCATCCAGTATGTCAATGTTTCTTCAGCTATTTAGGATTTATAAAGCGATTGTATTGTTTTATCTAATATTAAGATAATCTGGGCATGAAGATTTGTAAATATCTAAACCAAGAAGCTTCCTTTTTCCTTTAAAGCTAGGTACATGACAATACAGAGATGAAGCTGTACTTACAATGCCAGGTAAGAACAGATTCCTCTAGCTCGTTCTTTTAGATTTCCTGGATCCAACCCATCAATGTTCCAGGTTATCAGTGAGAAGCTGCTGTCATCTTCTTGTTTCCTTGAGTCTGCACTATTGACACTGTCATCACTAGTAGTTGCATCTGCTGTGAGGTCAATACTAAAGAGAGAGTTTACTTGTTTTACAACATGCATCATACGACTCTTCATGCAATTACCTCCCTTATCTTCTAAAGCAAAATGTTTTAGACCCATCTAAATATCCCACCCATATGTGGCCATTAAAATTTTCCCAACAGATAAGTTAACATGTATTGATCTCAACATAATTTGATGGCTTGGCTTCGCAAGCAAAGATTTGGGAAGGGCTTTAACCACGCTTACTACATGCACGATGACCAAGGGCATGTGGGATATGCGAATCTGGTTGGAAAAAAAGGCTGCTTGGGCAATCAGGAAGTGTCCGACCATGACTGTCAGCTCCCTAGCTAACTCGAGCTACCCATGCACTGGTCCACCCACACGCAAGGTTGGATCTGCAGCTTCCCATGCACCTTGTCACCTACCGTTTCGACCCTCGCCTGTCCATACAGACAAGTGAGAGTCAGCCCTTCCAGCCTGCGCAGCGGATTTTTTAGGTGAAGTGCAGCTTGCGCAGAACTGGCCCCACCCTTTACACCTGAGGTTTAACTGCCACGGCCTAGTTAGCTAGGATGGTGACAGCAAAGTCTGCAGGTTTTGTAAGAGTGCCCTTCTCTTAGATGGAAGACCATACATGGCTAGATGAGCTCCATCAGCCCGGGTTTGAAGATAGCAGTTTTCCTTCTCCTATGAGGAAGGCTTGTCTTTGCTAATGAAGATTCGGAAAGACCTTTACCCATGCATTCTGAACGTCAACATAATTTAAAAGCACAGTAACATACAGACCTCAGTCACCCATAGCCTTAGTACACAGGAGAAGTAAGTGGGTTTTCCTCCTCCTTATACACACAAAATAACATTTACCATTCTGATTTAAGTTAATCAGACAGCCACCAATGTAATCCAAAGCACTTGAATAATTCAACTCCTTCCCTGTGCTAGAGACAGGCTGGGTGTATTAGTTTTTCAAACACTTTCCAGCATACTAGAAATGAAGGACTGCAGCCAGGACTTGCTTTTATGTGCTCATCTTTGTAGTACAGCCAAGTGTTTTCAATTGCCAAACCCCTGGGGAGATAAATGTGTTAACTCATTATGTAACAAACTGATAGCCTTTTTCTTTGGGAATATTCATGCCAAATCTCACCTCAAAAACATAGACCTCGTCTACCCTGTGACCAAAACGATATCACAGGGATGTGTCAGCTGTTGTGAGCAGTGTTTACCCAGCATCAAGGCCTTCCCTGCTTCTCTGTTGCCCCTCCAATAAGCAGGCTGGAGATGCACAAGAGGTTGGGAGGGAACAGCCAGGACAGCTGACCCCAACTGACCAAAGGAATATCCCACATCATACAATATTGCGGTCAGCAATAAAAGCAGGGGAAAGGAAGAGGAAGGGGGAACATTCAGGGTTATGGTGTTTGTCATCCCAAGTAATCACTACATATGATGGAGCCCAGCTTTCCTGGGGATGGCCGAACAGCTGCCTGCCCATGGAAAGCACTGAATTACTTGTTTTCCTTTGCTTGTACTCACAGTTTTTTCTTTACCTATTAAACTGTCTTTACCTCAACCCATGAGTTTTCTCACTTTTACCCTTCTGATTCTCTCCCCCATCCCACCAAGGAGAAGTGAGTTAAGTGTCTGTGTGGGTCTGAGTTGCCCACCGGGATTAAATCACAACAGTGATCCAAAGCAAATTCCTTGAGTAAAGTCTGTAACAAAATACATTAAACAGTATAGCTAAGACTAGATAAACTGTATTTTGGCAAAGTAACGATACCAGAATTTTCTTTTAAACATAGAATTTGTATGCACACATGAAAATAAGGCCTGGAACCAAACCAAATCTATTCCCTAGATCTTAGTACTGGTTTTGTACTTAGTGCTGCATAAACAACCTAAGAGTCCACTACCATGCACATGTAATCTAAACTGAACAGAAGAAGGAAAGCAGAGGAAAAAGAGGAAGCTAAGGGATATTTAAATAGGTAAATAATGCGGTATATGCCTCCAGTATCTCCATGATGACTTTCTGTATTTATACTGTAACCTGAAGGACTGAGATGAAATACAAAAGTCTATGTGGTCTGGAAGGTCTTCAAATAGTCCTCCCTTCCAACACATCCTGCCATATAACAGCTCAAGGCAGAAGCCACAGTGCAAAAGACAGAGGCAAGTAGTGAAAAAGGTGCTGCCAATTTGATACAGATACATTCTAACTCATCATGGACTACATACAGACTAATGTTAATGTTCAGTAGGCTTGCATTTTTTCATACATACTGATTCAGAGAAAACTCCAGGAACAAACTCGCCAACAGAGTTTCAAGTTGACAAGCAGGTATTCTCTATTGTGGCGTGCTGGGAGACACGGGGAATAGGTCCTCCTAACGTGTGTCCCTGTATTGCTATACAGGCCATCCTTATATGGTCACTGGGCATATTACATCCAGAAAGTTTCCGGCATGCATACAAAAATGTGATGGTGGTCTTTAAGGGTCGTTTACTTTTCCCAACAATCTCCATAACCAGCTTAATTAACATTACAGACATAGCAATCACCCTGTCCTTCTACTTATCAGTTAGTTTAACTGTGCCCATCCTGGACATCTGCTAGTCCCAGATGCTCCCCATCCCCAGGTCCTGTTTATCTATTCTGCTTTTCTTACACCTTTTGTACTAAGGTCCTAAGGACCTGAAACTATGTCAACTACCTTCAAGCGCTGCAGTTATTTTCCATTACAAAGCCATCAAACTTACCATTACTTAGAACTGATTACATTTTGTGCTTTTGTGCCTCGTCTCAATACATATCAAGCAAAAGCTGATATGCTGTTACCAAATACAGTTTATAACTATAAAGATTATAAGAGGTCTTATGATCCTTATAGTGCAAGGTCCTGCAAGGAACAAGTGCAAGGTCCTGCATTCGGGCCAGGGCAATCCAAACCACAACTACAGGCTGGATGAGAGCTGGATTGAGAACAGCCCTGACGAGAAGGACTTGGGCTGTTGGTTGAGGAGAAGCTCATCATGAGCTGGCAGTGTGCGCTTGCACCCCAGTAAGCCAACTGTATGCTGGGCTGCATTAAAAGGAACGTGGCCAGCAGGCCAAAGGAGGTGATCCTGCCCCTCTACTCTGCTCTTGCGCAGTTCTGCGTCCAGCTCTGGGGCTTCCAACATAAGAAGGATGTGGAACTGGTCACGCCACAAAGATGATCAGAGGGCTGCTTTGAAGACAGGCTGAGAGTTGGGCTTTTTCAGCCTGGAGAAGAGAGGGCTCAGGAGAGATAACAGTCCTCCAATACCTAGAGGAGGCCTACAAGAAACCTGGAGAGGGACTTTTTACAAAGGCATGCAGGGATAGGATGAGGGGGAATGGCTTTAAACTGACAGAGGGGCTATTTAGATTAGATATTAGGAAGAAAATTTTCACTTTGAGGGTGGTGAAGCACTGGCACAGGTTGCCCAGGGAAGCTGTGGATGCCCTATCCCTAGCAGTGTTCAAGGTCAGATTGGATGGGTCTGGTTGGAAGGTATCCCTGCCCATGGCAGAGGGGTTGGAACCAGATGATCTTTAAGGTCCCTTCCAACCCATTCCATAATTCCATATATAACACATAAGTCTAATATATAAAACCACAGTAAAAAAACTTCCCTCAGGACTGCGTATGGCAGGGATCTGTAAAAGTTCAATTCTACATGCAGTTCAATACCCTCGGTATGCCCTATGGGTATGCTGTGAGATAATCTGTGTGTAAAAGGAACAGATCTTAGATTCTAACTCCCACAGGTACATTTAACAATGTGTGCATGTACGTCAGTTTTATTTATATAAATATAAATGCACACAGAATCACAGAATCAGCTAGGTTGGAAAAGACCTTTAAGATCATCAAGTCCAACCGTTACCTCAGGACTGACAAGTCCACCCTTAAACCATGTCACTAGGGCCTCATCTACAGTGTTTCTGGACACTTCCTTGGGAAGCTGTGAATGCTCCATCCCTGGCAGTGTTCAAGGGCAGGGTGGACAGAATCTTGGGTGACACGGTCTAGTGGAAGGTGTCCCTGCCCATGGCAGGGTTTTGGAACTAGATGATCTTAAGGTCCTTTCCAACCCTAATTATTCTGATTCTAAACCTGTTCCAGTGCCTGACCATCTTTTCAGTGAAGAACTTTTTCCTTATATCCAATCTAAACCTCCCCGGCACAGCTTCAGGCTATTACCTCTTGTCAACTACATGTAGTATATGATATATATGCACAGTTTACATATACACAAATGCGTGTGTGTGCGGTAAAATCTGCATATGTACTGCTGCACAAGACAAGGCAAATGAGCTCATCCCTTCTCCAAGACTCACAATCCCAGAGGAAGGTGGCTGAAGCATCCACTGAGGGAAAGTGCATCTCACAAGTCTGACAGCCTCCCAGGAGAAGCTATTCCCCTCGAAGGGGATAGTGATGGGAAGCAATGAGAACTCCTGCAGAAACTTCAGTGTGAAGACCACAAACCACCTGCCTCACAGCATGTCAGCAGAGGTGCGAGGTCAAATGGGGAGAGGAGCGCTGCTCCTCAAGGGTACACTATGACCCGGACACAGCTCTCTCGGGTGTCGGGGACCCTGCCTGCACCCCGGAGGTACAGGCGGGTGGAGAGGCACCGCTCCCCTCACCCCGCCTGCCGAGCCCTCCTGCTGTCCCGGGCTCCACGACCACCTACCAGCTCCCGGGCCCCGCGCAGACCGTCGGCACCCCGCCCGCCGCCTCATCCTCCTTCTCCATCGGCGGCTCGAAGTAGGCGTTGAGCGCCCTCTGAAACATAGAGGCAGATGGCAGGGAAGGAAGGGGCCGCTGCCGGGGCAGCCCACCGTGGCCCCGGGGCCAGGCGTACCTCTATGTGCCAGTCGTTGCTGGCCAAGAAGCTGCGCGCCACCGCCGCGTCGCTGCTGGTGATGGCGGTAAACTCGGAGCACAGCACCTTCCTCCGCTTAGCAAGTGGGGACTCTTCCTCCTCCTCTTCCTCCTGCTTCTGCTCCCGCTCCTCCTCCGCCGCCGGCACCACCACCGGCAGCTGCTCCCCAGCCTGCGGGTACCTCGTCGCCTCCTCCTCCTCCAGCCGCCGCCTCTCCGCCGCCGCCGCCGCCTCCATGGTTGCCCGGCGGTGGGACGCTGCGGGCGGAAACTAGGGGGAAAGCTCCGCCCGCCGGAGTTGCTGTTCCGGAGCGCGGGCAGCAGCGGAGCTGGCAGCATGGGGTTTACGGTGGAGAGCCTGAAGCAGGCCATGAAGTACATGACAGAGTCGCAGGGCTTCGACCGGGTGCTCAACAAGGTAGGGGTGGCCTCAGAGCGGGACGTACGGGAGGGCGTCCCGCCGGCAACGGGCAGGTAACGGCAGCCTCTGACCAGAGAGACGGCGGTCGGGCGCAGCGGGGCTGATCGTTTAAAAACCGCTTTTTTCCCCTTCTAGAATAAAAGGCTAAGCTGGGATGAGGTGTTGTGGTGGGTTGCCCTTGGCTGGATGCAGGTGTTCTCCAAAGCCACTCAGCTGGACAGGAGAGAGAATATACGGTAAAAGGCTTGTGAGTTAAGGTCAGAGAGAGATCACTCACCAGTTACCGTCACGGGCAAAGCAAGCTCGACGGGGAAGTTTAATTTATTATCAATCGCATCAGGGTGGGATAATGAGAAATAAAACCAAATCTTAAAAAACACCTTCGCCTAACCCCTTGCTTCTTCCTGCGCTCCACCTCACTCCCAAATTCTCTATCTCCTCCCTGCCAGCAGCACAGGGGAACAGGGAATGGGGCTTGTCGGCAGTTCATCACACGTTGTCTCTGCTGCTCCTTCCTCTTCACATTCTTACCCTGCTCCAGTGTGGGGTCTGTCCCACGGGGGAAAGTCCTCCATGAACTTCTCCAAAGCGAGGCCTTCCTCCAGGCAGCAGTTCTTCACGAACTGCTCCAGTGTGGGTCCTTTCCATGGGTGCATCCTTCAGGAACAGACTGCTGCAGTGTGGGTCCTTTCCATGCGTGCATCCTTCACGAACAGACTGCTGCAGTGTGGGTCCCTTCCATGGGTGCAGCTCTTCAGAAACAGACTGCTCCAGCATCAGTCCCCTGCATGGCCACAGGTCCTGCTAGGAGCCTCCAGCAGTGTGGGCTTCCCACAGGGTCACAGCCTCTTTCAGGCATCACCTTCTCCAGTGTGGGGTCCTCCATGGGCTGCAGGTGGAGATCCGCTCCCCATGGACCTCTGTGAGCTGCAGGTGTAGATCTACTCTACCATGGACCTCCATGGGCTGCAGGGACACAGCTGCTTCACCATGGTCTGCACCACGGGCTGCAGGGGAATCTCTGCTCTGGTACCTGCATCACCTCCTGCCCTCCTGCACTGACCTGGGTGTCTGCAGGGCTGTTGCTCTTACATGTTCTCACTCCAGGATGACTAAGCTGCTCTATCCTGGCAGGGCAGTAGCTCCTCAGGCTCTGCCTCAGGCAGGCAGCAGCATGACAGACAGTGCCCTTGAGCCACACAGGCCAGGCCACTGGAGCTGGAGGAGGCCAAGGGCTGTGGTGTGTTAGCTGAACCATGACCTGGTGTCGTGGCTGCGGGCACTTCAGCAGCACAGTGGTGCAGGCCTGGATTCAAGATCTCTAAACGGGTTATGGTGGTAACACATGAAAGCACAATTGTTATTCAGTAACTTTTAAAATGCAAGAGCTACCTTGCAGTACCTCTCTAAGGATTCTACTGAATAACCTGCTGTGACTTATTTAGTAACTAGTATTCTTCCCTTCATAGTACGTGTGACTAAGCTAACTTCCAGGACCGTGAAAGTATGAAATAAATCATTACTCTGTTTAAAAATTAAACATAGCTCATTACAACATCTCACAGTTTACCTTGAAATCAGACTGAAAGCACAAGCATCTCACTGCTCTGTGAGGTTCCACAAAAGGCCCATTATGAAGAAATGCATTTGACTGGTATGGCTCTGTTGTAATGCTACATTATGAACAAAAATGTTGAAATGACTTTACTGTGTTGTCCTAAAATCTGTAGTGTAGCTTCTGTGTAGGGTGGTCCTGTGAAGCAGTTTCATTAAATTTTGCAACACTAGAATTCTCCATTTAATTTCTTCTTTATTTGTGTGACTGTGACATAAAAGGATGCAATAAATATATCTAAGAAAACCAACCAGGTCAAAATGTACACATTTTGCAATACTGAAGGCTTTCATTGACAGCTTCATGATCTGACATATTTAATAGAAGGTAACTGTTTGCAGAGCAACTCTTCTTGTTTTGTTTCCCCAAGACGTTTTGGTCTTGTATATAAAGCTTAAGAAACTCATTTATTTATAAAGTCAAAGTAGTTCTTAGTCACCCCTTCACTGTGATAATTTACTCTCCTTTACCTTAAAACTTTACCAGTCTACTAAGTAGAGAGCAAATCACAGAATCATAGAATAGTTAGGGTTGGAAAGGACCTTAAGATCATCTAGTTCCAACCCCCTGCCATTGGCAGGGACACCTCACACTAAACCATGTCACCCAACGCTCTGTTCAACCTGGCCTTGAACACCACCAAGGATGGAGCATTCACAACTTCCCTGGGCAACCCATTCCAGTACCTCACCACCCTTACAGGAAAGAACTTCTTCCTTATATCCAGTCTAAATTTCCCCTGTTTAAGTTTTAACCCGTTACCCCTTGTCCTATCATTACAGTCCCTAATGAATGCAGTATTTCAGATCATAATGGCAAATGTCTGGAAGTGAGCCTTAGGAGACTGGTTTCGTAAGACGGGCTTGCTCTGAAATACCTTTAGAACTTTTCTGCAATCTCCTAGAATTATGATGCTATGAACAAAATCATAACAACAATAGAAATGCAGTTTTGTTTGAATGTAAACTATTTGCTGTTTTTTTTTCCGGGAGATACCTGAAGCTTTTCTTTCTGTAATTAAATGACTCAAGATTTTTCCTGTTCTGGATAAGACAGATTCCAGTCTGAAACTTTCAAGCTCCAGCAACAGACTTAGTTTCTGGTTTCATTCCAATGTGACATCCACACAGGGCTTAACGACTGTGGGTTTTAAAGCCCTTTCTCCAAGGAAGTAGTGCATTGCAGTAGTAGCTGGGAGCTGAAGCAGCATACTGTTCACGGAGACAGAGGCGTGGGAAGACAAGCACAGGAGGGCTGTGAGAAGTAGAGACCAGCAGTTCTAGCTGTGTAAGTCCTGGAAGCATTCATACATAGAACTGTTTTCGTCAAGGAGAGCAGGCAGCTAGTGCCAGATCAGAGCAATGACAAATGAAACCAGATGTTTTCCTTGCCTTGCTGGTGGATTGGAGCACTCCCTGACGGTACTGGAAACCATCTGCTCCCAGTGTCAGGCATCAGTGAAGTCCTCATTAGATCTGTCAGAAACTTAGACCTTCAGTCGGTGCAGCACAGCATGCCTGGTTTAGGATTTAGGATTTCTGTTGATCAAGGTGCTATTCCTGTATTAGGACACTGCCTCAGTGATTTCCTTCCCCTCTGCTTAATTCCAGCTTTTTGCATTCATAGACAGACTGTGTACTACGTCATCATTTATCTTAGTATCATTTCTCTGCAAAATTTGGGTAATTTTGGCCTTTCAGAAGGGGACATTGACTCAGACTGAGCACTTACACTGCGTCATAAATAAGGAATAGCAAAATGAGAGACATTTAAATCTTAATTCCATGTACGATTAAAAAGATTTGAGTCAACTCAGCTGATACAATATGGAAACATGTAACTTTTAAAAGAAGTGTAAAAAATCAGTAGGAATTATAATAAATATGCCCGTATTTCACTTGTGACAGTCTAAAGGTACTTCAGAGTCTTAGTTGTAGATGTAAATGCATATGCTGAATTTACCTCAGTTTTGCATCTGCTTTCAGATTTTTAACATATTTTGGATTTTGACTATAATGCTACTAACTGAATGTCGTGGTTTAAACCCAGTGAGGTAACTCGTTCACTCACTTCCCCCCCTTTTCTTGCCCTTCCCCTGCTCTCGGAGGGACGGAGAGGAGAATCTAAAAGAATGCAACTCCCACGGGTTGAGATAAGAACAGTTTAGTAACTAAGGTATAACACAAATCACTACTGCTACAACCAATGATAATAATGATAAAGGAAATAACAAGGGAAGAGAATACATCATCTCACCACCAGCCGACCGATGTCTGACCGATACCTCCTCCAACCCTGCAGTCTCCCAGCCCTTCCGGCTAACTCCCAGTTACATCCTGGGCATGACGTGCTGTGGTATGGAATACCTCTTTGGTCAGTTTGGGTCAGGTGTCCTGTCTCTGCTTCCTCCTGGCTCCCCCTCCTCCCTGGCAGAGCATGAGGCTCACAAAGTCCTTGGCCAAACCAAAACATTCTTGTTATCAGCTCTGTTCCTGAGCTGAAAGTCAAAACACTGCACTACACCAGCTACCAAGAAGGGGAAAAATGACTGCTACTGCTGAATCCAGGACACTGAATCACAGTAACTTTGTGGTCTCAAAAATCCAGCTGCTTATGTTGATTACAGGGGGAAGCATGGTGCCATAGATGTACTGTAATTTTCTATTTAATACCTATGGGCTGGAATAAAAGTTTATACACAAATCATAGTGCTGTAGTACAGTGTCATACAACCTTGGATACTTCTGCCAAGGAATATGAATTTCAGTTGAGGGGGACCAATCTGATTAGCATTTCTAGTGCTCCTGTCCAAATACTGATTTTTACTGAGGTTGCTCTGATAGAATGATTATTAATGAATTACTGTCAGTCTCGTTTCCATTTAGTGAGCTAACAAATATGCCTTCACAAGTGTGGTACACACAGATAGAGCAGTTTTGTGTTCCCTCTAATCTGGTTTTTCAGTCACAGATTAAAGCAAAAGGAAAACCGAAGAATAATGTTGTCTCCTAAGCAATTCCTGAGAGCGTAGCAAGTATTGAAGCTTTGTTAAGCTGTCAGTTTAAATGTTTATCTGCACTAGAAAGACATTTCTAAGGCAACAATCTTGTGCTCAAAATGTATGGAAATACCTAATATGACAGTTTAATTACTATATTTTGTATCTTCTGTCTCATGAGTCCAGAGTTAAACAAGATTTACTTTCAGTTTGATTCAGGGCAGTATTGGGTGTTGGTACTATTGTCAGTAAGCTTTTTTTATTCTTGTTTTGGTTATACAGATGAAACTTCTTTCTGCAACTCCTGGAAAAATTGTTTGTGAAATGAAAGTAGAGGAGGAGCACACAAACAGAGGTGGTACGTTACATGGAGGTTTGACAGCCACACTTGTGGATGTGGTGTCAACAGCAGCGTTGCTGTACACAGAAAGAGCAGTGCCCGGGGTCAGTGTGGACATGAACATCACGTAGGTATCAGCCACGATATTTACCAGAACATACTAACTTTTCATCCCCTAACACAGTATTGAGTCCATTTTACATCATTTCTGTGCTGTAGTACTCACTTAAAAAAGTGTTTTCTGTGATTTTAGATGTCTTGTTTTGATAAATTAAGGAGAGGTTGTATTTGGAGACACACCATTTGGTTGTAAAATTAGAGTTGGACTTTAAGCTTTCATTTGTTACATACATTTAAGAGACGGTGCCCATTCATTCATAGAATATGAAGGGATGTTGATGTGTGGTGAATTTTAGTCTTAAGAAATTGGCTCAAATTCTGTCTTCGCTTGTAAAGATATATTAGAGTGTCCTCAAACACCAAGATCTATGGTAAGCAGCTTTCTGTAAGCCCTTTTTAAATATTACTGAATAAAATATTAAAACAGGGAAAATATTAAAATGGGAAACAGTTTAGCTCTGTTGCATGCTCACATAGAAAGCAAATTACAGATTGGATCAGAATTTCTCAGTGGAGGAAGATTCCTTTGCTCTAGGTCATTTAAAGGGAGTTTTATACTGAGACTAGTTCTTTCCGTAATGCAAATTTAAAAGCACAGTGTCTTTAAAAAAAGTTGCTCTAAAACATTTTCTGCTCATGCAGTTACAGCTTGTCAGCTTTGATTCATTACTTTTAATGAAGAGATTATGACTAATTGGAAGTAAAGCAATCCTACTTGGAATAACTAACACAGAGCATTAAAAATCTTGGGAAAATATCCCATCATCAAGACTTAAACAGAAAATGTAAGTTTTAAAAGTGTTTGGGGAGCAATCTGTATCTTTACCAGGTTCCCTCCTTTCCCCCACCTAACCCAGCATCTTCTGATTTCTCCACTGGATGGGTGGGACTGGAGAGTCTATTTAAGCTTTATACTGCCACTGTGATGACTAGAAACTTACTGGAAATGAAAACCTGAAATTCTGTGATTCTGGTTTTTTTTTTTCCCTACAGTAATATAACAAGAGACCAACATACAAATTATTTATATTATCAAGTATGCCTACCCAATTACAGAAGGGCTAAAATCTTAAGATAATTCTGTCTCTGGAGGTGATCCAAAATAACTGAGTAGCATAACCTTTTGGAAATGTTATGTCAAGCAATATTAATAGATTTGTTTAACCCAGACTACTGCCTTACTTGAACAAGTGAGATATTGCATATTGAATATTGCTGTAATACAACTTTTTCCTTTTGGGGAAGGAGCTTTTTAAAACATTGACACAAGGGAAATATGTCAGTAATGGAAAGAACAGAGACACAGAAGCTTTTTGTTTGTTTGGGATATTTTTGTTGCTTTTTTTTAAATCACAAGAGGATCAGCAGCAGCTTCTAAGAATGAAACAAAACTGAAACCATACCCTCTGTCAACTAGTGGGGCTTGTGCTACACCAGTATTAGGTGTGACTGAGAATACTTTTGACGTGGTGTCATGGATAAAAATGGACTGGTTGATGAAAGTAATCTCAGTAAGATTTATATCCAGCAATTACACATCTTCCTCTGTAATTCTAACATTTGAATATTGTTCCCTTACCTCAGATCATGGTTGGATCATATTCATCCTAATTCTTTCCAGGCTATTTGTACAGGAGTTTCTTCCTATTCCCTGGAGAGGAAATAAATGAAAATAAAAACTCATGAAAATAAAAACAAAGAGTTATCTAATGAGTGGAAACAACATCAAACCTGGGAAGTTTTGAAGGCCTTCCAGATTTCCATTACTTTTATCATGGTGTGGGAAGCAGTTAACCTGTGCTTCGGTTCCATAACAGAAATGACCTTCTGGAGTCTTTGTAATAGAGACATTTTGCAGCTGAACCATCCAGACTAGTTTAGAAAGGCTATAGGAAGCTAGTAGTGGCTGCAATAGGACTTGGAGCTGACCTTCTAACTGAGGTCTTTGGTACCTATTTGTTTCTGCTCCAAAATGGACTCTTCCTCAGAATCAAGCCAATGGGTTTCTTTCAGTCCTCTATTTTCTCAGAGAATTCTTATACTGAATTACCACTGCAGTACTTAGAGGAACTCAAGGACGTTACAAAGTGGTGATTTGCAAGCAGGCGGTTATGATATGTCTTTATTACTCACTTTTGTTAATTCCCTTCGTGATAATCTAAAACCACAGGAATAATCTTGGATTTGTGCTCTATAAAGCCTCTTACCTATTCCTTTTGCTCTTCCTTGAAGATATACTTCTGCTGCTAAGATGGGAGAAGAGATACTGATTACAGCTCAGATTTTGAAGCAAGGAAGAAATCTTGCATTTGCCACCGTGGATTTAACAAATAAGGCAACAGGAAAGTTAATTGCACAAGGTAGACATACAAAGTATCTAGGATAAGAAAGTAATTTAAAAAATAATAATGTTGGGTATAAGAATCCCATATAGAATTATTTTTCTCATTATGCAGTAAGACATTTACACAAAGTTGTGTTAATCTATATGAAGTAAATTTGCCTCACTCATAATAAACAAATTTCTTAATGACCACCAAAGTGGCTACAAGCCTAAAATTAGTGCCTATTTTGAGATGAACAACAGAGTGTGATAGCATGGGATTGCATCTGGCTCTTTAGGGTCAAGATAGCTGAAGGGACAAGCCTTTGGAGCAGCCATATGGTTTATCAGCATGACAGTCTTTTAGGAGATCTGTTTTCCTTGCCTGTGGTGTGGTCGTGTGATAAAGTAACCCTGTCTTCAGGTCCATAGCAGTCACAATCAAAAAACACTATATATGCTTACAAACTAAACTACTCATTGTGTAAGATGGTAGTAGTACAGAGTTCCTGTAACAGAGTGTGAAAATGGTTTGAGAATGTAAAGCAGGGTAATACAAAATGTGATTTACTGATGCTGTAACAAATTCAAAAGTGTTAAATAAAGCTTCCTGAAACCACCTTTTTAAAGATTATTTAATAGTTTTGTAATCTTTTTGCACTGAGTAAAAGCTTGCCAGCATGGAGTGCTTGAGAGAGTGTGTGATAGAACCCTTGTATGCAAATTCACCTGAGATGTCATCACCCCCCTGTGATTCCTGAATGTGAAAATGCAGTTATGTCACTGGGGCTTTTCACCATTAACTACCTGAGTTCTGGCTATATTTGTTTAAATATCATCAGTTCAGAGACATACCAAAATAAACTGGCTGAGCCTTTCGTCAGGCTAAGGCTGTAGATTGCCTGACCTGGGTTGAATGTGGTACAGTTAAGCTGCTGTTCTTCAGCTGAAAACTTGTCTCCTCATGCATTCTTGTGGACAGGTTAAACCACTTTCTTCAAACTGATGACAAATGATCCTTGGCAGGGCTATCACACTGCAATAAAAACAGTGATGCTATGTATGCTGTGCAGGTTTGCATAAACCATGACCTTAGTTTTTAGTCTCTTGTGGAAGATCTGAAAAAGTTAACCTACACTAGTAAAGGGCATGCAGAATTCTTTTTGTCATTGTTGACAAAAGTCAAGTTGACTCATTGTCTTCAGTGCTTTGAATTTTGTTATCAAATGTGCAGACTTTTTATGCATTCCTAAACCTAAGAAATAATTTCCCATGAGTTAAGCGACCTGTTCATGCAGACTGATTTTCAGCATGAAGTCAAACAAGATTACCAGTATATCAGACTCTCCGGAAGTCTTTTCAAACAAGTGATACCTGATAACCTTTAATGGAAGCTCTCTAAAGAAATACCTACAGTGGGCTCAGGCTATCAGCATGTATTTTAGCTGCGAGTTTATAACAGTTATTTGTGGTATATACATTCTCACCAAGGCTTTTTCTCTGAGGCTGTCTTCAGAAGCTTACGTGCCTTACATGCCTGTGGGTAGTTGAACTAATAGCAGCATCCCCTCTCCAGCAGTGCATCTGTAATTATTTTTCCCCAGTATTTGCACTCATGCTTAAAATCATCTCTCCTATTTATAGAAACACAGTGCTTTGCTAAAGCAGTTCTCTGAAGATTACAGGAGCAACTTATTGCAGGAGCAATCTTTTCTGCTTAGCAGAATGATATGCTTCACTCTATTAAATTCTCTCACTTTACAGCTTTCTCTGCCTGGAGCTCTATTACGAGTCTTAAACATCTCCAGCTCCTCTACAATTACTAGGATGAGCAGACAGAAAATCTGTCATAGCATGTGGACACACCAAGTGGTTTAGCAATTGCTGTTCTAGTTGTTTTCCTATTAACATGTTCTGCCATCTCCAGTCATCTTTTTCTCATTCTTAAATTTACTGTCAGTCTTCTTCCATAGGTTACCCATGTAGTAGAGTGCAAAGGAGGATTAAAACTGCTCTCCCAGCTACTACAAACCCCACTAGGACACAAGAGGGATTTTGTCTAATATCTGAAATAAAAGGCAGAGGGTGAGAACAATGGAGGTGACAAATATGTGCCAAAAGATTGAATGCTCTCAGCTCCTTGTGCTGGGGCTGCTCTGTCCTTGTGTGACTGTCCCACTGCAACTTCACACGACTTTCCTCAATCAAAGCTGGCTGCCTTGGGAGCCTACCATAGTTAAGTGGTCCCATTCTATCACTGAGCATTCATTGTATCTACGTAATTACAATTTAAAAGTGTTCAGGCAAATTAAGAGCAGCAAACCTCAACAGGGAAACCACAGTATCCTCCTGTTCCCTTTACAAGCCTGGCAAGGGTTGTCGCAGGCTGAGAGGAAACAACCTCTTCCTGAAGTAACAAGTGAATTCTCTTTTCCCTTGTAACAGACTATTCAGCACAGTGTTTTAGTACTGCCTAATTAATAAGAGGGACATCATTATTATTCAGGCCAGTTATTTTAAAATGGTTCATTGAACTGATTCTTTTAAGACAACCTTGTCTATTACTTCTCCACCAGCAGCAGCATGTTGACCTAATTTATTTCACAACATAATTTAGGCTTGGAGATGATCTTAGAAGGAATTGTTGCCACTGAGCTTGCATAGCTTTGAGAGTAAACTGTCAGTCATCAAGCTTAATGTTTGGAATTGTTCTTTACTGATTTCACCCTAACCTACATGTTGAAAAATCTGTATCTTACCTTAGCTGAGCCTGGAAGTAAGGGAAAAAATTACTGTTCTAAGGACAAATGGTACATAGCTCCACCTGGCATCAGAACAAATAATGTCCTGCAGAGCTGACCTGGTTCTATCACTGCAGATTGAGGCATAATTCCCTTACAAGCAAGCAAATAAAGTGGCTTGATGAGACAATCTTGTGCGTCTTACACCAGGTTATATATCCAATAACTGACAGACATCTGTAAGCTCCGTATCTTACAGCTGCAAATGACACCGTCCCCTCTATATTGTGCTCTGTTTTTTTCTCCTAGTATTTTTTTTTAACATACCAAACACCTGCACTGTACTCCTTGATGCCTAGAGTTCTGTCCTTATGGAGGGCCACACTTTTCACATAGTGATATGTGATGTGGTGGCACAGTTTGGGTCTCTGTGAAAGTAACTGTAGCTTCTCCCTTCATGCAACATACGGGTCAGCCAAGCGTTCCATGCTGGTTTCACTATTGCACGAGTGCATTCAGGCAGACACCCAGATACTTGCACCAGGGTACAACTGTGCAATACAGAGCCCTTGAGACAATGAGGAATTGGGACAGTTGTTCCATTGGAATTTAAAACCAAGAGTCTAGATACAGGACAAATGCACATCACAGATTAAGGTGCTGTGAGGAGGGATTTAGTCATTAAGGATTCCAGCTCTCAGGAAGAAGCAGCTAGGGAGAACTAGGCTGTTAAGTAACTGTTCCGAACAGCAGTTTAATTCTGTTCAGCTTCATTGGCTGGCTCTGAGCCACTTCCAGGGCATATGGAAAAATTTCCAACTGTATTTTATCACTAACCATTTTAGAATTCTGTATCTGCAGAATCCATTTGAACAGCAGAGAGACTCCCAAAACCTCTCCCTTACCTCAGTGGCCATGGGAATGAAGAAAAACATTACTTTGATTCCTATTGTGTTACTCAAGTGCTCGGGGACAAGGTGATGACAGTTACTACTTTTTGATTCTGTAACACATGCACTGAATGACTGCTGTTGCCAGATCACCTGGTCCCAAGCTGCCTCAGTTGTGGGACACTGCAGCATATGCAGTTCTCACCTAAACCAGAGTAAATTGCCTGCAAGCTCTAATCAAACAAGACACATTGGCTATCCTCCAGAAAACAAACAAACCAACTAACTTTTGTTCACCAAATCAGTGCCTCGGGGCTGTGCCACTGTAGTGGCATCCAATCTTTGATTTGTTTTGCTTGGAAGCAGTAGCTGCTTGGGTAGATTTCAAGAGTGCAGAAAAACAGCTTGTAGAGTGGGTGCTCTAGCATGAAGTAATTGTGCTCAAATTAAGGGACCTTTCCATATGTAAATCCTTTCCGAGCAGAAGTAGGTCATAGATATCTTCAGCCCTAAAAAGCATTTCAGTCAGCCATGCAGAAGAGGAATTATGCTCACCACTTTGCTTGCCTCAGTTAACGTGTAGAGCTGGTGCACCCTTCCACCACATCCATATTGTCTCATCAGCTTCATGAACAACTGCGGTGCATCCGTCAGGAAGCAGCACCTACTGCTCTAGATGGAACTGCCATTTCTTCCTCAGCATTCCTGACAGTAAGAATGAAAGCCAAACCCTACACAGAAATATCCTTTCTGTGCGCTAGCAATACTAAGGGACAAGTAATAACACTGGCTTTATGGTTAGGGAAAGAGTGGTTTACATGTAAAGATTATCCAAATGAAAAATTCCACTAAAAGACTTCCAGAATAAACACCACTGAGGCTAGTACCATTCTTCAAACACCCATGCTAAGCTGTTCCCCCTTTGTAAGACAGTATTAAAACCCTTTATCTCACTGCTTCCTTTCAGAAAGCTGTTCCAGGATCTTAAGCTTATGTATGCAGCTTCCAAATTTGCTGCTGCAGTAAGTACAAAACTAAAAAGGGAGAAGCTTTTCCAGGCTAATAAAAGAAAATGGCAGTTAAATGAACTCACAGCATGTATCTGCTTAATGCATGTAAATGTAGTCTAGTAATTCTTGGCTCTAACAGCTACTGTGCTAGCGGCAGGAATCTTAATGTAGTCTCAAATGAAGCCTGTAATAGCACATTAGAGTAATCTCACACTTAAGGAGCAAAAAACCCCCTTAAGTGACCATTCTCAGCCCCTAGAGATCCAGATGTAACAGGAGATGGTGTTCATTAACTGTAACTGAACGACTCCGCATGTGATGAGCACCAGAAAACACCATGTTCTCCCAGCAGCAAAACAGACGCAGACAGGGACAGACGCCTGCAGAATTTTCAAGCCAGGAGTACGCACAAGCAACAGGAATCTATGGCACTTGTAGTAGGTTTGAAAGTAATTTTAAAGCTAATACATTATGCCTTAGCACGTCAACAAAGAGATGCAGTCACTCACAAGGACCAGAGCACCTACCTGTAGTGAAGACTGATCCATATTTACAAACAACAAAAAAAAAAGCAGAGGATCAAGTATGTCTTTCAGAGATATACTTTTGTAAGTCTGGAAAATTGAAACTGGCAAAATTACCATCTTTCCACCAGCTTTGTTTTGAATAGGCTGAACATTCTGATATGAAAAAAAGAAACTAATAATCAACTTGTAGCAAGGGATCAGTGCCTTCATTTAAAGCTTTCAGTGCTCAAAGGTCAGTAGAAGCTTTGAGGAACTGATTTCTTTTTGCAAGAGAAACACTGATACCCCCAATGTGTTTCTAGTGCCTGATCTATCAACACAGCAATTTTAGTGTAACAAAATAGCTTTTGAGAAGCAATTTGTGCTGTGAGGCATATGACAAAGGGCATCAACTGCAAACTAGCTATAGACCTATTACATTTGGGCAACGCTTGTACAAGCAGTTCTATCCGTCCTGCTGTATTTTTGATACTACTTGTGCAGCTTAAGAGGTCTGACAAACGAAAGGAAACTATACAGCCATGTACACGCTATGACACTTAAGTTTCTCCTTGTTATCTGGAAAGCACACGAGCTTCCCATCAACAGACATTTTTTTTCAATGCAAGGTTTAATGGGCATTTGCCTACTTCATTTTCATGCCTCTAAATTTATCCCATTGGCACTTGCCAAGTTGACATGACAAATCCTTAAGCAGTAGCCTGGCAAAACTCCCATATTCAGGTGAGATAGAGCATATTTCAATTCTTGCTATTAGCATATCCAAAGGAGCCACAACAGTAGGTGATAACCAAAATTGTCTTATAAAAGAGCTTTTTCTTTACAAACAGCTCCACCACCAACTAATCTGGTTTAGTCACAAACTGCTTTGTGAATGTTAGTTTCATGAGATAAAACCTAGGCTCTGAAGAAAGCCTACCAAAAAGCCACTAAGCTGCTGCTAAGAGGGCCTGAAACCAAAAGCTTAGGTATTGTGAACTGCTCCCCTTCACTTCTGAAGGGCATTTTGCTGAAGTAACTGAATAGAAGAATATTCCGAGATTGAACTAGCAGCTCCAGTGAGAAAGAGTGGGACAATTTCAGGCTTAATCTTTTCCTTCAGAAGTCATCCTGCTTAAGCAGAGAAAAAGATACCTTTCAAAGATGCCAAATCTTACCACCACCAACATGTAAAAAGCATTTGTATGCAGCCATTCAGGCCAACACCTCAAGGCTGCTAAGAGAAACCAGAATGAAGAAAACTCCTAATGCAAGAACTACTGTCATTTCCTTTGCTAACCAAGATAGCTACAGCCATATTCTCACTGCTGTGAGATGATGTCCAAAATGACACATTAAGAAACGGCGGGATTGTACTTGGAAAGCAAAATCCAAACTCATGAAACTTGAACATACAGGACCTTACAAAACCCATCTTGAGCTTTATGTGAATGCTTGGTATTATGTCTTACAGGTCATTCAAAGAAGGGAAATTTTAAGTACTATTACAGCAGGTATGTTGATTACTAAATAGTCCAGAAAGTCTCCACATTCTGTGAAGCAGCATTTTCAAGATATTTATTTGTGACTTAAGGCATTTAGAGTGAAGTTGCTGCTTTCAGGTGGTGTTTTTTCTAGGGTGCTCCAGTTTAACCTGGAAGACTTTATGACCAAAGAACTAGAAATATCCACAATCTAATAGTACAATAGTATGTCAGCGATATTTTTGACATATCGCTATACAACAGTACACTAATGATATGTTTCACAGCTACTTTTCAAAACAAACATTTCACTCACATATGTAAGAACACCTCTGCCACTAATCTTTGTTAATACCATTTTGAAGTCTGTATATTTTCAGTGTTCGTAGTGGGTGATACTGTCAAGATGCAAGACTACTAAAATTCAGTTCACAGGATTTCTCCATAAATACAACCAGTCATCTTTCATCTAATTTATTTAAGTTCCATTTTTTTTCCAATTCCAAATAAAAGCTAAATACAAGTTTTAAACAGGTAAGCACTAGTTTTATCCAAAGGGAGCAGGCTTATGCAGTTTTACTCCAGTAAAGTACTCAACCCTTAAGCAGAGCCTTCTTTGTCATCAAAACTATACAGTAGTCTTCCTTTTATCATTGCACAATCTTAAAATGTTCTGTCAGAACCAACTTTTGACACTCCAAACACTATCTTACATTGTTTTATAACATCTAATCCAGAAGAAAAAGAAAAAAAAAAACAAAACAAAAACCTCGATGGGTTTTCCATAAGAAATGTTTTAGAAACCAGTATTTCCTGCACAGTTCACCTGCACGTTTACAAGTCTCAACTCTCAAGAAAAAATAATCCTCTACCAACATTGTTTCTGCAGCTATTATTTTACTTTATTTTTAGCTGCTTTAGCAACTTCAGACTCCTGGTCTGCCTCATCCATACAAATGCACTCAACTTGAAAGAATACTTCATACAGTTATACAGCAACTTGGGAAAGAGATCCAAAACAAAAGTGCCAGTAAACTTAAGACATGGCCCAGCAAAATAAAAGAGGCAAGAAATGCCTACACATTAAACGAGATGCCTTTTTTTCTAAAGACAGATTTCTTTCCCACATTTACTTCCTATTGTAATAGCCACTTTTCTGTTCATTAAAATGATTGGTAGTGCTCTTTGATACAATCATTAACAGCAAAGCTGTAAGGCTTTTATAGCCCTTACATTCACTTCTCACCCTCCAAATACTGATGGTTAACATTACAGATGTTAGGGGGCATGACCAGCACAAATGGGAACACCACCACAAATGATCACCTTGTGCTTTCAGATACATTTGTTTCAGTGTACAGTCCCTTCACATTTTAGCAAGATGCTGATGCAGTGCAGAAGGTGCAGAGCATCCTCTCTTTCACAAGGTCCATGCAGAAAACATCTAAAAAAAATTGTAAAGTTCTGAGATACAAATGATAAAAATAATCCAGGATGATCAAGGTTCACAATGTATAGTGTTCTGAACATGAGTCCATTTTCTTCTAAATTCTGAAAGAATAAAGTGGTGAGGAAAGTGAAAATCCACTGCTGCATTCTGTGATCTTCCCCATTTTGCTGGCCAGAACCTTACTCTGGCATGTAAGGACGGAGGTGATCCTCTATGGTACCAACTGTCCAGTGAGTGAGCTGCTCCTGTGGCAGGTACAGGCAGATGCTGCATAACTTGAAGATTGTAGCTTTGTTTTTTGGAGTCTAAAGGCAAAGACAAAAATCTATTAAACATGAAAGTTAACTCAAGACTAATAGGCAGATGCCCAGCAAACCCAATCCTTAGCTTGCCACTGGTTGGGAAGAACAGTACAGACATTTAAAAGCCACTGCTTCACTTGTATGAACAGCCAGAACTCACTAATAGGCTGACATCTGATACCTAAAGTATTTTCACTATTCTGTTCATTCTTCACTTGAATCACTTCTATAGTATCACCCAAGTTAAGCCAATTTTTATTTTTTCCAAACCACTGTTAAACCTATTTTAAACCTTATTTTTTAAAAAAGGTAATTTTTGTATGTATTAATCCTATTTATAGCACAAGTTTCCTCTGAGACTGTTGAAATTCAAGCATGAACGCATGAGCAACTTTTCTACTTCAGTATTTTGCAGCAAGATCATTGATGTTCCCCAGAAGAAAAAGCGTTTTGCGATTACCTGCAAGTGCTGTCTGTCAATGAAGAGAAACACTGACTGGTTAGGGTTGTTGACAACAATTCCAGTCTTGTCCTTTCGGCTCAGAACATGCAGAAACTGTTTTTCATAGTCACCGTGATGAAATTCAAACTTGGCCTGCATTGTGTGAATGAGGGAATAAAACATTTAAGAAACTAAAGCTCACACTTAACTGATTTCCTCCCATCTGGAGCTTTACAACCACTTTTGTTTCTTTCCTTCTCCCGTCTATGAAAAGCAGAAACTGGGGACCACAGAGATGACAGCACACTTGACTCTTGGCACAATTTAAAGAACTCCCAAGTTTCATTCTGCCAACACTGACATCACTTACTGCAATGACATACTAACAATTCAAAGGTACAACATCAACTGCATTTGCAAAACTGGATTTAGCTTGTTGTGGCAGAAACTCCTGGTGCATCAATAATACAGCACACATTGCTTCAAACTACTACTGCAGAACTGGCACAGAAAATACATACAAATGTTCAAAAAACTGAATGCAAACAGCTAAGTTTAGCTACTAAAAAAAAAATTAGTCTAAAATGTTTGAAATTTATTTCAAGGTAAAATCATACTGCAAGAATTCCATCCATCTCAGATTCTCTTTAATAAAATACAGCAACTTGGGATACTCTGAAAACCTTAATGACACCATCATATTTAGACAAAGATTCGACTGTACTAAAAGCCACATACTAACATGATTCATGCACCTGCAAACACGCCATTTACAAAGGTCCTTCAGTGACAAACTTTGAAGTGCTAAAAAAACAGTGCATAAAGATGGAAACAGAATTTGGCATTCAAAACACTGACTGCTTCATAAACAGAGAGCACACTTTAGCATCTACAGAAGATGCATAACTTTGCCAACAAATTGGTTAAGAAGAGAGTACTTATTCTCCCCTCCAAGTGCAAGTCACTGAATGAAGTTAAACAAAAATAATTACCTGAACAGGCCTAAAGGGTTCATCAGATCCCTTCCACCGAGAAAACAGGAGACAGACTATCTTCTCAATATCATTACGAGGCCAAAGAATGAAGTCCATCTCCTGTGTACAGCCAATCACATCCTGTAAGTAGCAAAGTTCTGTACTTAGATTCCCTCCATTAGTAAAAAACACAGATCAGCAAATTATCTACACAAGCACACAACTGAAAGGCGGTATTTATTACCATATTTGTGCAATGCTCCAGTTGTATTACTCATAGCCCAACTAAAAGTCTTCCTTACCTTCCACTGAAATTTAGTATCAGTATCCAGTTAACATAAATTCCCTTCTAAGGAACTTTCAAGAAAACATTAGCAAAGACTATCTTCCAATATTTGTAATGAGAAACCATTTAGCTCTGCAGCAAGAGCTGTTGCAAGAATTAACACTACACCTAAAGAACAAGGATAGCAAGAAGAGATAATTCCCTAGGCATAGCTGAATGAGATAGGTGAAGGGTAAAGCTTGAGCACTAGGTATTTAAACAGACTTTGAGAATACATACGTTGTTACCCTTCAAAACAGACCGCATAAACACAAGCCCACAAAACCTTCATGCAGCAAAAGAGACAAAAAAAAACACAACCCAAAAGCAGGATTAGCCTTAAGAGCCTCAAAGAGCAGCACAATATTGGAAACTATAACTCAGCCAAGTGTGAAGAGGAACTTTACCCTGCGCATAGACTGGTAGCGGGGTGCATGAAGCTGTACTACATCCTTCTGCAGAAGCTCTAAGGAACTTTCCAAAGAATAGCTGGAATCCCGCACACCTTTCAGGATATTTTCTTCATAATTATTGGTCATGACTGGTATTACTTCAGACACTTCAAAAAGCGCTGACTTTTTCTTCTGAAAGAAGCACAGGTTACATGAAGGTTATAATCCTTTCTATGCAACTATAGATAACAGTTTGTCGGGATTTGTGATTTTCTGTTAGCATTCACATCTGAAGGGCACATCGCATCAATGAGGACTTTGACACAAACACCACTAAAACATACATGCAAAATTTTAGAAAGTAAACAGAATCAGTGCAACAACTTTTATAAAAAAATTAACATGTTTTTTTGTAGTCTGCAAAGATGCAGATTTACATGACGATCTTGCATACAGTAAAGCTGTATCTAAACATGAACAGAACTGCCCTTTTATCACGTAAATACATTACTTCAGGCCAAGAGCTCTCTGCAAATCAAGCAACACTTTTTTTTCCCCCTTTGCAATACTTTAAAGCTGGCCTTTTATGAAAAAGGAAATCTTTCAAAGCCACATCTGGTAACTGCGTGATCAAGGTCCAATCTGAAGTTAGCTGTAAGTCATAACCTTAGGAGGACTATTTTGATTTGCTAAGTAACTTTTATAGTCACTACAAATATCTCAGTCTCTCTCAAGCAAGGCCAAAATATTATCAGGGAATTTGGAAAAACAGTTTCTGCTGCATGCAAAATTGCTTAAAGTCGTGTATCTGCTTCTAACAGATAGACAGTATCTGTTACAGCTTACAGCTCATGAGAAGTCTTGACCTATTTAAGAACTACATGACAGGCAAAGCATATTTTATCAAATAACCCCCCAAGCCACAGGCCAGAACATACATAATGGGCAACTCTGTGACAACCAAGCTAGGCTGAGCTAAACACCTACTTTAAGCAAACTGTCACTGATGGACATCTTCAGTTCACTATAAGCAAATTCTGTAGGATTTAAAACAGGCATCTGCAACTAATTTCAACAAAGCAACCAGAAAGTACTGTTAATGCTCCAGCTGAAACCATCAGAGTCATATCATCTAAGAAAACCTAATTTTTACTACTGCTTGAACATTCACATTTCTTTCTATTTTTGACATTTCTTTTCTATTTTGACTTTGACAGTGCCAGGAAATTACATCCCACTATATCCATCTGTTTGCAGTAGAACTGAAGAACAAAAGCAAACTGATCTTAAGAATTAAGTGAAACTTTCAATTAAAGTTCAGAGAACAATCATCACTAAAAAGCACACAGCTATTAAAGCAAATGCAAAATCCATACATCTGAAGGGATTAAACACTTTCAGTGCTCATCTACATGCACTTCGTGCATTATGAACTCTGCTACCATTTACTTCTATCTTCACTTCCTCATCATTTGTTCAGCACATTCTCTTACTACACGCACCTACTTTTCTTCACCATCTGTGGACAGAAACTCTCCTAAAACTGTGGGTCTATAGTTAGCTTTAGAAATACCACCAGGCTCCCCACCCTGGCCCACAGGCAGGCACACAGCATTCAGCGGCAGCAAAAGCAGCCAAGCAAGGACTTCATCTTTTGCTTCCCCGCTCCCTTTCAAAACGGTAGCAGCAGCTTCACATTTGGGCCATTTCACTATTGCATTTCACAACCCTTCCCTTCAACTGCCAGTTCCGCCCTTCTGCTTTAACCAGATAGTTACTTTAGCAATTGAACCAACCAGATCTCCCTTTTCAACCCAACTGTTCACAGCCAGCAATTACACAATTCAGACTCCAATTAGGCTCAATACATTACAATATTAACTTTGAAAAACCTTTACCCAATTCAGAAGTTATCAAGTAATCATTTAAGGGGGCACTGGCACCTCTACATTACAAACCTACAAATATGTGAAAAGCCAAAATGACAAACATAAGCTAAATAAATATGGTGATTAAAAGAAAAATGATAAAAATAAAAGGGAATCTATTAAGGATAAACCATAAAATGCAATCGGGCAGCAAGAGTTTACACAGCATAGTTAATATCCATCACAACAGACAACACAGCATGAAAGAAAAGATTAAAACTAAGTTACCTTGTCTTTGAACACAAAGGCAATGTACATCTTGAAGTCAAACTGGTCAGCTAAAGATTCTTTTTTCTTTCTAAGCTGAGCACGAAGTCTGTTCAGAGCTTGTTTCTTCCGGGAGTTTGGGTCCCCCATTTTGTAACACAGGTGGTACTAAAGCCTTTGGAAACTGTCGCTAAACTATGGGCACCTTTTCGTAAGACTCAAGTACAACAGAAACAAGTCGTTTGATTCCTGCTAATATGACTAAACAGATAAAACGCTAATGTAACCCAAAACCGCACCTCAGGCACTATTTTACAAAAATGGCCTTTCGGAGGGGTCAAGGAACAAAGTAAGTAGCTGTCCAGCCATGCCTGGAGAAGGGATTTTACAATAAACCAAGAAGTAAAACCCCTAAGAATTTTGAAGACAAAAAAAATTTAACAGTTTAACTGCAGGAATAAGTGGGTAAGAAAAAAAAAAAAAAAAAAAAAAACAACCCACAACAAACGTTATCACAATTTATGTGTACAACAAAAAGCAACTGGCACAAGCCGAATCCATGGGGAGGGGGGTACTTTTGCTCTGCTTACAAAAGAAAAAAAAAGTGAAGCTGAAATTACAAATTGCGTTTTACCCCAGCCAGATCCATGATTCTGATTATTATTATTCTCAGCCTTCCACTACTGCTATGTTGCCCACCTTATTTTTTTTCCCCCCTTCAAAATTATTACAGTTGGTGGAGAGCAGAGAAAAGGGTGCAAAGGACAAGTGCACATCTTAGGAGGTACATTTCTCTGCCAACAACAAAATCAACTACAGACAACACAGTGATGGCTTGCAGGGGAGCAAAGAGAAAAAACAGAGGACTCATTTCTAACTTCATCCTGCTCATCATCAGGCACATCACTGACCTGCGGCTACTGCTGCCAAAGAGAAGAGGGATCATGATGGCCATAGATGAGGGGCGGGCAGGGGTTTAAGGGACAGTATTATCCCACCTAGAGACTAAAACTCAAACTAGTGCCCCAAACCCAGGCTCCTTACCAGTGGGAGAACCCTATATCCCCCAGCACCTCACACACTTCCTGGGCTGCTGACCCCCCGCGGATCCTTCTCTCTCTGCTGCTGCTGCGCTCAACAGCGAGCACGGTTAACCGAGGCTGTGCATGGCCAACGCTTCTCGCTTCTCCTTACACCTCTCCCTACACAGAGTGGCAGAGGCTGCAGCAAGCAGGCCGGCGGCCTGTGCCCAGAGCGGCGGGACACCCCGCAGGAGGACGGTGTCTCCCCTCTCACTTCATGGTCACGACTTGGGAAACATGGGAGAGTTTTGCTCCTGCTTTTCTTGCAACACAGGTTTTTGGTGTCGAATTTTTGAGAGGTTTAAAAACTAAAAATAAAAACCTGCAACTCTAGGTTGCAATTTTAAACCTCTAAAATACCCTCCCCCCAAAAAGTAAAACCCCAATTATCAAGTTATTTTCCTCCTCTCTCCAGACATTTTTTCCCCACCCCTGGTGTTTGATTAGTCGGGGTTAGTAAGTTTTTAGGTTAGGAAATTCGTCGGACCAAGTTAAGAGAAGGGAGGAAAAAGTATTCCTCCCTCCTCCTCTCGTGAGGAAAGGAGAAAAGGAAAATAAAACCAAAAAAGCAACCCCTCCCAAAACTTCTCCCCCCACACTTAGGCAAGAGACTGAGAGACTCAGACAAGAGACCGAGCCCGTGGCCCGCTCGCTACCCGCAGCCGGCGGGCGCAGGAGGAGCAGTGGAGGCGGCGGCGCTGCTAGCAGCACGGAGAGGAGCCATGTCAAGATAAAGACACGAAGCCGCGGAGCCCCCCCATGCCTGCTGCAGTAGACACGGTGACCGGGCCGCCCGCTCTGCCGCTGCGCAGCCCCAATCTGGTCCCCATAGTCTAGCTCAGCGCCCCGGTGCCGGGGAGTGGGGAAATGGTGGCGGAGAGAGGAAGAGGAGGAGGAGGAAGAGGAGGCGGCGGCGGCGGCAGCAGCAGCGGAAGGAGGAGGAGACGGCGACGGGTCTCTGCGCTAGTGGCTCCTACGGAGGGCGGCGGGCACAGAGATCCCGGAGTGGCGGATGGGGACGGACGGAAGACGGATGAAAGAGCTAATGCGAGCTTCTCTTCGCCCAGGCGGTGCCGGGACGTCCTCGGAGGCGGCCGGCAGGAGTGAGTGGCAGCGCCGCGGTGTGCGCGGGTAGCTCGGCACGGGAGCGAGCGCGGAGCGGAGCTGCGCAGCCGGCACCGACCACTCAAAATGGCAGCGCCTGAGTCACACAGGCACCGCCCTGTCCGCAAAGCGCAGGCGCGTTCTGCCGGCGCGTACCAAGAGCTCTAGTCCCCGGGGTGGGGAGAGCACACGATGGACTCTTGTACTTCGGGCAGTAAGGCTCAGCGGTAGCTCGCTAGCCACGGGCACGCCTTTTCGGGGCAAGAGGGGAGCACATCCAGCGGCAGAGGACCCCCGAGCCGTCCTCACGGTGAGAGTTGGGGTCGCACCTCCCTGCTCTTCCCCCCCGCCACTGTCACACCCCGTGTCATAGCCCTGGTGCGCCATGTGACGCCGGGTGGACAAGGACTGGGATGGAGTTGCACAACAGCAGTTCCGTGGGGCAGGGGGTGAGGGGGAGTAACGTTATCGCGGCAAACGCCTGCTTCACGAATCTAGTCGCTCCGTCCTTTCCCCGTACTCATCGGGAAGCGAATGCTTAATCGTGTTTACACTTTAAAACACTGTGATTTATATTGGTAAACGCAGCTTTTCGGTCTGGTAGCAGCACGGTTTGTTCAGTTCTTTTCAGCCCGTCATACGTGTGTGAAGTAAACTAAATTAGCGAATGTAAATCCAGCGTTTACTAAAAGTTTACATGGCGATGGCCTGGCTCCAGTACCGATCTTGCATGTTCCTAAGGTACTTTCCAACCCTAACTATTCTATGATTATATAATATGCTTAAAACAGGCTGTGTTACTCTGTGCTGGTGGTTGCAATGCTTCCAAGGAGGCGGGCTAATTGTTGTAAAGCAGTAATTGCTATTCCACAGACCCAAACCTAATCCTCGGAGAAAAGTAAAAAGAGAAAAGTACGCAGGTTTATCTCTCTACTGTGAGGAAAGGCTTGTTCCACCCTCCCTGCAATGGAAGTGCAGTGAGGACAAACCTCACTTTTACCTGACGTCTTCCCTTCCCCAGGGTGAGAAGGAAGAATTACTATCTTCAGCACTGGGCACAGGCATTTGGTGCCCACCCCTCCTGTATCCCCGCTGGGAAAGCCCCACCACCCAAAATAACCCAGACTCCATAGGTCTCAGTCTTTTTTCCCCATTTTACTTGTCCCTGCTGGTTTCCCTTGTTCTCTCCTGAGAACTATTTCCCTCTAGTACTCCTTTCCTTTACACACTTTCCCTTGGGCGCCTTTCGGTTGGATTTTCCTCCTGCCTGCCTTGCAAGCAGCTGCCATGTTGTAGCCCTTAGACCTTGTTCTCCTCACACAGCATGAGTCAGGCCCTCTGATGCAAACGCTGCATCTTGCCTTCCCCTTCATAGGCGTTACCCAGGACGCTCCTCTCTTGTTTGAACAGGAGCAGAGCAGAAAGGGAGTAATTTTTACCCACTTCCTTACAGACTGTTGTTCACTCCTCATGGCAGTGCCTGTTGGAAATCACCCTTTGTTTGGAGGTAAAAAGCAAAACCTCTACACAGGAATACTCTACTGCTGGGGCTATTAAAAAAAATGCCAGCATTTTTAACCTATATTATCAGTCTGGCCTTAATGAGAGCAATGCTTAGATACCCTTTTTTTTCCAGTCATAGCACTTTTGTTTGCCGTGCCCCCCCCACCCCACATGGCATTTTGTGCTGCAGTCTTGTGCCTGCTGCTATTTTAAGCCGTGACTCACACTTGGCCTGTGACCCTCTTTGTGCTGGCACTGCCGATGCAAGGACGGGTGGCTGCAGCAGCACTGCGGGACACAAGGATTACCCGGCACAGAAGACCCTCTGACAGAACTGGCGCCTTTCCTACCTGCAGAGGAGAAGGGAAGGAGTTTTCTTCCAGCCCAGTAACTCCAGCTGCCCTCTCAAGTGAAGGGATGTGGCTGCAGCTACTGCTCTTTGTCACAAGGGATTGAGCAGCTGCCCAGCCCCGGTTGAGGAATGCAGCCAAAAAAATCCGTCAAATGTAGTGCTGGCACTACAGTTTTTCTTCTGGAGGACTTTCTAGAAGAGCTATGAGGACTATACGTACTTAGATGAAATATATATATATATATGCACACACAGATATGCAGAGGAAACAGGAGGTCGAGTACAGAGTATTACAGGTTAAACAGCTGCCAGCTGTCTCCTGCAAACTTTGGCTGCTCGAATCTTTCCACAACATTTCAGGAGGAGATGGGGAACTGAAATCACCCCAGGTTCCTTGTGTATAGATTGCTGCTTCTCCTTATAAAGGAGAACCAAACACAGAGAAGACTTCTTCTTTTCACTCATGGGCTAGTAAAGATATCCTGACAGTGGTTACACAAATGAGTACATCAACCAACCAAAGTATGTTTATTATACATATATGTGCAGAAATAGCTACACTATTAAAGCCATGAGTAGTAGCTGAGTCTTGTACTACATTTATAGTTTGTTGCTTTTCCTCCATCATGCAAAATGATGAAGCTCATATAGTAGGAAAATACCAGCATCTTGGTTAAAATATGTATTTTTAAGTAACATCACTGAATGGAGAGTTAAGAATTATCAAAATAAATATTTATATAAAACTGACCTTCTCTTGAGCTGATAATTTTATATTACTGTTTTGCTTCTTACTGGTTATGCAATGTTGTACCATTTGAAAGAGGGGCTTTGTGCCTGAAAGCTGGCGTGTGTTTTGCAGTTACAATACTTGGTCTAATGACAGACTGCCTCTCTTCAAATCTAGTTTAAAATTATGTAAGCTTTATCATGAAGAAGAGAGAAATGTGCGTGGTATATAACACAAACCCGACAAGTGGGTTGTGGCAGTATATGCAAAATACATAATTGGGTTTTTTTTTTAGGCTTCAGTCCCATTAGCACAGCAAAAACCGTGTTCCTTGTGCATGTTAAATCCAGGCTGAGCACAACAGTGAGTAGAGTGGGTCAGGTTCTGTTTGGTTAACACAGCACAGACAAACAAGCTAGTGTCCTTTAGTCTTTCTCCCAGAGTGAGGAGCACTTGGTAGGTTTCCATGTAGCTGCAGTCCCATGGTCTCTGAGGAATGAAATGCTTGTGTATCCCTAGGGACTTTGGTCTCTGCAGCAGAGGGGGTAGACACTGTTCAGCTGTCATCCTGGAAAAATAGAGGATCAGGCAGCATGGGCAATAAATCGTGTGGAGGTAGGAGAGACCTGGCCACAAAATTACATTCCTTGGGAGAGAAGATGTCCGAGTAATGTAGTTTTGAGAAGTACTGTGAGTTTGGAATATCTGGTTCCTTGTGTATTTTTACCTTTTCTGCTCTGAAAAACTTTAATTTTCTGTTCACCATTTTATTGTTTCCATGCTGTTTTCAGTGAAACCAAACACTTATTTTCTTCACATTTCAGTTGCATAATAACTTGTGGAGTTTTCTCCTGTAAGTTAAAAAAGGATTGGTAACTTTATAGGAAGACCTTGTTGTCTTTTTTTTCCCCAAATTATGTGATTTCACAGTCTAATTCCTGTTTTCATAATTAAATGTTTACTTATAAGCACATGGGCAGAATTGTATGCTAATGCCTCTGTTCTTAATTTCCAGCTCAATAATTAGTTAATTAAAATGTAGCAATTTCTAGTTAATAATTAGTTTGTAACAGATTGTATCAAATTGATGTATATGGTATAGATATAGTTAGGAAGAGAGGAACTGTATTCTGTTATCTTTCTGGTTATGCTTTCCATGCATACTGTACTGGCATGCATATGTTAGAAGTAGTATCAGCCCTGAAGCTACTTGCTTCAATAACAGAACTATGATTAATTCAGTGCCAAAATGTTTATGCATGAGACAAAAGTAAATTAGTATTCTTTCTAAATTCAAACAACACAAATTAGATGGCAGTTAAAACTCTTTCATATACTTTGGAATATAGTGTGATTCACTGTTTTCTGCCTTTAGAGAAAACATTTGTTTCTAAGACGTAACAGGAATGCTTTTGTGCACAGAAATGGCAATGTTTAATGCATAAAATATTCCTTACAGCATGCTGTGGATAACTGTATATCTGCTGCACAGCTACTGCTACATAATTAAAGCTTCATTCATCACTTCCCTATGCCTTGCCTTCTAGTCATAGGGCTCTGGTCACAAAAGCAGCCATATATTGTTGGGCACATGAGGTATTGATCCTAAGCTTCTATCTACTGTCGTTGGGTTTGTTTCATCTAAATTAGTATAATCCTTCCTTTGGACAGAGTTTCAAGCATCCTTCCGTCCTGGTTAACCTAGGGAAAAGAAGACAAATCATGAACTTCTTGTCGGTAACACACGAAGCACTCCTCTATACGACCCCAGAAACAAGACGCTGAGGGACGGGAAGCGTTAGGCACTGTGATGCCACGCTGCCACCTAGTGTCACCCGGCAAATTGCGCGGAACCCTTTTATCCCTTAGCTAAATGGCCTTTTAATTGGGCAGAAAGGCCAAAAAGCAACAGCAAGAGACCCGAGAGCTACAATTCCTGTTTATTGATTCAGCGATCTCGGGGCTTCCTCTCCTGCAGCACTCTGCAGGGCTTGCACCCAGAGGAGAACTGAGACACACATAAATGTCTTACATTTATGTGCTTCAGAGGCACAATGCTGCACTGACTCCCTTGGCACCCTCCACGGTAGTTTTCTGCATCTAAAATAGTTACAGTAGTAGTTTACATTAAATACTAAAAAAAACAAAAGAAGTGTTTATGATATTTACTTAATAGTGTCATTTATGAAATACAAAATTACAATGTAGTTTACCTGCACTTAATGTAGCAGGTAGAAATAAGAGTCCTTAAGCACCCTAGAGCTAGATAATTATCTGTGGGTTACAGAGCCTTGACAAAAGGCCTTGACAAAAGGTACAAGGTGACCATCAAGTAGAAACACCATTTTGCCAGTACTTGATTCAGATAGCCAAGTCCAAGCTCTCTCTGTGTAATCCTGACGAAGTTTCCACACACCGGAATCTAAGCAAGACTGGACCCCAGAGGTAGTAGAGACTATCTAGTGCCTTCCCACCTATTCCCATGTTCCCAGATTCCTGGAATCATAGAATCAGCTAGGTTAGAAAAGACCTTTAAGATCATCAAGTCCAACCTTTACTCCACGACTGCCAAGTCCACCACTAAACCGTGTCACTATATGAACTCCCAATAAGCTTTTTTTCAGCTGTCATTTGCTATAAAAACTGATGACATTTATTAGTAGCAATGGAGTACAAAAGCTCTGAAAATTACACATACTGCCATGAATAATCTAACAAGTTGGCTAGGCTGTATGGGAAACCTCAGTGTGTTTACTTAGGCTCATCTGAAGTGCAAATAGTTCTCAGTATTCGTGACAGAGAGGGTTTTTTTTTATGAAACAAGCTAAAACGCATTATATTGCTGAGGTGAGTAGCTTGAGAGAGGACGCCTGCAACACCGGAGTGGCGTGGGGAGAGATCGGCCTCCAGGAGCCTCACCTCAGAGCGACAAAAGCCATTGAGGAGGGAGCCTCAGGTCCTCAACAGGACTTGCGCAGGAGCCGGCACCTCAGCTCATGCGAGCAGCTGACTCACCGGGGACGGAGCCAGGAGGCTCGGTGGCAGCTGTGAGCGGTTAAAAACCTGCCCAGGGAGCACGGGCGACCAGGAGCGGGTGGAGGCAGTTTGTGCGGCAGTTCGAGCGAGGTGACCGCCTGGTCAAGAGGACTTGACTGGAGCGCAGGAGGAGGAAGGACTGCTTGTTGTGCGGGGAGATGTAGACGGACCGATCGACCAGAGAGATCATGGTCACCACTCGATCAAAACCTGTGGTTAGGAATAACGCGGGTACCCAGACTGAGCCTTCCTGAAGACATGCGGCCGTGCAGGTCTCTGGCTGCAGTAAATGACTGAGCCTGGCACTTGTACTGGAGAGAGCCAGTGACACCGCTTGTGTGAGGTGTGAGCAAGTAGATGACCTGCTAAAGCAGGTGGTTGAACTGAGGGAGGAGATAGAAAGGTTGAGAGCCATCAGAGAGTGTGAAAGTGAAATTGATTGGTGGAGCCACAGCCTAAGGCAAGGGCAGAGGGAAGTGGTTGAACAAGTGATAGATCCCCTTCCCTCCTACCATTAGATAGAAGGAGTGAACTTAAGGGACAAGGAAGTATGGAGGGAGGTCCCTCCTTGGAGAGGTAAGCGAAAAGCCTCACAATCCCTTCCTTCCTCCCAGTTGCCCTTGAGTAACAGGTATGAGGTCTTGGAAC